>NC_133658.1:842096204-842437696 GCF_037893015.1 Macrotis lagotis | reverse complement strand
CTTAAAATTCCTGTTCTCTTGATGACTCTTTCTCTGTACTCATTTTCTTGATATCTACCTTGAGCTCCAGTTTTGTATATATAATTGCCATCTGAATATGATCACCTTTGATATTTTAAACTCAACATGTCCCAAAATAAAAGAATCATCAAAAAAAGACCTGCCTCTAAACCCTTCTTCAATATGTTTATGGAATTCAACTACCATCTTTCCCATCATTCAAATTAGAAACTTTGGAATCATTTTGATTCTTCTTGACTCCTTAATGTCTATATCACGAATTTGCAAAGTTCTTTTATTCTGTATTAGTAATCTCTTTTATAACCATTCCCTTTTAATCACAATGTCATGACATTAGATCCTTAATCTGGGACTAATTGTTTCACTTATTCTACTATGTCGTCAATGTCATATTCTCTCACTATGGATATACTTAACTAGAGACTCACTAAAATACTAATCTGAACTATGATAATAACTTCCTACTTGGTCTCTTTGACTCCATTCTCCCCTTTCCAATACATTCTTTATGGTAAGCTTTCCAAAATACAAACTATGTTACAATTCTCAGGGCAGCTAGGTGGCGCAATGGGTAGAGCACTGGCCTTGGAATCAGGAATACTTGAATTCAAATCTGGCTTTGAACACTTAATAATTACCTAGCTGTGTGGCCTTGGGCAAGTCACTTAACCCCATTGACTTGTAAAAAAAATTTACAATTCTCTTCAGAAATACTTAGAAGCACCTTTTGGCTGTGATCTGGACTGTGTGGTTCAGTTCATAAATTGAGTAACCCAGTTATGGAAAAAGATTGGCATGAAAGTCTGATATGGGATAAAAATATGGCATGTTGAAAATCTTTTTTTTTCCTTATAGGCTCATCAGGCATCTTTGTGGAAAATAAAACATGAAGAGGTCATATTACTCTGAATTTTCAGGGTTGGGAAATGGCAAGAGGGATAAACAAGAGTATGGCAGATGGAGAGAAGCTTTTGAAGAGGTATACATTAGGCTTGAAAGAGACCTACTTATTTTTTCTTCTTTTTTAGTCCGTGGCTACTGAGAGCTACTCAGGGACACTCCTCCCTCCTCTAGCCTGTATCCCTACCTCCAGCTGCTACGGACAGGGATTTAGGTCTGTCTAAAGTAAATTTCCACTCCCCCACTACACACACAAATAGATACACCCTTTACCAAAGTGAGGAGTCAGAATGAGAGGGGAACATAAAGAAAAAGGAACAAACCACCAAAGATTTCAAGAGGAAGAAAATTATGTTAAAAACCCTAGAGGGATGATGATAAAAGTAGAAGGATGACTTCTAAAGTCAATTTACTCATTTTACTTCCTATTCAGAGCTGACCCTCTTTCTGTTCCCTCCACCAGTTTCCATTGCCCATTATTTTCTGTGACTATTAGCATTCCACATTAGCAAGGAAGGGCTCTATATAATAGTTTCTATCTGCTATCTCTTTTCACTCCATCACCAACCTCTAATTGTTTTTCTTCCTGCCATCCTTTATCTCCTATCTTGCATTTTTTTGAATCAACCTGATTCTATATACCTATTCTTCACATTGGCTTTTTTTCACAATATCTCATTTTTTCACTCCACAATTTCCTTCCCTTGTTTTTCTATATCTCCCCTTCAACACATCCTTTATTTTCCCATCTCCTTTTTTGTCATACTATTATCCATGTTTACAAACATTCCTATTCCTCTATCCAGTTGTTCACTAAATGCCTTCCTCTTTTTTTATTTCTTGCATCTACCCAACTGTTTTCTCTCAGTCATAGAATATCAAAAATTGGAATATACCACAGAAGCATAAATAATACCCAAAGAGGACCAACATTCCACTCCAACACTCTTCATTATACTACATCCATTTCAAGTGCACAATCAGTTTCAAGACTTCCAATAGAACAGATTGGGATAAAATCTGCTTCCCACTGAGGCACCCCATTTCATTTTTGGATATCTTTAATTGATAGGAAGTTGTTTGGGAAAAGATACTACATTCCAAGAAAGGAAGGTGACCTGTGTAGAGGCTTGAACACAGAAATTTAAATACTAAGTTTGGTAGAAAGTTAGTTTCTCTCTACTCAGAACATCTATAATTCTCTACCTAGCAAAAAACAAACCGTTGCTAAGTAAGAAGCCAGGACATAATAGTATAATTTAAGGGTTCATGAATGATGAAGCCTTCAGAGAACTTTTAGTGGTGAGTGGATTTTGTGGGTGACCTAGAGTGAGAGATATGGGGGAAGTAGGATCAGGTTCCTAGCTCTAACCTTTGGGGACCACTTACTCTCACAATTCTTTATCTGAAGGAAATCAGGAAATGACTCAAATGACTGAATGGTATAGTTCAGAAAGAAAATGATCTAAAGGTCACATTTCTATCACTTTGGATTTAGGTAAGACCATTTCTAGGTAGAGTTCCTCAAGAATTCACAATAATTCAAGACATTCCTATTCTTTCAGAAGTTGGAGATGCTCCTGGAATGGGAGAGAGGAGAGAGTGTGAGATCCTGAGATTCTACTCTGAGGAGACATTTCAAAAGTTTCCCATTGAAAAGCATTTATCTTGAATGCTGACTTTTTCCCATATTACACCACCCAGATGGTTTTTCTGACTGTGAAAACAAAATTGATAAAGCAAGATTCACTCTCTCTGGCCATGATGTTCACTCATTCTCCAAGTCAGTTCCTCATTTCAGACCTGAATACAAGAATCAACTCATTTAATACATATCTTCTGTGAGACTGGCTCTCACTGTCATTTGGTATGATTTAGAGGAGTTGTTTTGATATCCAGATTCAGTATCACAAGAATCCTTAAAGGTCCTAGATAACACCTGGAAGCTGCTTCTTGAAGTAGTAAAAAGTATGATTTCTAGGTCAGTCCCTTGGAGCACTTTGTCTCTATAGAATTTCAAGAGCTCCTTAGTGGGGAAATTTACCCATTTTCTCCTAAGCTTTCCTTAGAATATAAGGGTCATGGAAGGTGATGCTACCTCCTCCACATGCCCAGCCCTAGGATCCGAGTGCGAATCTGCTTGGTGTTGATGCCATACACTAGTGGATTAAGAACAGGAGGCACAAGGAGGTAGAGGTTGGCAAGAATGATGTGTGCCTGTGGGGGCACGTGATGACCAAAGCGATGGGTGAAAAAGGAGAAGAAGGCAGGGATATAGAAGACAAGGATGACACAGACATGGGCTCCACAGGTGCTAAATGCTCGAGTTTGGGCATCTTGGGAAGGCAGGCGCAGCACAGCCTGGAGAATGAGAACATAGGAAGCTGCGATGAGCACCACATCCATTCCTGTCACCGAGAGAGCCACAGTGAGTCCATAGATGGTGTTGGGTTTAATGCTGGTGCAGGCTAACTTGGCAATGCCCATGTGCTCACAGTAAGTATGGGCAAGGATATGATGCCCACAGAAAGGGAGGCGTTTGATGAGTATAATAAAAGGGAAGACAAAGAGAAGACCACGGACGACACATGCTGTCCCAATCTTTCCAATGACAGATGCATTGAGAATGGATGTATAATGCAGTGGGCGACAGATAGCCACATAACGGTCAAAAGCCATGGCTAACAGGATTGCTGACTCAGTGGCAAAGACAGCATGGACAAAGAACATCTGGGTGAGGCATCCATGAAAGGAGATGTTGTGGGCATCAAGCCAGAAGATGGCCAGCATTTTGGGCAAGGTAGTGGAGCAGAGAACTAGATCTGTGACAGAAAGCAGGCAGAGGAAGAGGTACATGGGCTCATGTAGAGCCTTGTCTGTTATAATGATAAAGAGGATGGTGCCATTACCTGCAAGGGCAAGGATATACATGGAACAAAATGGAATGGAGATCCAGATGTGTTGGTCTTGCATGCCTGGAATTCCCAATAAGATGAAGTTGGATGGGTGAAAGGCAGTTCCATTGGGGATAGATGCTGTGAGCATTGTGGGACAGTATACGGGAGACTCTTCTTCCTCCTCCTGATCCAGACAAAACAAAGAAGATGGTTAGCAAAGAGAAATAAAGAGGAGGGGAGGAGAATCTCACAGTAAACTAAAGAAATAATTCTCTCTCTCTCTCTCTCTCTCTCTCTCTCTCTCTCTCTCTCTCCTCTTTTTATTTTTATTTATTCATTTTCATCCATATACACATGTATATTTTTAAATTACAAAATGACCTTCTACCCTCCCTTCCCACCCTACTCCCCTCTGAGGCGAATAGTCAGGTTAGCATTGTACATACATATTTTGATAAACATATTTACAAATTAGTTATTTTTGGTATGAGGAATTAGGATTAAAAGAAAGAAATACATAAGTGATAATTTTTATTAAGTGTGCATCAGATTCTGAAGGGTAGGGTGGGTTTTTTCTGTGTATGGGTGTGTTTTGTTTTGTTTTGTTTTTCTTCCTCTGGATGGGTATAATATTGTCCATAGGTGGTCTAATACAGTTGTCCTAGCTCTCTGAACTGCTAAGAGGAGCTGCTTCCATCAAAGTTGTTCATCTCACAATGTTCTTCTTAATGTGTGCAGTGTTCTCTTGGCTCTGAGTGCAGGGAACTTCACTCAGCATCAGATCCTGTAAGTCATTCCCTCTACTTTTTTTTAAATTATATTTTAAAAAATTCACACATATATATCTTCTCTTTTTCCCCCACTTCCCCTACTCAACTGAAGAAGAAAAAAATGAAAAACAAAGGGACTAGTTCTGACCCTCATCTCCATTCTACCTACAATAGAGTCTCTATCTGCAGCTAATGAAAAATACCTACCCTCAGAGAAAAAAAAAACTGACTTTTTTCAGAAAACCTATTTTTAATTGATGAGATTAGAGTCTAAATCTTCATTGGTCTTTCCACTCTAGATTGTTCTACTTTGTGATCTTTACCCTTGCCCTGCCTTCCTTTCAGCATGTATCTGACAATATTTCACTCTACAATTTCTTTATTCATCCATGAGGGCAAATAGAAACCTGACTTGTGAAACAGATTCCAAAGAGACCTCATTCTAGCCCCGCTCCTCCCACAGAGAGATGTTCATAAAAACAAAATTTGGGAGTGGGACCCATTAATTGCTAGTAAATGAGTTGAATAAATAGGGGTAGCAGATGGGGTTGAATCGTCAAACAATGACAATAGGTGGATACAGGAATAGATGGAGGGAATTTGAAGTCTTAAGAGAGGGTAGGAGAGCCCTGACTTGTGGTGCTTCCAGGGAGCAGGAAAGAAGCAATCTTTCCTGGGGAGTTAACATTACTACCATGTCATTCCAGTAATGAGTAGAAGGATGGACTAGGTCATCCCCACTACTTCTACATTTCTAGGATTCTATTACCTATGCAATAATATAGTCCCTTCTCAATATGTATGGGGTACTTGCTGGGGATCCATCAAACTCATGGAAGTAGCCATTAATTTATATATACATATATATATATGTATATATAAATTCTGTAAAACCAGGAAGATGACCCTGTACACAGCTGGGTGGTGTAGTGTTTAGAGCCCTGGGCCTGGAATCTGGAAGACCTGAGTTCAAATCTGCCCTCAGAAATGTACCAGTGGTATGATCTCAGTCAAGTTATTTAACATAATTTTTCTCAACTATAAAATGAACAGATTAAGAGCACATGCCTCCTGCAATTGTTCTAAAGATCCAATAAGATAATATTTATCAAGGATTTAGCCTAGGATCTAGTCCCCATTAAGTTCTTAATAAATTCTTATTTCCTTCCTTTCCTGTATTAAACACCCCCCAAAAGGCAGAAGGTATATAGAGATTAGGAAGCTGGTTGAGTGGTGAGTAGCAAGACAAAGTTCTATGGGTCCCTCTAGCTTCCTGAGCTAGATGGTGCAGTTGATCGAGCCCTGGACCTAGTGTCAGGAAGACCTGAGTTCACATCTAGTTCTGTGACCCCAGGTCATTATGTCTACCTCATTTCCCATCGACTGTATAAAAAAATCTTAGGGTTATTGAGATGCTCAGATGAGATAATATTGGTAAAATATGTGGCAAAGTTCCTGGCACACAGAAGGTACTTAATAAATTATTGTTCTCTCCTCTTCCTCTCCCTCCCTCTCCCTCTTTCCTTACCTCCTTCCTTCCTCCTTCCTTCCTTCCATCCATCCTTCCTTCCTTCCTTCCTTCCTTCCTTCCTTCCTTCCTTCCTTCCTTCCTTCCTTCCTTCCTTCCTTCCTTCCTTCCTCCCTCTTTCATTAAAGCACCAGAAGCTCTTCTTTAGTTGCTGAGTAGATGGGTCAGGGATAAAGCCAAATTAAACTATTAACAGATTGTGTAGCTATTTAGTGTGATCCTAGAAAAGAGCACTAGGATAACAGATTTGGATCTGGAAAGAGCATTACAGATCACCTTATTCAACCCTCTCATATAGGAAACAGGTATTTTCCCCAAATTGCTCAGGTTAATCATTAGATAACCAGGATTTGCTCAAAGGTCTTTTGACACTGAATGTAGTGTTCCTTCACCCACACTGTACTGCCTCTCAATATAAGGATCGGTCTCCTAATAGTTAAAGCAGTCTGATCATGACTGCTTTGGTCTAAGTATTCAAAGTATTCAAACAGAGCTAAAAACTCACATATTACGAATGCTTGCTGGAGGATTGAATGGAAAGAGATAGAAGAGAACAAGAAAGTGGATTACACGTCCCTAAAATGATCTTACATTTCTAATACTGATTCTGTGACCTTCTCCTTAATCAAGTTTCAATTCTCAGGTCTAGTAAAACAAACAAACAAACGAAAGGGGTACTGTGACCTATTTGTATAGTAAAAGTGCAGTCTGAGGCACGACTGTGGGTCGGTGGTAGGTCAAACAAGTCAAAGGACACTGAAAGGGAAAGAATTAAATCCTGATAGCTTCGCAGCTGTCAGATTCAGGTTATTCTTGGACCTAGATGTCCCTTCTTCAGGAAACTGCAGCATCCAGAGTGGGCCAAGTTAATGTGTCTAGCTTTGCCACCTCACCCCAATCCAAGAGCTCCATTGGTATTATATAAGTAGAAAGGGAAAAAAAATATTTCTCTCAATTTATGGTAAGATCTTTCTTTCCCCTTCCCTCATATAGGTTGTGAAATAATCCTATTGCCTACAATTGATACCTCCACTTTCATACCTTTCATTTTTTTTCATGCACCTATCATTTAATATCAAATCTACAATTCTACTCAAACTATTGTCTCCAGAATCACCAATGACATAGTAATCATTTAAATCAAAGACTCCCTCCACTATGTTCATCCTCCTTGGATTTTGAAGCATTATAGACTAATCCTTCCTTTTAGATAATCTCCCCTTCCTTGGCTCCTATTACTTATAGTGTTCCTAGTACTTGTACCTGTTTCTCCCTTGCTGCTTATTCATCTTCCAGACTTGAATCCTTGGCCTTTCTCTGTCACTTGATAATTTAATTCATTTCCATAGTTTCAAATATAGCTCTAAGTAGCTGCTTTTTATATCTTTAACTGTAACCATGAATATTTTTGTAAAGGACAGATCTGTGACTGCAACTGTGTCTATCTACAATTGCATCAGCTCAGATTCAGTATCTCCAAAACAAAGATTATAGTTCTGCTTTCTCAATAAATTTCTCTGACTTGAACATTTTTTTAAATACCAGGGACACAACTGTTCAATCAGCTCCTGTTAGCTTTGATGCTTCCCCTTACCTCATCCTTTCATATCCAATAAGTCTTTAGAATTACCAAATGTGGCTGATTCTACCTTCCACAAAATCTCTTGTAGATAAAATCTCTTATCTATTCCCATTCCTACTTCCTTAATACAAACATGAGTACTGTAATAGTTTCCTAACAGTTTTTTCCCTACCTCTGCTCTCTACTCTGCTCTCTTTTACCACCTCCATCCATCCTTTAGTGACAGATTAATGTTCCTATTATACTTCCTTCACAAGTCTACGTTATTCTGATTCTAGTTAACCTGTTCATCCTTAGGTCACACTACTCCCCTTTCTGTGCTCTACTTCCTAAAGTGTAATATAAAGAGTTCGGTCTCTCTGCAAGTTTGTAAACTCCATGAGTGTAGACACTTTGTATTATTTAATTTTCTTTCAGTCCAAATGTTTTGAATACAGTTATTATAAGTACCATAAATGTATAAGAACAATAAATGTTTATTACATTAAAATGAATCTTTTTTTTTCTGCTATTGCATTAAAATGAATGTAAAATGCCTGCCTCTGGATGAGACTATCCCTTAATCTTTAGCATACCCCTCTGATTGATTCAGCTTTTTGGACTACAAAAAAAATGCCTGAGTTTTAAGTTTCAATTCTATCACTACTGAACTATGTGATGGCAGACAAGTCACCTCCCTTCTCTGATCCACTCAATATTCTCCTCTACTAAAAGAGGACAATAATCTGTTACCTATCTTTCTCAAATGATTGTTTCAAGAATCAGATCAAATCAAGGCTATAAATGATTTAGAAAGTATAATCCATAGTACAAGTGGAAAGTTGTATTATATTTGTTCACTTAAACTCGTTAAAAGAGCCACAATTTCATTTGGTTGAATACACTGATCACTATAGTCTATTAAAATATCTATGGAGATATTTATAAGGTATGGACCTTAGTAGATAAGATTTCTCATGAGCTACTGTGAGCAAAGGAATTCTTTAACAAGACCAGCCTTCTGTTTATGTGCCTTCTTTATTGAAATAGGCTTTATTTATCCATTTAGAACTTTATTTATCTAATCAGACAACAGTTATCCAGGGTGTTACCTGATTCATTTTTGAGCCTTATCTTACTTAATAGCACCTGTTAGATTCTTTAAAATTTGTAATGGCAGAAATCATGCCTTATCTAAAAATTTTTTGTTTTCTAACAGAACAACACACTGTACATAATACAGACTAGATTAATATTTGTTGATAGCTGATGATCTTTTGGCACAAATACAAAAACCAGGGTTATTTAACCTACAACAAAGCATCAGAGGAAAAAAATTAGAGCAGCATTAATCTGATTATTGTTATTATAATAAAGGCTTCTCTTAAGGGGGTGAGGGTAGGGCTTCCTGACCCTCATTTTCCACTGGTATGTTTGATATAGGAAAAGTCAGGGATTTCTGGTGTGACAAGGATTAAGGTAAGAAGCAAAAAAGGACTTACTGTTGTTGAAAGTCCTAAAACACTGGATTTTGTACTTGGATCAGGACACTGTTTTTTCCCAATGACTTGAGGAAATTCCAAAGACTTCTGAAGATGAAGAAATAGTTAAGATGATTCCCAGAGGTCTTTGACTAGGGAGATCACTGTTCAGTAATCTCTCTACTAGATTTCTCTTCCCTGTTCCCACAACTTGATGAATTCTTCTTTAGAGGATAGTTCTGATCTGTGACATGCTTCACCCTCCACACTCCTGACCACTTACTCACCTTTGCTGGTATAAATGGAAGATAATATTAATTTGGATACTTCAGTTCATTAAAAAAGCCACAAGTTCACTTATTTGGATATACTGGTCACTGTAACCTGTCAATAATTCTTCAAAGCTGAGCTATTATGAACAAAGGAATTCATTATCGTGGTCATCCTTCTGTTCATGTATCTTCTTTATTTAACTAGGCTGGATGTCAGAGAACAGATCAGGCAAAAACAGTTCCAGGAGCTAAGATTCAGTCAGTTTTATTCCTACATCTCTGGGGACATGTGAGGAGGAGGGAGTAAACTAAATATGGAGAATAGGGACTTGGGGATAGTGGCAGTGTTTGTGGTCCCAGCTACTAAAAGCAGAACTGGGATTTGGAGAGCTGTGCCCCTTCATTAGAGTCACACTGTACTGATGTCTTTGAGATTTCTTATTTGGAGACCTGGACTCCAGGACTAAGCTATAGCCCTTATGTCCCCAGGGTAGAGAGGGAAGTAAGAGTAAGAAGTCTGTCTTGATGATATGGCAGGCTACTGAAAGCCAGAGGAATTTCTCGAGTGGGGTACAATTTATTGTTGTTGTTCAGTCATTTCAGTTTTTTCCTACTCTCCGAGACCCCCATATGGAGTTTTCTTGTCAAAGTGGTATGTCAAAGAGTGGTTTGCTTTTTTCTTTTGCTTTTCCAGCTCACTTGACAGATGAGAAAACAGAGGCAAAAAGGGTTGAATTGCCCAGGGTCTCAAGGAGATGAGCCTTTCTAACCCCAGACCCAACACTCTAGCCACTTGGTCTCTTAGCCCCTCAGGGTCCAGTGCTTACTTTGAGCCTAACCCTATGCTAAGCACTGGATATAAAAAACTCACATGCAAATGGGAGAGAGAACATGTAAAATATTGTAGCATAAACACACACAAATATATACACCCATATATATATATGTATATGTATGTATGTATGTATGTATGTATGTATGTATAAGTATATACCCTCACACACTTGAGTGGAAGATCACTTCATAGAGAAGGCATTAGGCATGAGGCTAGCAATCCGTTCAAGAATGGGAATCAGGGGTGGCTAGGTGGAGCAGTGGATAGAGCACGTTCCCTGGAGTCAGAAGACCTGAGTTCAAATTTGGCCTTAGAAACTTAATAATTACCTAGCTGTGTGGTCTTGGGCAAGTCACTTAACCCCATTGCCTTGCAAAAAAAAACTAATTAAAAAAAGAATGGGAATCAGATGGGGAAATGTCTCCAAGTAATAGGTAGGATTTGAGCCAATCTTGAAGGAAGTCATGGAAGTCAGATGCTCTGTGTTTGTATGATTGTTGTAAGTAAATGGGCTTTTGGTCAGAGGTGTGTTTGAAGAAGCTTGAATTGGTTTTAACAAGCTGATTGTGAAGTACTTGTTCAGTATGAACATTTGCACCTAGAAAATCAGAACTACAGATCAAGGCTTGATTTATTGTTTTGTTGGTTGTCTAGACTTAGGAAAGGGTTGAAGGAAACTCAGGAGTACCTGAGTTCAAATCCTGTCTCAGATCCTTAATAATTACCTAGCTGTGTGACCTTGAACAAGTTACTTAACCCCACTGCCTTGCAAAAATCAAAAAATAAAAAAAATCATAATCATAAGTACATACACATCTTAACATACCAAAAAATATCTTTTTCCCTTTTCTTCTCCTGTTACTGGGAATGCCCTCCATTAAGCCTCAGCTGGAATACATATATCTAATATTCTTTCCTGATAAGGGACAGAATGAAAGCTAAAGCTGAGAATCCTGGCCCCTAAAATAGTAGCACCATTCTCAAGCATTCCCAGACCCACCCCCACCCCCCACCCCCACTCCTCTCCAGCCAGGATGCCCTTACCAGGTTCCTGCCCAGAAAACATTGACCTCAGGGCACCCAATTATTTGGGGTTTATTTTAATCCAAAGTGGGTGAATGAGGGAAATGGAATGATAACAAGAGATTGGAAAGATTTCAAAATGGAAATAATAAGAGGTTGTGGCAGGGCTTCTGGAAAGTATTAGAAGTGAAGGGGAGGAATTTGGAAAGGAAAGAGAATAGGTTAAAGGAGGGAGAGTTGGTTAGGGAAGAGAAAAAAGGAGTAAAAGAAGAACCATAGAAAAATAATGATGATGAGGATAGGGGAAAAAGAAGCAATACTTACATGATTCAAAATAATGTGTCCTTCAGGCTCTCTGTAGGTCTTTCAATATATCTGGTGGAATCTAAAACAGAGGGGCAGAACTTTGGGGTGCTAAGAAATAGCCCAAGAAACCACACCCAAAAACATTAAGGCAGAATGACAGGAAGATATAAAAAGGACTGGAGAAATCAAATGAGGAAAGTTAGAGTGGAAAACACATTCCCCCTCCCAGATGCTTTGATCCTGAACTTCATTATGATTTTGTCAGTTGAGAAGTTACCCTTCCCTAGCCCAGAGTTAAAATCCACTGGACTCTGATCAAACCTTCCCAGAGTGTAAGAATGTCAGTATACTTTTTTGTGTCTTGCTTTGAGGACTCACTTTTTTCCATCTTCTTTTCCTTGCCATTACATAATACAATTTATGTAAGTATGTGAGATTCTTTTTAAAAGTTTATTTAGAAGGGAAAAGATAATAAATAGATTCGGAAATAATGTACTAAAGTCATCAGAATTTATATTTTTTAGGATTTCACAAGGCAAATATGGTTAAGTGGCTTGCCCAAGGTCACACAGCTAGGTAATTATTAAGTGTCTGAGGCCAGATTTGAACTCAGATACTCCTGACTCTAGGGCCAGTACTCTACCCACTGCACCACCTAGCCACCCCAGTCATCAGAATTCTTAAAAAAAATTATTGAATCTTTATTTCAAAACTTCTCTCTTCCCTCTTCTATCTTTAGAATAATAAACCTTGTAACATAGAGGGGAAAAAAAGGAAGAGGAAGGAAAGAGGGAAAGCAATTGGGCAAAACTGACCAATATATTAACGGAGTCCAATGGAATATTCTATGTTCTGAAATACAGTTCTCCACCTCTTCAAAGAAGGCTTTGAGATTTCTCCTCTCTTCTTCAGAAATCATTGACATTCTAAATATTTATAACCACCACTCCTGGTAAAACCTACAAACTCTCCTATCATTTTCTGTTTTTCAGTTATCTGCACTCATTGTCTCCACTCACTTCCTTTTCTTTCTCTCCTATAAACCTCATGAAATCTGACTTTTAACCCAATCACTAAATTGAAATTGCAGTCGTTAAAGTGGATCTCTTAAATATCAAATTTCATGAACTTTTCTCAAACTTCATTCTTTATGAACTCTAAGAAGCATGTAACACTGTCGATCACCCTCTTCAACTAGAGCTCTCTCCCTCCTTTTGGGATTTTTCTAACACTTTTCTCTTTGTATGATTACTTCTTCTAAATTTTCTTAACTGGATCATCATCCAGATTGCAGCCCCCTTTTGTCCCCCACCTAACTCTGGGCATACTCAAAAGCTGTGCTATAAAACCTATTCTTTCTTTCTCTATTTATTCTATCTCACTTAATCTCATCACTTCCCAAAGGTTTAATTGTATCTCTATGCTGGTGACTCACAGAGTTATATATTCAATTCTGGTCTCTCTCCTAAATTCCAAGCTTGTGTTATCAATTGTTTATTGGATATTTTATGGATATTTGTATGTTTCATAAGCATCCCAAATTTAACAAGTCTAAAAGAGAACTCATTATGCTTTTCCTTAGAGTTCTTTCAAAATTTCCTATTCTATAGAAGGAATAATTATCCTCTCAGTCATGTTTGCAACCTCAATATTATTTTCAATTTTCAATCTCATTCACCTCATACATCCAATGAGTAGTCAAATCTTGTCATTTATACCTACATAATGGGTCTCCAATACATTTCCCTATCTCTATAGAAATGGCCAGCAACTTTGTTTGGGTTCCAACCCTTCTTAATTAGAATATAGCAATGGCTTACTAATTGGTCTTTCTACCTCTTATCTTCCTACTCAAATCCATCTTCAACAAACATGTCAAAATTATTTCCCGAAAATATGTCATATCCCACTACTCAGTAAAATCTGATGATTCATTATTACCTCTAAGACCTCTAAGATGTTTAAGGCTCTTTATTACCAGGCTGCATGCTAACTTTTCTTCTTTCATCATTTAGTACAGTGGCTAATGTATAATATGCACTCAATTAAAGTTGTTGACTGACGTTCCAGCCTTGTTACCCATTAATCTCCTCTACCCATAACCTCCTCATGTGTTCAACCCTGTCCTGCTTTGTCTTCTTTTACATGGTTCAGTCAAACTGATCTTGTTGTTCTTCATACATAGCTTTCCATCTCCTATTTCCATGTCTTTATAGTACCTATCACCCATTCCTATAATTTACAGCCTCCATTACCTTCATTTCTTAATCCTCACTTTCATTCAAGACTCACCTTAAACAATAATTTGTATAAGAAGCCTTTTCTGTTCTCCCACTCTCATCTATAGGGGCTAATACATACTGTCCCCACAACCTCAAAGTTACTTTAAATCAATTTTGAAATTTCTCTATTCATAGCTGCTAAAATAATTAGACCAAGGTTTAATCAAAAGAGGAGAGCTGGATTGCCCTCAGGAAAAACCCATAACTCCTTTAATGAAAACAAGCTTTCCATTTAAGCAAAGACCCATCTTTATTTTAGCAATATTCTGCCAATGTAGCTATATAGTGTGTGTGTGTGTGTGTGTGTGTGTGTGTGTGTGTGTGTGTGTTTCAATTTGTGTTGTGAGACCATCAGGTCTGTCTTGGGTGGATAACTTCTTTATCATAAGTCCATCAAAGAAGTTACTTCCATATTTTTCCACTGTTGCTGTTGCTAATTGTAATTCCCACCATCCATTCCTCCCCATTGCAATATATTATATTTTCTCTCTCCTTTCACTCTGTTCCTCTTCTAAAATGTACTGTAGGGTAGCTGAGTGGCACAGCAGATTACTGGCCCTGGGGCCAAGAGGCCCCAAGACCACATACCACTCCTGAGACCCTGTAACCACCTGGCCCTATGGTTCCTGACAGGTCACCCAATCCCAGCCCCTTACAAGAAGTAAAAAAGAAAATGTGTTATATATGATTTACCCTCTCCTCTATCACCCACATCCCCTGCTTCACCCTTTCCCTGTTCTCTCCTTTTTTACTCTAAATGTCTATACCCTATTGAGTGTGTATGTTGTTTCCTCTCTGAGCCATTTCTGATGAGAGTGAAGGTTCCCTCATTCCCCCTTGCCCCCTTCCCTATCACTGCAAAAGCTCGATGCAAATATATATATACATACATATATATATATATATGTATATATATATATATACATATATATATATATGAAATCTTTGCCTATTCCTCCTCTCCTTTCTCTTACTCCCAATACATTATAGCCACTGACTCCATTTTTACAATATATTATATGTTCAAATTCAGGTCTCTCCTGTGCTTCATCTAAAAAAGCTCCTTCTACCTGCCCTATTAAATGAGAAGTTTCAAATGAGTATTATCAGTATTATTTTTCTATGCAAGGATGCATGGAATTCATCATTATTAAATCCCCGATATGTTACCCTTCTCCTCCACTCTCTATGCTTCACATGAGTCCTGTATTTGAAGATCAAGCTTTCTGTTCAACCCTGGTCATTTCAACAGGAACATTTGAAATTCCTCTGGTTCATTGAAAGTCCATCTTTTCCCCTGGAAGAGGATCTTCAATTTTACAGGATAGTTGATTCTCAGTTGCATTCCAAGCTCTTTTTCCTTCCAGAATATTATATTCCAATCCCTACAAGCCCTTAATGTAATTGCTGCCAAGTCCTGTGTGATCCTGACTGCAGCTCCATGATATTTGAATTGTGTCCTTCTGGCTGCTTGTAATCTTTCTCTTTGAGTTGGGAGTTGTGGAACTTGACTATAATATTCCTGGGGGGTTTTTTGGATCTCTTTCCAGGGGAGATTGGTGGATTATCTCAATTTCTTATTTTGTCCTCTGCTTCTAGGATATCAGGGCAATTTTCCTGTAGGAATTCTTTTTCTTTTTCTTTTTTTTTTAGATTTTGCAAGGCAATGGGGTTAAGTGGCTTGCCCAAGGCCACACAGCTAGGTAATTATTAAGTGTCTGAAGCCAGATTTGAACTCAGGTACTCCTGACTCCAAGGCCAGTGCTCTATCCACTGCACCACCTAGCCGCCCCTTAGGAATTCTTTATTTTTATTTATTTATTTATTTATTAGATTTTTTTTTTTTGCAAGGTAAACAGGGTTGAGTGGCTTGCCCAAGGCCACACAGCTAGGTAATTATCAAGTATCTGAGACCGGATTTGAACCCAGGTACTCCTGACTTCAGGGCCGGTGCTTTATCCACTATGCTACCTAGTCACCCCAGGAATTCTTTAAAAATGAGGTCAAGGATCTTTTCCCAATCATGAATTTCAGGTATCCCAATAATTTTTAAATTATCTTTCCTGAATCTGTTTTCAAGATTAGTTGGTTTTTCAATAAGACGTTTCACATTTTCTTCTAATTTTTCATTCTTTTGGTGTTGAAGCATTGTGTCTTGACTTCTTGTAAAGTCATCACCTTCCTTTAGCTCCATTCTACATCTGAGGGATTTGTTCTCCTCAGAGAGCTTTCTTATCTCCTTTTTCATCTGGCCAATTCTACTTTTAAAGCATTCATCTCCTCAATAACTTCTTGAACAGTTTTTATCCATTTGACCTATGCTGGTTTTTAACATGTTATTTTCTTCAGCATTTTTTTTGGATCTCTTTGACTAATCTACTGACTTCTTTTTCATGTTTTTTTTTCTGCATCTCTCTCATTTATTTTCCCAATTTTTCTTCTATCTCCCTTACTTGATTTTCAAAATCTTTCTTTGAGCTCTTTCATAGCCTGAGTCCAACTTCTGTTTTTCTTGGAATCTTTAGATGCAGGAGCTTGCACTTCCACATCTACAGATTGAGTATTTTTATCCTTCTTTGGGATCACAGACAATGTGTTTCTCAATGATGTTCCTCTTTTGTTTTGTTAACTCATTTCTCCAGCCTGTGTCTGTTTTGAGGTGCTTCCTGAGCTTTTGAGTATTATTGGGACACCCCCCCCACCAAAGACCTCAGTGTGTGAAGCTCTGATGTTCTCCTGGTCTGTGAATGACGACAAGTGCACCCCTCTGCCATGGAGCTAGGGGTGGTGCTGTTCTGTGGGGGGCTTGGATTGTGATGAGAATCTGAATGTGGTCTGAGTCCCAGAGTCCTCTTCCAGGGACAAAGGACAGACCTCAAAATTCTCTCTCCACTCCCCTACCTTCGGTGGGCTGAGGACTCAGGGCTCAGCTGCCTAGAGGCTCCTGCTTGCTGTCTCCATGCCTGCTTCCATTTCCTGGATCTGGGTTGCCATGGATTCTGCTACTGTGCTGAGTGCCTTGAGGGCCTGGGCTTTGCACTTGCTGTGGCAGAGGTCACCCCACTGATCCTCCAAGTTGTGGTTGGTACTCCCCAGGGTGCAGGTCAGGAAACTGCTTCTGCTGCAGGGAGCCATGGCTCCCAGGTGCACCAGGGCTGTTTCTGGGAGGCTGAAGCTTCTTCACTCTGGCAGGGCCTTCACTCTAACCCCGTGGAGTTGAGTTTTTCCCACTATTTTCCAGATTACTTTGGGCTGGAGAATTGCTTCATTGGATCTTTCAGTGGGTTCTGCCTTACAAAAATTTATTTGGAATCATAATTTTAAGATTTTTGAAATATTTTGGAGAGAATACCTAGGAGAAACTCTTCTCCTGTTGCCATCTTGGCTCCACCCTCAGCTATATAGTTTTGAGATATGGCTTTAGTACTATGATCAGTTCTGGGTTTTGCATTTTAGGAGGGACAGACTTGAATATGTGCAGAGGAACTCACTGAGACTGGTGATGTTATGTCACTCTATGCAACATGTGAAGAGGTTGAAAGAAATGGGGATCATTGGTCTGAAAGAGAAATATTAGGGTGTTTCCAGATGTTTCAAGCTTTGAACTATGGGAAAAAATGGGACCCATTAGACTATTTCTAATCAGGAAGTCAGAACTAGGAACAATAAATGGAAATTGCAGAAAGAGTTAGGCTGGTGTGAGAAAAACTTAACAATTAGAATTGGACTAAAATGGAATAATTTACCTCAAGAAGTAATGGTTTTTTCTTCACTCACCATCTTCTTTCAGAATATTTACCTTTATTGAGGATGATTCTTATTTATATGGAATTTCTGTTAAATACTAGATAAATTCTGAAACTCAATAATTTTATTTTCTTTGAGAGAAGGGGAAAATTCTAAGTCATTGTGAGTTGGTTTCTGGCCTGATACCCACAGATGCCATTCCATTTTGAGAATCACTTGCTTGTGGAGGAAGGGGAGAAATACCATTCCATCACATTCAAATGTCTTCCATAGGTCTCCAGGTCTAGGCTTACCTGCCTCTTGGGGAAAAAGGAAAACACCATTCCATCAGTTCTTCACACTACTCCTCATCCCTAAGGTTCCTATTCTCTGAAAGAACTTCAGGTTAATGTCAACTATCTACACTGATAAGCTACCAGAACATAATCCTTAAGAAATAGTATATTCCCATCCAGTCATTTTGTCTCAGTGGGTCAAACTGTTCAACTCTGTTTGTTTCAATAGGAAAGTTTGAAATTCCCCTATTTAATGAAATGTCTATCTTTTCCCGTGAAAGAGGGTGTTCAGTTTTGCTGGGTAATTAGTTCTTGGTTGTAATCCAAGCTCTTTTTCCTTCTGGAATATTTTACTCCAAACCTTCTGCCTTGAATGTAGATGCTGCTAAGTCCTGACTAATCTTCACTGTTGGTTCGACTCTTTAGTTATCAAAGAATATCAAAATGACATCACTATGTTTGAGACAAATTATAGCATGTCCCATTGTGGCTGATCAGACCAATATAAGCTTGGAATGCTCTATTCCAGATTGGGCACAAATAGTCCATGTGAACACCTAGGGTGGTTACTCTAAACTTACTTATGTCACTTTTCTTTACAGTTGCTTCAATTCTGCCTTCCTCATAGAATGCAGCACACTTACTGATAAGGGAACACCATACTGGGTGGTCCTGTGTCAGTGTCTTCTATGCTGTTCAATCAATTGTAAAGTTCTTCAATGAAACTTTCAAGGTGTCTCAGGGCAGTTAGGTGGTGTAGTGGATAAAGCACACTGGCCCTGGAGTCAGGTGAACCTGAGTTCAAATATGGCCTCAGATACTTACTAATTATCTAGCTGTGTGACCTTGGGCAAGTCACTTAATCCTATTGCCTTAGAATCCTGACTGTAGGACTACAATATTTGAATTGATTCTTTCTGGCTGCTTGTAATATTTTTATTGGTCTGGGAGTTCTGCAATTTGGCTACAATATTCTTAGGAGGATTTTTTTTATTTTTGGGGGGAGTGGTGGGATCTCTTTCCATAGGTGATTGCTGGATTTCCTCAATCTCTATTTTACCCTCTACTTCTAGGATACCAGAGCAATTTTCCTGGAGAAATACTTTAAAAATGAAGTCAAGGTTCTTTTCCTGATCATGACTTTCAAGTAATACAATAAATTTTAAGTTATCTCTCTCAGATCCATATTTCCAGGTCAGTTGTTTTTCAAATGAAATATTTCACATTTTTTCATTTTTTTGGTTTTTGTTTTTAGTATTTCTTGATTTCTCATAAAGACATTAGCTTCCCTTAGTTCCATTTTAAATTTGAAAGAATTGTTTTCTTCAGAGAGCTTTCTTATCTCCTTTTCCAACTGGCCAATTCTGCTTTTTTTTTTTTTTTAGTTTTGTGCAAGGCAAATGGGATTAAGTGGCTTGTCCAATGCCACACAGCTAGTTAATTATTATGTATCTTAGGCTAGATTTGAACTCAGGTACTCCTGACTCCAGGTTCAGTACTCTATCCACTGTGCCACCTAGTTGCCTCCACTGCACCACCTAACCACTCCCCAATTCTGCTTTTTAAGGCATTCTTCTCCTCATTGTCCTTTTGAACTCCTTTTTTTCATTTGACCTTAACTGGTTTTTAACATTTTGTTTTCTCTGGCTTTTTTGGTATCTCGTTCACCAAGCTGCTTACTTGGTTTTCATGATTTTCCTGTATCATTCTCATTTCTTTTCCCAATTATTACTCTATCTCCCCTTACTTGATTTTCAAAATCTTTTTTGAATTCTTCCATAGCCTGAGACCAATTTCTATTATCTTTGGAGGCTTTGGATAGAGAAATTTTGACTTTGTAATCATCTGAGTGTGTATTTTGATCTTCCATGGGAGCAAAGTAATTTTCTATGGTCAGATTCTTTTTCTGCTTACTCATTTCCCCATTCTATGACCTGGTTTTTACATGCTTCCCAAGCTTTTGAGTATTTCTTGGCCCCCGCCCCCAATGATCTCAATTCCTTTATTGTCTTTTGAGAGGCTCTGACCAGTCTCGGCTCTGGTTTGTGGATGACCACAAGCACTTCCCTTTGCCCTGGAACTGTGAGGAGGGTCCTAACTTTGCTATGGCAATAGGGGACCCCAGTCTGTTTCCAGGATCTGAGTATGGGCAAAACAACAGAGTCCTGACATAGGGATAGCAGAGAGACCTTGATAGTCTCCCCCACCCCTTTACCATCTGTGGGCTGAGTGCTCTGGAAGCAGCTGCTTCCTGCTGGGTAACTCCATGGCCTACTTCCATATCCCAAGGGTTAGGTCTGTGCTGAGGCTTATGGTGTACTGGACTCCACACTCACTATTACTGAGTGTTCCAGCTGACTTTCCAAGTTGTCCTTGTTGGTCCCTGAGTTTACAGGTCTGGAAACCACTCCTGCTGCCAGACTCCAGCAGGCATGCAGGTGCCCCACAAACCTGGAGCTTGTTCAGTCCAGCATCTGTGTGACCCTGGCCATGCTGTGGTACCTTTTGATCCTGATGGAATGTATCTTTCCCGCAGATCTTCCAAGTTACCTTGGGTTGGAAAATTGTTTCACATGGACTTTATGTGGGTTCTATCACTCTAGAACTTGTTTAGAGTCATAATTTTAAGGTTTTTAGTTCATTTTGGAAGAGAGTTTCAGGGAATTCCTGCCTCCATGCCACTATCTTCGAGTTTAATGGAATTACATTAATTCCACTGAAGAGGAAATGACAAATGATGGTACTCAATAACTGGATGTGTTTTTAGCATTCATCAGAGAAAGACAGGAAGTGAATAATAGAAAACTGAATTGAATGTCTTCTCACAGATTATATTTTCTCTTCCAGTTTGGTGGGTTGTCATCTTCCCTCTACATGTTTGCAGATTCTCTTCTCTGCTTTCAGTAGCAATGAAAGCCTGAGAAACCTAGATCTGAGTGGAAATTCCTTTGCAGAGGAAGAAATAAAGCTTCTTTGTAAGGCCTTGGGAAACCCAAATTGCAAGTTAGAGAAACTAAAGTGAGTTTCCACATATTATTTTTATGGATGTTCTGCTTGGCATTAGGGACAGGTTGACATAGCATATGCTAAAATAGGCAAAAAACAACATATAACATAGAGTCATTAGTTGGTTGGAGCAAGGCATATCTCTGTTGACTAGGCAGTTACAAGATGTTCACTTGCTCATGTTGGACAAGAGAGAATGGTCTGAAGGTACAAAAATAAACTGAAAGACTTCGCCTGTAACTGAAGCACCTCTGGTACACTGACCTGGTCCCTATGAAAAGTAAACACATGGGTAGAGGAACTCTAGCTAGCTTCCTAAGAGTACTCTGGTGATCCTACAATCTGTAGCTCACAACTCTGGAACCTAATATACGGAATTTATAATCAGTATCCCTATGGAATCATACCAAATTGCTTCACAATGATTGGAATATAATAGGGGTCCAAATATAGGATAGTGATCATAAAAGTGAATGTGTTTTTAGCATTGTCCAAAGAAAGATAGAAAGTGAATTAATCATAGAAAATTGAATTGCCCCCTTTCCTCTGATTATGTTTTCTCCTGCAGTTTGGTGTTTTGTCATCTTTTCTCTACATGCTCCGAGAATTTCTTCTCTACTCTCAGTAGCAATGAAAGTCTGAAAAATCTTGATTTTAGTGGAATTTCCATTGAGAATAGGGGAAACAAAAATTTGTGTAAGGCCTTGTAAAACCCAAGGTGCAAGTTAGAGACACTATGTTGAGTTCCCACCTGCCTTTTGTAGATGTTCTGATTGGCATCAGGGACAGGAGTGTTTAAGATGAGAGAACAGCATCAATGAGGAAAGTGGAAACTCTCTGGCTAAACCAAGTTTAGAGTTCAGAGTCTAGCAATCTTCTCCTTCTCACTATGCCCCAAGGAGTAATATGACAGGGAAATATTGGTTTACTAAGGGATTACTGCCTTTCTCTCTAAGCCGATTATCACACATGTGCATAACTGTCAAATCTACATTATCAGTCCAGGGTTCTACCTATCCTGCAAGCATGTCAAATTCAACATGTATAAAAAACATGGTTCTCTTTCCTTTTTAAAAAAATATTTTGCTTATTAGTTTTCCCACCTACATGCAATGGTAGCTTTCAATAGTCATTTTTGGTAGGTTTTGAGTTTTACATGTTTCCCTGCCTCCCTATCCTCCTCCTCCTTCTAATAGTGAACAATTTAATATTGCTATACATATAAGTAAACATGCTAAATATAGATCCATATTAATCATGTTGTGAAAGAAGAATCAACTTGAAATGAAAAAAAGCATAGTAACTGACAATTTTAAAAATTGAAGGTAGCAAGCTTTGCTCTGCATTTACATTCTTGTGGATAACATAAATCTTAGAATTGTCTTTGATTATTTTACACTGAAATTCTCCAAAACAATAAATCATTATTACTAATACTATTTTATTGCAGAGGAAATTCCTAATTGTCAATTGAAGTAAGACTTTTAAGTAACAGCCAGGAGGTACGAAATAAATTGCTTGAATTCAAAATGATCTTTCCTGACTACAGGTTTGACTCTTTTATTCTATACTATACAGGCTCTCCAGAAATGAGCACTGAATTTTTTTAAATGCAATCTTAGAAAATGGTAATAAATAATAATGGTAATAAAAAGATAGGGCTAGAGGTTTTATGAAAAGAAAGTAGAAACAGTGTAAATGAAATCTGTAGAGATCAACTATTATGGATTTAAGAGTTGAATAAAATATAACAATTTAATGTAGTAAAAAATAAGCTAAACTATTGTAATATTGAATATGATCAGTTTAAAATCATCAGTGAAACAAAATATAGTGAAAAGATGAAAAAGAACACTGCTCCCAACAATTTGTTTTATACAAGAAAACCATTTAAATCATAACTTATGCAGAGTGCAAATGATGGACTGAAACTAAATGTAATTTTCTTCTGGACATTCCAATGAAGCACACACTGCAAATTAGATTTTGGGATGAGGCAACAATAAGCATATTTCAGGGAGGTAAAGAAAGAAAAGACTATGCTTAAAGGCACCATAGATAATGAAGCAATATTATTGTTAAACACTTCTATATCAAAAGGCATAAAGGAAAAGAAAATCAAAGTAAAAATATGTTGAAAAATAGCACAATAGTTGGTGGCTTTAATATAACTCTCTATTAGAAAAACATAATAAAAACATGAAGTATGAGAAAATTATGAATCTGAACAGTTAGAAACTTTAACTTGGAAAGACTATGTTAATTCTTGAATGATCACAATCTTTATAAAAATTGATCACATAGTACATAAAGAACAAATAAATGTGCACAAAAATATTAGATATCAAAGTATGAATAATAATCAGTAAAAGAAATGAGCAAAAGATACCTAAAATAAATAGTACAATAAATAATGGATAAATTAAAAAACAGATGTGAAAGTCAAATGTGAAATTTTAAGAAAAATTTAAGAAGATTATATAAGGATAAAATGCTACAATTTATAAACTAAAACAATCCTCTGAGGACAGTCCTCTGAAATACAGTAACAGATATTATAAGTAATAAAATAAAAGTTTGACTAATTATGTATGAAAGAAAAAAAATCATTAAGCTGATAAATGATAAATTAACAAGCCTCTTCCCCAAAGGTCATAATGAAAATTTTGGAAAATCAGAAGAAAAATAAAATAAAAACCAAAAAAGACTATTGAATTAATGATTAAAAGAGTATTTAAAAAAACTAATTAGCTAATTTCATTAAAAAAGAAGAAAATGAATTTTAAAACATTCTGAATTTATGCAAAACAGAAAAAAATGAAAATAATTACAAGAAATATTAGCTTCAAGGTCAGCTACTGAATTGATGGCAAATTTTTCAATTTTCAAAGACTGAGACAAGATCAAAGTGGAGGGTGTGTTGGTACATGGTTCTCTGTTTGCAGATGATTATGTGCTCAATGTAACCTCTGAAACTGAGATGCAGTAAAGCAAGCATCGATTCTCTGCTACTTGTATGAACATTTTTCTAACAATTAACACCAAAAAAGCCCAGATGCTCCATCAACCAGCACCATACCTGCCATTTGTGGAGCCATCTGTTATAGCAAATGGAAAAGTTTTGTTTACTATGAATAAGTTTAGTTACCTTTACAGTGTACTTTTTAGGGATGTACACATTGACAATGAGGTTAACAGGCACTTTGTCAGAGCTAGCTCAGTGATGAGGAGGCTCCATTGTGCTAACTTCATTGTTGTATGCCTGTGAAACCTAGACAATGTGCCAGCATCATGCCAGGAAACGGAATCCCTTCCCTTTAAAATTGTCTTAGGAAGATTCTGAGGATCACCTGGTAGGAGAAGATTCCATTCACTGAGATAATTTCTCAAACTGAACTGCCAAGCATTCAAACTCAACTACAGAGAGCAACTCTGATGGACTGCCCACATTATTTGAATGCCAAACATATGGTTCCCAAAAAGAATTTTATGGAAAACTCATACAGGGCAAGTTGTCATGGGGAAGTAGAAATCAGAAAAAGTGACATAAGGATACTCTCTTTTAAGAATTTTTGAATTGTTTTTATGAATGCAATGGCTGTTTGGTATAGTACTCCATTACTCTATATTACGTATCTTCATACATAATTAAGACACTGGCACAAGTCCACCCAACTTGGCATACTTTCATCAAAGAGGATGCTGCACTCTATAAATAAAAGTAGAATGGAATCAGCTCAAAGTAAACATGAGATACACAAGTTTAGAGAGCCCACATAGACTCTTTGTGCTGATGTGTGGCACATCATATTAATCTGATCAACTACTGTCAGACATATTGTAAGACCCTAATATTGTTATGTCATTTTGATCCTCTTTGAATAGAAACGACACTAACCTTACTCCTAATAAAACTAGCTTGCCTCAATCTCTGTTTAAACTTGCTCTATAACACAACAATAATCATAATAGTAACAAGAGCTAGTATTTAACACTAGTATTTTAGGCACTGTGCAAATCATTTTCCAAATATCATCTCATTTGCGCTTTCCAAATATCCTGGACTTACTATCAGCATTTTATAGCTGAGGAAACTAAGACAGGCAAAGTTTAAATGTTTTATCCAGGATCATACAGCTAGCAAGTGTCTGAAGCTGGATTTGAACTCATGTCTTTCTGATATTATGTTCAGTGCTCTTATTGACTACACCACCGGGTTGCCTCTATGCCCCTTTTCCTGAACAGTTCTTCATTGGCAATATTTTGCATCTCAATAACTTTCCTGATGTGCATCATGCTATCATACCTCATTTAGAATTTTATATATATAAATAAGGATCAAAAATATGCAAAATTACATAAGACAAAGAAACAATCATGATTGACTGGAAAGGATAATCAATTCAGGAAGTCAATGAAAAAGTAAAATTGCATTATGTGTAGTTTTCTTTTTTTTTAGATTTTTTTGTAAGGCAAATGGGGTTAAGTGGCTTGCCCAAGGCCACACAGCTAGGTAATTATTAAGTGTCTGAGGCCAGATTTGAACTCAGGTACTCCTGACTCTAGGGCTGGTGCTTTATCCACTATGCCACCTAGCCGCCCCTATGTGTAGTTTTCATTAGTGGATGTGGAGGTGCATGTGGGAATGAGTAATTTCAGTCATAAAGACTAGTGGGAACCAATGCAGTCAAATCAGAAACATGGGCTATGTTTATAAGGGCTAGGTATCTGATACAACAAAATTTACAATTCTCTGAGTTCTGAATCTGTGTGCATGCTCATCTCAAGTTAATCCTACTCAATAGTGAACCCTCTTTTCCTATGTGACAACTAGAGAGAGTTCAGAAAATGCTGATTCACATAAATGTCACTAAATAAAATGTAGTTAATGGGTCTTCACCATTGCCCCCTTTTCTAGTCCCAGTAATGTTATCTATGAATCATAGGATTATAAGACTGAAACAGAAAGCAATCATGTCTCTGATGCACATATACATTCCCGTGCACAAATTTCAAGATCTTCTTTATGTGTACAATCCCAGTTACCACATTCTTATTCTCTTAGCAAGGAGGGAAGAAATCTTTCTCATAATCCAGAAATTGATTTTTCTGCCTACAGATTTTTTAACACCCTCTGGCTTTCTTACACAACGGCAAGCTATACAAATACTTGAACATTGTTCTCTCACTCTCTCTCTCTCTCTCTCTCTCTCTCTCTCTCTCTCTCTCACACACACACACACACACACACACACACACACACAAATACACATTAGCATGTCAAGCTATCACCAAATTCTGTCACTGGATTGTGATGATGGGAGAGACTGTAATGACTTCATGCCACTCTGTCTCACTTAAATCCAATTTGTGCATGAATAAAAACATATATGTTTATCATTTTTACCTATCTCAAAGTCCTGCAACTGGTAACAGCAGATTTAGATGCACCAGAAGCTAGGGGAAGCTCAGGCCATAGTGTTGTCTTATTACTGCAAGCAACAGTCAAATTCAACAGCCCCATGAGCCACTAAGCAGGTTTTTAGAGACCAAACTTTTCACTTCCTGGTGTGAGGCAGGGCTAGAAAAGGTAGCCTAAAAATTACTACTTACCGCAAACCCTGGTCTGTTTATCATGGCTGGTAAGAATCTGTATAGAGTTGCAGTTGAAATATACAAAAAATGCACAAAAAATTCTGTAAAGATGATTCTTCTCATTATCTATATGAAATGTAAACACACTTGTCTACCACAAAAGTTCCTGTAGACCTCAAAGACAAACAGCTCTTGTTGCAAGAGAAGTCAGCAGGTATTACATCCAGATAGCAGCCCTGAGTGAAACAAGTCTGACAAATGAATGCCGACTTAACAAAGGCAGAACAGGACACTCCCTTTTCTGAAATGAATGTAGTGAAGGGAAGTATTGTGAAGCTGGTGTAGGTATTGCAATAAAAATATTAATCTTGTTAATAAGCTTGTATGTCTACCAAAAGGAGTGAACAATATAGACTCATGAAAATGTGATTGCCCCTTGCAGGAAAACACTTTTCCACATTATCAGTATCCATGCTCCCATCATGAAGAACTTTGATGAGGTCAAAGAAAATATTTTATGTAGTCCTGGAGATTCTCTTCATCAATGTGCCAAAAAAGGAAAGTTTATAATTCTGTCTGATTTTAATATTGGAATAGACTCAGACTAGCAGACATGTCAGGGAACCCATGGGAGAAATGAAGTTAGAATCTGCAATAGCAATATTAACTCTGCATGTCATGACTCCTCATCACCAATATTGCTTTCCATTTACCTAAACATAAAATTTTGTGAATGTACCCTCAGAGAAAACATTGGCATTTAATAGACCATAACATTGAAGGAGAAAAGGATGTTAGATGACAAAAGCAATGTGTGGCACAGAGTGTTGGAGTTATCTTAGGCTTATCCTCTCCAATCTAATTATTGACATTCAACAAAAGCAATAACATCCACAAACAAGAAAAGCAGAAGTTCTTCATGATGTAGAATAAATGTTTCTATCTAGATTCTATTCCAGATTCCATCCACGATGACAATATACATCTCCTGTTTTTACTGCTTCATTTGTTACTCATAAGGAGAAGGGTATAAACAAAGCTTTCTCTGATGCTACATCTTTCAATGAAGAAACACACATGGGAAGTTCTGTGTGGAAGAAGGTTTTTGGATTGAAATTTTTCTTTCGTTTGTAAAATGTGTTCAGTTAAACAAACAATAAGCAGAAATCATGTGTTCTGAGCACTATTTAATTAATTGAATGACTATAAATATGTCCTTTATAGAATATTATTGCCCAAAGCTTGTCTTGCCCTTTCTTATTCTACATTCAGGACAATTTCAATATATTCAATTTATTTTCATATAATTTTTTTAGGAATGCGAAAGTGCATAAATAATATTCTTTCCATTACTTTTTTTTAGGTTTTTGCAAGGCAATGGGGTTAAGTGGCTTGCCCAAGGCCACACAGCTAGGTAATTATTAAGTGTCTGAGACCGGATTTGAACCCAGGTACTCCTGACTCCAGGGCCGGTGCTTTATCCACTGTGCCACCTAGCCGCCCCTCCATTACTTTTTTTTGCTAAAAATTTCAACTATTTTTTTTCACACACTATTGTCCTCTCTGCCTTCAGAATAGTTCATTCAATGATTTTTCAGTAACCTCTAGCATTAATTTTTTTTCTTTTTATGCTTAGAATGGTACAGCAGCTTTTTTCCATGATGGTAGAGTTCAAATGTAGCAAATTGACTATCACTGATGGGTAAAAGTTCTTTTACCATTTTTCATCTATTTTCTTATATTCCACTTTAATTTTTAAATCTCCTCAAACTCATTATGCTTAGTTGGGTGTCTGGACAAACATTCTAGGAATATATTTTTTCTTCTGTTGTATCTCCAGCAGATATAAATAAAAATTTCCTTTATAATGATACTGATTAATAAATATTGAGACACTATTTAAAATATCTATTGATAATTAAACAATTACTTCCTGAGGAAGGCTTTCCAACTTTTGGGAAGTCTGAGTTTTTAGAAGTTTTTCTATACTGTGGAATAATCCCCTTCAACTTCTTCTACCCATTGTTGCTAGTTTTACTTTCTGGGTCAAATCAGGAAAGAATCATCCCTTTTCTTGCAGAACACTTCATATTCATGAAGAAAGCCAGCAATTTCTTCATAATTTTGTTGTTTTTGTTTTTAATGCTAATTGTGCCTGGTTCCTTCAGTCAGTCCTTGGATGCTATCATCTCCAAATCCTTTATAAATCTGATTACCTTCCTCTATCCATTAAAATATTTTTTATATGTTGAGACTAAATCTGGGCATACTATTTCAGATATATTCAGATTGGAGTGGAAAAGAGCAATAAAACCTAAGATCACATGAAATCTCTCCTTGTCAGTTATCTGGGACAATTTATTGATCCTGCAATGCATTAAAAGCAGACAATAAAACTTGTATCTACATAAACTATTAATTAGCTACACCTATCGCCATCCTTTTTTAATTCTATTGACTTTTCAAACCAAGATGGTGTATATAAAATTTATCTGTATTAAATTTAATCAATTCTAACCTATCTGATAATTATTAGATTGTAATTCTGCTAGTCAATGAGTCAGGTATCTTGCCCACCTGATAATTTGGTGAGCATTCTATTTATATATTTGAAGTAAAAAATTAAAAAAAAAAAGATTAAAAAGCACAAAGGTTTGGTCAGGTTTCTAGCATATTCCACTAGAGACTTCTGTCTAAATTGACATTAGTCCATTTATGACTTTTCTGTTTGTTTTTGGTGCAAAATTAGTTTCATTTTTACCTATTCTATTATCTAGGAACCATCTTTCTTCTTTATCCACAAGAATAGAATGAGAGACTTTTTCAAATGATTTGTTGAAATTCCAGATATATAATATCTATCATTCAAATGTTTTTCTATTCTAGTGTCTGTTGAGAAAGGTAATTTGTTTATTTTTATATGCTTTGCTTTTCATAATATGCCTCTAATTCTTTGTGATTACTATTGCTATACTCAGAAAAAAATCCCTTTGAATATATACTACAGGTGGATTTTTTGCTTTTTTTCCCTGTCTTGGACAGAAAAGCCAAATTTGGAAGCCTAAAATTTGAAGAATTTGCATTCCCTTTCTTAAAAAAACATAGATAAATGGATAGCAGACCAACAGGGAGGGTCATATCCCCAGAAAAGTCTGAACACTAGGAACACTTGGGGCAACAGTTAGGATGGGTAGCAAACAAATCACTGGAAAGGCTGAACCTGGACAAAAAAAAGTAAACAAACCTCTGTATAGGCAATACCTTGGTTGCAACATCTTGGCAAGAAATAAGCTAGGGATCAGATCCCAGCCCCAGCACAAAATGGTCAGGACTGTACTTTCTATACTTCAGGAGAAGAGCTCAAAAATTAAAATGTGCAAAAAATCAAAAAGAGTGCTAACCAGAGAAAGCTACTATTCAGATACAGATGATATAAACTTGTCATCTCACAAGAAAAAAGCCATGATAATTTACCTACAGGAGTCTCAAAGGAGTTTATGATTTGTACTCAAATTCAAAACCTCATAGAAGAACTTAAAAAACCAAAGAAGAGATGAAGGAGAAAAATGGGGAAAAATAAGAAATATGTAGTAAAAATTATGAAAAATCAAACCTTTTAAAAGTAAAAATAAGGAACAGGAAAAAATAATATAATTTATCAAAAAATAAAATTGATCAACTGGAAAAGGAATGTAATTTAGGTAAAAGTCTGATTGACCAACAGGAAAGGCATGCAACTCGGCAAAAAAGTAAAATTAAACAAATGGAAAAGGAAAACAACTCACTGAAATATAAAATTAACCAATTGGAAAGGAAACGAAAATGCTAACTGAAGAAAATAAAACCCTAAAAATTAGAATTGGACAAATACAAACTAAGGAATCTATGATTCCATCAAAGAACAGGAAATTACTGAAAAAAATAAAAGAAAATGTAAAGTAACTTTTTAAGAAAAACAAATAACCTGGAAAACACATTCAAGAGAAATAATTTATAAATTATTGATCTACCAAAAAGCCTAGATCAGAAGAAAGTTTGACAATATCTACAGAAAATAATCAGGGAAACCTGTCCCAATATAATAGATCAAGAAGACAAACAGTCCCTGAAAGAATACATAGGACACTTTCAGCATGTCCCCAGGATAAAATCTCCAAGGAATATCATGACCAAATTCCAGAATTTTCAAATAAAGGATAAAATATTGCAATCAGCTAAAAAGAAGCAATTTAAACGCAAAAATATAATCAGAGTTACATAGGACTTATCAGCTTCAACAATAAAGGATCAGACGCCTGGAATATGATGTTTCATAGGGTAAAGAATCTTGGAGTACAACCAAGAATATGCTACTCTGCAAAATTCAGTCAATTCTGCAGGGGAAAAGATGAATTTTCTTGCTTTTTTAAAAAATTTAATGACTGTGTTTTATTTGGTAAAAATCTCAAGAAGCATCTAAGAACAAAGTCAAAGTTTCTGGTCACATTTTAAATTAATAAACTTTTATCTTCATTATTTTAAGATAAGCATATTTCAATGTACTTTCTTTGTTAATCCTATACATTTTATATGTATATACATTTAAAGACATTATTCTAAGAAAGAATTCATAGGATTACCATACTACCAAAGGGGTCCACAATCCACGAAAAAATGGTTATGAATCTCTGATTTACAATTAGTTGTTTTTCATCCATCTTTTTTTTTCTTTTTTGTTATTTAATTTTAATTTTCTATTTACATTCTATGAAAGATTTTCAGCAATTTATCCACATGCTTATTTATAATTTGTACTGTTTTCTTACTCCCTCCCTTTCCACTCCTCCTCCCTCAGGGGTGAAAACAATCTAGTGAACAGTATACATATACATTTAAGCTTAACATGATTACACATTAATCATCTTCTGTATGAGGAATTAGGACTAAGGAAAGAGAAAGAAAACCATGAATTCGAAGGAAAAAGAAAAGCAGTTTTTAAAAAGTGAGCATAATGTTTGTTCAGAGTCTGTATTTTTTGTTTTATTTTATTTTTTTCTTCTTCTGGAAGTGAATGTTGTCTATAACAGGTCACCCAAGGGTGTCCTACATCTCCAAACTTCTGAGAGAAGCTATATCCATCATAGATGATCAGCTCACAATTTTGTTGTTAATGTGAACAGTATTCTCTTGCTTCTGTTTCCTACACTCAGCATCACTTCATGCAATTCTTTTCATGCTTCTCTAAAGTCCAACTACTCATGTTTTCTTATAGAGCAATAGTACTCCATATCATTCATATACCATAACTTGCTCAGTCATTCCCCAATTGATTGACATCCCCTCTATTTTCAATTCTTACCACTTTTGAATGCATCTCTTGAATTTTGTATTTGAAGATTTAATTCTCTCCTCAGTTCTGGTCTTGTTATTAGGAAATTTTGGATGTCCTGTGTTTCATTGAAGATTCATCATTTTCACTGACAGAATATGCTGAATTTTGCAGGGTAGTAACTTCTTGATCATAATCAAAGGTTCTTTACACTCCAAAATATCATATTCTAGGTCCTTTAATCCTTTCATGTTGAAGCTGATAAGTCTTGTGTAATCCTGCTTGTGCTTTCTTTGTATTTAAATTGCCTCTTTTTGGCTTCTTGCAGTATTCTCTCTCTTTTATTTGAGAATTTTGGAATTTAGTTAAGATAATCCTTTGATTTGGAGTGTATTTCTGCAAGAATTCTGTGTATTCTTTCAAGGATTATTTTGTCTTTTTGATCTAGTATAATGGTATAGTATAAAGATATTTTCCAGTTTTTTTAAATCTAGGTTTTCTATAGGCCAGTAATTCATAAATTACCTTTCTTCAGTATCTATTTTCCAGATTGTTTGTTTTTTTATGTTTATGGGGGGGCAGTGGTTTGGTTTTTTACAACCTTTTGGTTTTGTTTGGTGGAATCTTAGTGCCTCATATATTCATTAGTTTCTACTTGTTCAGTTCTAAATTTTAGGATTATATTTTCTTCAGTTAGCTTTTGTGTTTCCTTTTCCAGTAGGTTAATTTTACTTTTCAGTGAGTTGTTTTCATTTTCATTTTACTTTTTGTTTAGTTTTATTTCCTTCCTAGCTGTTCAATTTTATTTTTTGAAAAGCTACATTCTTTTTATAGTTGGGTTTTACTTTTAAAGGAGTTAATTTCTTTGGTTATTTTTTTCACAATTTTCCTGCATGGATCTCATTTTTTTTCCTCCATTTTTCTTCTTCCTCTCTTCTTTTATTTTTAAGTTGCTTTTTAAACTCTTCTGTGAGGTTTTGGATTTGACTCCAATTCATAGACTCCTTTGAAACCTCCCATGTAGGTAATTTTTCATTGCTTTCTTTTTCTAAGATGGCATTTTTATCATCTCTATATGGATAGTAGCTTCCTATGGTTAACACTCTTTTAGTTTTTTCATTCATTCATTTTGATTGTTGAATTCTGCTCCTGGGATATAGGGAGCATAGTCCTCAACCTTTTATGGAAGGACTAGGGTCTGATCTCTGGCTTATCATTGGTAATATCTTGTCTACACAGCTCAGGCATTGCCTTTGCAGTTGTTTGTTCCCACCTGAGTCTTGTCTTTTGCCCCAGTGTTCCAAGATTTCTGACTATGTCTGGGTCTGAGACTCCCTGCTGGCTTGCTATCTAGTTGTTGGCACTTGTGTTGCTCTCTAGTGCTGGGACATGGGCTACACTATGGCTTAAGCTCTCCCTAGGGCTTTCCTGATTTCCCACCTAGTCCTTTTCCCCCAAAGACACAGATCTTCACTGAAGATCCTCTATTATGTCTACAGTTGAAACTATTTTAAAGGGGTTTGTTTGTATGATTTGTTGCGTTAAAATCTGTGTAGAGGCATTTATTGTGCAGGGAAAACTTCCAGGAGCATTCTACTTTCACACTTGACTCTGTCCTGGAAGTTCCAAAATATGAATTTTTAATGAATAGAGGATGTCCAAACTTTTCCAATAAAAAGACCAGAATTGAACAGAAAATTCAATGTTCAAATATAAGACTCCAGAGATACATGAAAAGGTAAATGGAAAGGGGGAGGGAGCAAATGCTTGGTAAGAACATTGTATTTTATATACACCTACCTACAAGGGTTGTAGCACTTCATTTCTTAAGATAGAACTTCAATTCTTAAGAATTGTTTTTCTCTTAGGATAGTGAAAGGGTTAAATGTTGTTGAAAGGATGGATATGGCTATGGTTGGTTCTTGTCCATCACTAACAAAGAAAACCAAAATGGCATCACTATGTTTGAGACAAATTGCAGTGCCTTTGACTATGGCTGAACAGATCAATATGAACTGATAATGCTTTGCCACAGGTTGAGCAAAAATAGTCCAGGTGAATACCTGGGGTGTTTACTCTAAACTTCTGTGTCTTATTTGAGCTACTTTAATTCTGCCTTGCTCATAAAACTCAGTACTTTCTCTGATGAAGGCACCTTATACTATGTAGTCCTGTGACAGCGTCTCACATGTCTTATAGTCAACTGAAAAGTTCTTAAGAGAGACCTTCAGGGTCTTGAAGTATTTAGAAGACTCTTTACATAAAATTAAATCAAAAGTAACCTAAGTTTGCTAGATACCTTAGAAAACAAGGGTTGTAGTACAATAGAGGAAGAGAATTAGAGTTTGTCTAGAAGGGCTGGTCATCAATAGTGAGAGAGTATATCTGGTACTTTGGTTGGTTAATTGGATTACTATAGAGAAGGAGAGAGGAACTGAAAATGAAACACTATTAAGAGATTTTTGCTTTGTTTGACACTTTGGCTACAATTGGAAGGAGTGGGCTTGGAAGGGGGTATTAATGATAAATGAAATTATTTGGTTTTTCATGATGCTTTACTTTTGTCCATGGAAGATACTTGAAAAGGGGGGTGAAGTACAAAGTGATTATAATTTGATGTGATTTATAACACTTGAGACCTGTATATCTAATGAGACAGAAGGGGAGAGGGTACTTGGTGACTATGAGGCAATGTTACTTATCAATCAATTAATCAATCAGTCAAATCAATCAACCTTTGAGAACAGTACTGCTCTCAGGAGAGATAAAAGGAGTATATTTTGGAAAGGGCTTAGAAGTACAAGACAGGATTAAAAGAATAAAAACATAAAAAGAAGGATTATACCAGAAGAAAGCTAGAAATTAGTGCATAAATAATACCAGGTAAAGAGATACAAAGACCTATTATAGTAACCAGTGAGAAGGGAGGGTGTGAACACTGAAAAATCTACTCAATAGATTTGACCCAGAGAGGGAATAACATATATTCCCAAATGGGTTTAAAAATCTATTGTACCCTACAGGGAAGTAGGAGGGGAAGGGGAAAAAAGGGGGGAGAGGGGACTGATAAAATGTAAGCTGAGGAAAGCTAAAATTGAAAAGAAAAGTAAAAGAGGAAAGGGAGCAAAACATTGGTAAGAAAGAATAAGAGGAAAGGAAAAAGACAAAGTATAAATGGGGGAAATATAGCATAGAGGAAAATACAGAATTAAGAATTTTAACTGTAAATGGAAATGGGAGGTACCTTCCCATAAAACAAACAGCACAATGGATTAAAAATAAGAATTTTCCAATATGTTGTTTAGAACTGTGTGGGGTATTGAGACCCTAACCCAAAATGACTACTCGGAGTCCTCTCAAGGTGGAAGCAAAGAGTTGAAATTTATTTCCCTTCTTGCAAGAAGCAGGGCAGTTCCTAACTCTGTGAGCGAGAAAACAGGAAAAGCCGAATTACAGAAGCTGGAGCAGGGTTAAAAAAACCCCACAAAAACCACAACCCACTTCCCCTCCTCTTTTCTGCTGACCTTTACAACAATTGGTCTAACTTGATGGGCCAAAAGGAAGGGAGGGGTTGCCTAAGTTGCACAGGAGAGTCTATCTTTGTTTATACCTTATACCTTATATGGTTATGGTGACATAATCTTTTTAGCTGGAGATCCAGGTTCTCATATGCTCACCTGATTCTTGAGAAATAGAAACTGAGGCCTATGGCTTAAACTAATTTAGCCCTCTATTTCTGAAAAGTCAGCATTTTTACCCCTCACACAATAAACACATTTGAATCAGAGAGAGAGAGAGAGAGAGAGAGAGAGAGAGAGAGAGAGAGAGAGAGAGAGATACAGTAAAAGTAAAAGACTGGATCAAAATATATTATGCTTCAGCTGAAGTAAAAAAAAAATCAGGGGTAGCGATCCTATTAGCAGGTCAAGCAAAAACAAAAATAAATGTCATTTAAAGGGATAAGGAAGGAAATTACATCTTCTTAAAAAGCACCATAGGCAATGAAATTATATCATTACTAATCATGTATGCTACAAGTAGTATGGCATCCAAATTCTAAGAGGAAAAGCTGAATGAATTACTAGGAAACATAGATAGTAAAACATTAATAATGGGAAACTTCAACCTCTCTCTTTCAGAATTAAGTAAATTTAACCACAAAATATAAAAGAAGGAAATTAAGAAGATGAAAAAAACTTAGAAAACAGTTACGATAGACCTCTAGAGGAAACTGAATGGGAATAGAAAAGAACATACATTTTTCTCTACAGTATATGACACCTATTCCAAAATTGACCATGTACTAGAGCAATAAATCTTACAATCAAATGCAGAAAGACAGAAATAGTAAATGCATGTTTTTCATATCAATGACGCCATAAAAATTTCACATAATAAAGGGACATGAGAAGATTGAACCAAAAATTAATTTGAAACTAAATAATTTGATGTTAAAAAATGAATATATCAAGCAGTAAATCATTGAAATAACCAACCATTTAATTGAAGAAAATGTTAACAAAGAAATATACCAAAATTTATGGGATGCCAGACAAAGCACTTTTTAGGGGAAATAATAGATCTCTAAATGCTTATATAAATAAAATGGAGAAAGAGGAGATCAATGAATTGAGAATGCAATTTAAAAAGTTAGAAAAAGAACAAATTAAAGATGATTAATTATTAGTTAAATGCCAAATTAGAAATTCTGAAAATTAAAGGAGAATTTAATTAAATTGAAATCAAGAAAATCATTAATCTAATAAATAAAATTCAGAATTGGCTTTACAAAAAAAATAAAATAGATAAACTTTGATTAATCTGATTAAAAAAGAAAGATGACTATCAAATTACCAGTATCAAAAATTAAAAGAGAGAACCTACCACCACAGAGGAAGAAATTAAAGAGATAATTCAGAGAAATTTTGTCCAATTGTAGGTCAATCAATTTTACAACTTGATTGAAATGGATGAAAATTTACAAAATTACAAACTGCCCAGATTAAGAAGAGGAAATAAAATACTTAAGTAACCCCATTTCAGAAAAAGAAATTGAAAAAAAAAAACATCAAGAAGCTCCATATGATAAAGTCTCTAAGTCCAGATGATTTTACAAGTGACTTCTACCAAATATTTAAGGAACAATTAATTCCAAATCTGCATAAACTATTAAAAAATAGGAGGTGCCTTCCCAAATTCCTTTTATAATACCAATATGGTGCTGACACCTAAACAATGAAGAATCAAAACAAAGACAAATATAGATCAATCTCCCTAATGAATACTGATACAAAAATATGGCAAAAAGCAGGTATACACCCATATTTCCCACCCATACCAAAATAAGGTCAAAATGGGTGCAGAATTTAGATATAAAGGATGATACCATAGACCAATTGGAAGATCAAGAAATTATCTATTGAATGCATGGAAAGGGGAGAAATTCATGATCAAACAAGGAACAGAGTCCATGATCAAATACAACATGGCTGATTTTGACTTTATTAAATTAAAATGTTTCGCATTACAGAATTCAGTGCTGTCAAGATTAGAAGAAAAACAGAAAACTTGGAAACAATTTTTACAGCTAAAGGTTCATAGATAAAAATCTCATTTCTAAAATATATAGAGAATTGAATCAAATTTTTAAGGTTACAAGTCACTCCCCAATTAATTAATGGTCAAAGGATATAAAACGTCAGTTTTCAAATGAAGGAATTAAAGTTATATATAATCATATAAAAATGCTCCAAATAATTATACTGCCACTGGCATTTGGAGTCACCAATTAAAAATAGAAATTGAGGGTTACTGATAGACAAAGGAATTTACATACTCTCTGGGATTTTAAAACTACTCAGGATTTTATTACAAATTATTACAAAATAAACTAGTTAAAACTCATAGAAAAGCAGTAAGCACTTTGAGGATAGGTTAATTGAAGTTTGAGTGAGAGTGAAAGAGAAGAATGAGGAGAGAGAGAGAAACAGAGACAGAAAGAGAGAGATAGGGAAGAGAGAGAGAGAGAGAGAGAGAGAGAGAGAGAGAGAGAGAGAGAGACAGCGACAGAGACAGAGAGACAGAGAGACAGAGAGACAGAGTGAGAGAGAGAGTCCCATTCATGTGGTATGGGGGCTCATGGTGAACCACCAGGGCCTAGCATGGGAGCATATGGCCTCGGAAGGGAGATGCAGACATCCTTCAAAGTGCAAATATAGAATCAAGAAGAAGCAACAAAGGGTGATACTTCCTCTTAAATACACTTCTGTAGTAGGTTGGACAAGGAGTGGCATTTGGGGAGTTGTTTTCCACCTGGGTCAGGTATTCTCCAAATGGGAAGCAATGTACTAGTCCTTCTTGTCCCAAGGTGTGTGACCTCTAAGTTCAACATGTCATTTCCTGTCTTACTAGTGTCAATGGTCAAGGTAAAGAAACTGGGAACTGGAAGTTGGATGAAAGAGGAATGGGGTACAGGATGCAATCAGCAGGGGTCAATTTACCTCCCAGGAGCAAACAACTTTCCACAATTAACAAAATTTGACAGCATAAAAGATTACAGAATTTGTTTTAAATCATAAACTTTCTGTATTCATTATTCTTTGCATCAATTATTGATTAGAGAAATGCACATTAAAACAAGTATGAGGTTCCACCTCATATCTTTCAGATTGGCTAAGATGGCAAAAAAGGGAAAATGATTGTTGTTGGAGAGGTTCTAGGAGGATTGGGACATTAATGCACTGTTAGTGAAGTTGTGAACTAATCCAACCATTCTGAAGATCAATATAGAACTATGCCCAAAAGTAATGAAACTGATCTTACTCTGACCCAGCAATATCAATACTAGGTCTTATTTCCAGAAGAAATCATAAGAAAATGGGAAAAGTCCCACACGTTCCAAAATTCTTGTAGTAACAAAGGATTGGAAATAGAATGAATACTCATCATTTAGGGGATGAAGTAGTTATGGTATATGAATGTTATGTAGTACTATTGTTCTTTAATAAAAAAGTGAATGGTGATACTTTAGAGAAGCATGGAAAGAAATACAGGAATTGATGTTGAGAGAAGGGAGCAGAACCAAGAGAACATTATACACATTAACAAAAACATTGTGAATTGATTTATTATGATGGATGCAGCTCTTCTCAGCAGATCAGAGAGCGAGTGCAGCTGGGAGTCTGGTTATGGACAATACCATCCAAGTCCAGATAGGAAAAACCCCATAGAATCTAAATGAGCACTGTGTTCACTTTATAAAAATTCTCTTATGTTCTTCCTTCCTATCCAGTTGTTTTCTTTTTACTACCCTAGTAGTCCTAATTCCTCAAGCATAAAAAGATTAATATCTAAACATGTTTAAAACAAATGTTCATGTACAACTTTCATTAGTCTGTTCATCACAGGGATGGGGTGGAAAGGGAGTGTGGAAGAGAGTTGTGTAACATAAATATGCAAGTGGATGAATATTGAAAATCACTTGTAACAAGAAATTGGAAAAATAAAATATCAATGAAAAAGAGAAGAGTGAATAGATACATTCAGAAAATTGGAAACTAATTTGGCATACTTTGAAAATGTCCCTTGGGGCGGCTAGGTGGTGTAGTGGATAGAGTACTGGCCCTGGAGTCAGGAGTACCTGAGTTCAAATTGGGCTTCAGACACTTAATAATTACCTAGCTGTGTGGCCTTGGGAAAGCCACTTAAGCCCATTTGCCTTGCAAAATTCTAAAAAAAAATGTCCCTCATGGGATTTAGGAAGCAGGAATCTGTGTTGCAGAGAAGCCTGTAACTGGGTTTAACTTGGGTACAAAAAGGATTTGGGTGAAGAAGGAGGAAATACTTAAGGATTTCACAGAGTCCTGAAATAAACAGGAAAGTTTTACAAATACCTGATGTCCCAAGTGTTTGGATTAATTATCATTTATCCTCACTCTCCCGAAACACAGTCACTTGGTGACATTTAATATTTATAACTCAAAGTTTATAGCTCAAGTCTCAGTTGTCAGAGAAGCACTGAGTCTCTAGTTCAATGCATAGCATTACACCTAGAAAAAAAATATTGACTTAAATGCTTTTCGGCTGAAATTGTGGAATGAAGATAAGTCTAAGACTTGCAGCAACACTGTTGGGAGGGCAAGTATCAAGAGCAGAGGAAGTGAAGAAATAGCCCAATGCTGAGTTATCTGAAATTTTCCTGACCCATGCAAGGTGCAGGTGGGTAAATGTTTAGCAGTGTGATGTGTGGGGTAAGAAAGTTATCCTGAAGTTTACTGTCCTGGTAAACATGACTAAAATTCTTCAAGACAAATTGTTGTGAGATAGATGTGAATTATTAGTGACTTTTAATAAAGCATTTTTTATAGTCACAATGAAACTAGCTTGCACACCATTCAGAATGTCAAGTAAATGACCATTTGTTAAGCCTCTATTATATTTTAGACACTATGAGAAATGTTAGAATTACTAACAAAAACGAGTCTCTGTCCCAGAAAAGCACAAAATTAATGGAGTCTTCAAATAATACATATACACACAGATATATATATATATATATATATATATATATATATATATATATATATATATATATATATACAGAGAGAGAGAGAGAGAGGGAATCAATCTGAAGTCAGGTCCTCCTTTTTCAGCCTCTTTTCTAGCTCACAATTAATGGAGGAGTGAACAGGAATGCAATTATCTTCAAAAAAGATACACAGATATCCAATATATATGTGTATACATTTATATATATTATATATAATATATATTATATATATATAATCAATTTGAACCCAGGACCTCCTTTTTTTCAACCTCTTTTCTAGCTCACTATGAAGATTCTCTTTGTATTCTGTAGTTTCTATAAAGTTATAAATTAGATTATATAGAAAAGAATCCATTTCTTTTAATCATTAGTGATTGATAAAAGCCACTTTGACTTTCAGACTAATTAAAAAAAGAGAAGATGCACATCCTACAGAGTTAGACCCAGGTATAGTAGATAAGATGTTTTAAAAGCCTAATTCATAAAAATTTAAACCCTGGAATTATCAATTGTAATTATATTCACATAAATGTATCATTTCAAGAATTGCATGTAGAGGAATGAAAAATTCTCAGATAAAATCTTTATTCTTTTTGCTTTTTCCAACAGTCCTTACATATATAATTAAAATCTTTTCAGATGTCATTTATTTATTTATTTACAAATTCAAGTCCAAAATTATTTTGAAGGCAATTTGGAAGACAACTCATCAAGCATCCCTTTGCATGTTATAGACATCCTTCACTTACCTATAGTAATAAACTAGGATCATCTAACACAAAATAAATTCTGTTATAAGCAGAAGTTGAGTGATCACTTCTCAAGAACATTGTAAATGGGGAATCAAACTTCAGTGGAATCTATTAGATGTTTCCATACTCTACAAAATGACTCTTTCAATTAAAAAAATAAATTAGGTTTCTGTGATTACCCCACACAGGAGAAATCTTTATGTAGAAGCAAACCCATCTTTGACAATGATGATTCACAGAATCTCTGATTTGGAAAGAACCTCACAGGCTATTTTATTCAGCTGTTTAATATCCAACTGAGTGCCCATCTACAAACAAGTTTATTCATCTTCTGTTTGAATATTATAAGGAAGTAAAATCAAATGAATCCAATAAATTCCATCTAGCTTTTGATCAGTTATGATTATTAGAAATTGTGTGCTTGAATCAAACCAAATTTGATCTCTGAAATGTCCACATAGTACTCTGAATTCTACTTTTTGGACCAACAAGACCATATATCTGTTTCACAATACAATAAATCAAACAATTGAATCTCCTTTTATTCTTGCTCAATATTCCAGTTTCATCAATTGCTCCTTCTATGAAATGGTTTTAAGGTCCTGAAACATTCTGATTGCTCTTTGTTCAATCTCCAGTTTATTAATGTACTTCCTGAAATGCTTTCAAAACTGATCACAATACTTCGGGAATGGTCTGATTAGAATGGAACACAGTGGAACTGTCAATGATTACATTTCAGAAATTTCTCTCTTGATTTAGCCTACAATCCAATTAGATTTATTGTTTGCACATCAAGCTACTGAATACTCTAGAGCTTACAATCCACTACAACTGCCAGATGTTTTAAATATAAACCCTGCCCTAGCTGAGACTATGCTATCATGAGTTTGGGAACCTCAGTTAGTGAACTTAAGTGAAAAAATTTTCAACTTCTCAATAAAATTTTATCTTATTAGACAATCAAATATTTTAGCCTGCTGAGATCTTTTAAAAATTCTTATTCTTTTCTTTATCTTGTCAGTTGTCTGTCAATTATATATTTATACACATGTAATAAAATATTAAAGGTTGTGAGGACATATCTGATTGCTGTTTCTTGCATATCCACTTTTAGGGAGAAGTGAAATAAGTTACAGATAGAAAATTTATGGTACTAACTCAAAAAACATACCTAATTTACATAAATGTAGAGTTTAGGACACTGGAAAACTTCCTCTCTCCCAGATCACAGTCCTTGGGTTCACATCCTTGTTTCTTTGCCCCCCCCCAAAACTCAGTATATAGCTTGTTTGCTTGCTGTAACAACATAGATGCAGATAAAAAAGTTCCTAGCTTCCATGCATAAGGCATAAAATATGATTAAATATGCACAGTTAATGCATCAGTACATATCCAATAAAGAATTGAAATTGCAGAAAAAGAATCGAAAATGCAGAAAATTCATAAAAGATGGATAATAGTCTATAAATAAAAGATGTAACATTGCTATTTCTTTCCTAACTTCAACCCCTCAGAGAATGTATGGTATCCGGATGCATGGCCCCCCTTTGTGGTTTGGACTGTTTTTATGTTTGCTAATGAAGCAAACCCTATTAGGGGTTTGTAATATTAGTTACAGCAAATCACTTCATTTATCCCATGAAATTATACACACCTCTAGCATCATGATCCTTCTCCAGAGATTGGCTTTCTAGACAGGTAGCCCCTTTCCTGGAAGATCTTGTACTATCTGAATTATTCACTGTCATAGTGCATGGAACAGTTCATATTGTTTGCTCCTTGATATTTTGGATGCTTACAGATTCATAAGTTATTTTTTTCAGTACTCCTCTCTTTAAGCAATGGTCCTGTCCAAGCACTTCTTTGCTCTATCCAGAAAACTGGGATCTTCAACTCAAACATGGACTTGAGATCAAGGTAACTCAGAGGCTGGTCTGGAACAAATATTCCATTTTTCTGTCTAGAGATAGAGGTGAGTTTCAGTACCTTCAGCTATTTTTAGGAATGTTTCCATTCCTTCACAGTCAAGTGGGAGGGAACTTATGGTACTTTTACAAACCTGCATCTCCATTTCTTCTGGGAGGTCTCCAAACACTCAGATGTCAGAAAATTAGGATCAAGGTACAGTCAACATCACACCACTGAGCCTGCTGTTGGTCAGAGAAGCAACCAACTCAAGGACTGGTTGGTTTTGCTACTACCCACATATTTCATAAGGATAAAAGTCACCTGTAATGTCTCTGGCCTTTGACCATGCTCAGAGAAAGAAAAAAAGGGAAAAAATGTTCATTAAGTCTGTAGTCTCATTTACTAGGTTTCATACAAATGGCAAGGTACTATCCAATACACAAAATTAAAGAATTAATTACCTATCACTGATTTGAAGTTTTTCTTTGATCATTTATGTCCATTTCCTCATGTCCCTATGGACATAGCATAAGTCTTTCCATCTTTTAATCTCCTAAAGCCTGTACAAGGTCATGTCCATGGCATCCATGATACTACCTATCCATCACTTCTTCTGCCATTTCATTCTTTTCCACCAATGAAAATGGAGTTCTCATCATTTAGCCAAATTATTTAAAATTCAGCTTCTGTATTTGTCTTTTGAATCAATACTCTGAATTAATTGCCTTAAGCATTGACTGATTTGATCTCTTTGCTCTCCAAGGAACTCTCAAAAATCTTCTGCAGTACCATAATTGGAAGGATTTGGAGTTCAATTTTTCTTTTAATGAACTCTCACATCCATATATTATTACCAAGAAAAAAGGAAACAAACATCACTACTTGTCTTTTTTCGCCAGTGTGTCTGTTTTCTTAAGTATGCTGAACAGATTTGCAATAACTTTCTTTCCAAGGGGAAAGCATTACTTGTTTTCATGACTTTAGTCACTATCTGCAGTGATATTTGAGACAAAGAATATTAAATCTGACATGTTTAATTTTTCTCTATTTTCCAGGAAATGATGAAACCAGTTGACATGAGCTTAGTTTCTTTAATGTTAAGCTTCAAGACATTAAACTGTCTGTCACTGATACTCAATCACAAATCTTTCATTAGAAATGCATAGCTTTACAATTGTCAATGAGTATTCACATGCTTTATTGTTTATAGGCTTCTCCTACACATTGGTAAAAAGGACAAGACTAAAAAGAAGTAAACCAGATAGTGAGGAGAGAGGAAAAAGTTAAGCTAAAGGAACTGCTTATGCTACTTAGGTAAGAAGATCAGAAGCAGTGTTGCACAGTGGATGGAGGGTAGGTAAGAAAATTAGGAAGAACTGGGTTCAAGTTATGTCTCTGCCATGTTTAATTGTCTGATACTGGGAAAGTCATTTAACTTACTATTTTGACCTAAAATCAATTCTGTAATAATATTAGCTGTGGAGTACTCACTTCTCTGTGCATTTAGGGGACAGTGGATCAAATGAGCTTGGGATTAGAAAAACTCACTTTCTTAAATTCAAATCAGGCCTCAAATACTTAGCAGCTTTGTGGTGCTGGGCAACTTGCTTAAGTTTTTCATCTGGAAAAGTAGTTGAAGAAGGAAACACTCCAGTATCTCTGTAAAAATAAAAAAGATCCAGGGGGGCAGCTAGGTAGGGCACTGGATTGAGCACTGACACTGCAGTCAGGCAGATGAGTTGCAATTCCAACCTCAGACACTTGATACATAATAGATATATGACTTTGGGTAAGTCACTTAATCCTATTGCCTGACAACATCCCCCCCCCCCCCACAAATGACTAACAATTATTTGCCTATCTGCATTAGCAGGGGGAATTGTTTCTTAGCACTTTTCTCATAATAATGAAATTGTAGGTACAATACCTCAAAAGTTCTAATTCTTTTCAAATATTTGAAAGCATTTAATGAGGAAGAAGTATCTGTTCAATCACATAGAGCAGAATTAGGAACATGGATAAAGACTTCAAAAATACAAATTCAGAATTTATACAAGGAGAAAAAAGTCTTAATGATTGAAGAAATAGAATGGGCTACCTTGGGAGACAGGGTGTGTGGTGTCTTCGGGATCTTCAAGAAAAAGATGGAAGATCATATATTGGGATTATTGTAGAAGGGTATTTTGATTATTTGTGGATTGTTGTAGATCATATCTGATCATATCAACAGGTCAGAAGAGGAGAGATAACCTCAGAAAATAGCCCCAACTGGAACCCTTGAAACTTTTGATCAATCACTTTAGTCTCCAAACAAATGGCCAATGGCACGATCTTCATGCCATCTCTATTTTTGTTAATTGGGATACCTGGCCTGGAGACTGTGCAGTGTTGGATTGGAATTCCATTCTGTGTTATGTATGTTATTGCCATGATTGGAAACTGCCTGCTCCTGTTCATCATCCGATCTGAGAGCAGCCTCCACAAGCCCATGTACCTCTTCTTGGCCATGCTGGGGGTCACTGATATTGCTCTTAGCACTTCCATCCTTCCCAAGATGCTGGGCATCTTCTGGTTTAATCTGCAGGGGATACACTTTGAGGCCTGTCTGCTGCAGATGTGGCTCATCCACACCCTCCAGTCCATAGAGTCGGGCATCTTATTGGCCATGGCCGTGGACCGATATGTGGCCATCTGTGAACCCCTGAGACACAGTACAATTTTCACCCCACAACTCCTCAGTCAGATTGGGATTGGGGTGACATTAAGGGCTGCTATCCTGGTTGCTCCCTGCATTGTGCTTATCAAATGTCGTCTCAAACACTATCGAACTATAGTCATCTCCCACACCTATTGTGAGCACATGGCCGTTGTGAAGCTGGCAGCTGATGACATCCTAGTCAACAAGGTCTGTGGTTTGTTTGTGGCCTTTACCAACCTAGGCTTTGACATCATCTTCATTACTGTGTCCTACATTCTGATCTTCACTGCAGTGTTCCGCCTTCCCCAGAAAGAGGCTCGGCTCAAAGCTTTCAACACCTGCATTGCTCACATCTTTGTATTTCTTGAATTTTATCTCCTTGCTTTCTTCTCTTTTTTCACTCATAGGTTTGGGTTTCATATCCCCCCCTATGTACACATCCTTATCTCTAACCTTTATCTCTTAGTCCCACCTCTTCTCAATCCCATTATCTATGGAGTAAAGACTAAGGAAATTAGGAATCACATCATTAAAATGCTATATCATTAGTAGCAATCCTAATCCTTGGGAATTTCTGAATGGCCAGCATCATTGACTTTCAACATTGTTCTTTCTCACTTATGCTATTTACCGAATTATGAGTCTTTCAATAGTCTCTTCAGATTTTTACAATTCATACTGGCAAGTATAACAGTCTCTGTGTTATATAAAATGAGCAATTAAAAAGTTAGAGCTCAATATGGAGAATGAATTTTATTCAATATAACAAAATTTATTGTTTTAATGCATTTTAGATATTATGTTAGATTATAATAGGAATACAAAAGTTAGTAATTTAACCTGGAATCTAATCTTAATGTATTTGAATTAGACCCTCCTTTTGGTGATGATCCTACTGATCCAATGCTGTTTTCCTGTGTAAGGGTAAGAGTTGGTATGAGTGCTTAGAATAAGAAAGAACCTTTTCTTTCATGCTTCAAGCAAGGACACAAAGAGTTCCAGATCATTTCTGGTAGATGTAACAGAGAAAAAGAGGAAAGACTTTGGAAGGAAAATATTCTCCTCACTAATTTCCATCTAACCATTCTAGGGTCTTTGACCAATTTCTCTTGTTTAGATTGGAGACTCTTTTTTGTTTAAGCTTAGATATCTTATACTTACTAGGATATTTCATTTATTCTGTGATTTATTTGAAAAATTCTCACCTAAAAAAAGAATGAATTTATTTTAAAAAGCATTTATTAAGTAATTGCTATATATAATGCACCAGCCTAATCTCTGAAATACTCTTTTGGTTAAGATTAGGAAAGAATAAATATAAATCAATCCATTCATCATTCATGAAGTATTTATTAAATGTCTATTGCTATGTTCTGGGGATACAAATAAAATTAATGAATTATAATGAAATTGCAGTAAAATGTACCAAATACAAACAATGAAACACTCCTTACAGGTAAGGAGTTTACATTCTCTTGGGAATACACTTAACTAAGATTTCATATTTATTCATCTGGGGTTCTTTGGTAATTGTATAAATTGATTTAGTTCCAAAACTATGGTTAGATAATCATAAAGTCTTCTGATAGTGTTTGGGTCATGGGAAGATGGGTATGGTATGTAATGTATTTTTAATATTAGTTGATAATACTTTGCCAACTGCTAATTCTTTTTCCCCCTCAAGAGAAAACTTGAGGAAATCTAAAATAGTATTCCAGTCAAAATATCAATCTTCAAGCTGAAATGCAGATCTCCTCCAAAATTCCTGATGCTATGTCCTAAGGCTTAAAAGAAATTGTTGTCTTCTAAAACATACCCTTTATTTGTGGAGATTTACATGAATAAAGAATGAAGGATGGAGAGACATAGACACAGAGGGACAAAGACAGATATATAGACAGAGATAAAGAAAACAATAGAGTTCCAGAGAGAGAAACTTAAATTTAAATTGATTCTCCCCTGTGAGAGACTCCCTTATGTCAAATATGACCCCTTGGGACTTTAAAGGATGTGAATAAACTATCTTCTTACTCTCATCTCTTCTACTCCAGTGTCTCTGTATTCAGTGGGAATGTTTTGATGAGTTTCCACTTGAATCTTAGCAAACTTATGAGTCCAACAGGAAATCAAGTTTTTTTTTCCTTGCATTATACAATTTAGGCCTGTAAGGGAACTTAGAAACCAACTTATTTTTAAGGATAAGGAAACTGAAGCTGAGGAAGATTAAATGCCTTGTTCATAATTGCAAAGGAGGTAAATATACAAAGTAAGATGTGAATCTAGTTCTGGTTTTGATTCTAAGTTCAACACAAAATCCATTATGCAACAAGGCCATTTGCAATCATATTGAGTAAAGGAAACAAAGAGATTTATGCATTGTGTTCTTAAAGCAGTGACTGAAGATTTGTTCTTTAAGTCAGTATAAGAAAGCTGTTCCTCTCTTAATATCCTCAAACATTTTTTGCATCTGATCCTGAGTGATTTCATATTTAAGGAATCAAACATCTCTTCCTTATTGGCCTTCATTTCTTTCTCATTCCTTTCTCATTCCTTTTAAATGATTAGCTCCTATGTCAGCAATTTACTCCTTTCCTACTGTCTTGAGATCTGAAAGGACACAAGTTATGTTAAATTTATGCTATGCAAACCTTAAGTCAGAGTATTTGGCACAAAAAAATTGTTTGTACTTTCCATTCCAACTCTGCTCTATTCCCATATCATCTGGACAGTCTCTTAATTCCTATATATTAAAAAATTTTTTTTTGACTAATGCCAGGAATGACCCTCAGATACAAGTGATTGTTGCATAATTGGATAAACTGTTGGATGCTGTTTCATTGCTTTGTCTTCTCAGTGTCTTGATTAAAGCAATTAGGTTGCCTAGTGGTTAGAAGTGGTTGAACTTCTAATCGGGAAGATCTGGTTGAAATTCTACCTTAGACATTTCCTAGCTTTGTGACCCTGAGAAGTCATTTAATCTTCCTTTTCTAGTCTTAGTATCTTCATCCATAAAATGGAGAAAGTAATAACTTACAATCTACTTATTTTTACAATCCACTTATTTTTCAAAGTATATACTGTATAGCTAAGTCAACATCATCCTATACTTCTAAATCTAACTTTTAAAATTTAAAATTAAAAAATGTTTTTTTCAATTTTCCAAATCAAATTTCTTCTTTTAAAAATTTTCATTATTCATTTATTTTCTCTTATTTTTCCCCATTTATGTTAAAAACAAATTTTAATGTTCATTTTTCAATCTCTGAATTCTGAATTTTTTCCCTTCTTCCCATCCTATTTCTGTCCATAAAGAAAGCAAGTTATGGGAGTGGCTAGGTGGCACAGTGGACAGAGCACCAACCCTGGAGTCAGGAGTACCTGAGTTCAAATCTGGCCTCAGACCCTTAATAATTATCTAGCTGTGTGGCCTTGGTCAAGCCACTTAACACCCCACTGCCTTTCAAAAATCTAAAAAAAAGTGTAGTCATGTAAAATATTATTATAGTAGTCATATTCTGAAAGCTAGCAGCACCTCCCCCCCAAAAAAATAGATACCTCAAGAAAAATAATGTTAAAAAATGATTCTTCAATGCATATTGAAATACCATCAGCTCTATATTTGGGGATGGATAGCTTTCTTCATCATAAGTCCTTCAGAGTTGTCTTGGGTCACAACTTTACTGAGAAAAATTAAGTCATTCACAAACCAATTATTTTACAATATTGCTGTTACATTGTATATGGTACATTTTGCATTGCATCTGCTCATCTAAGTGATTCTAGGTTTTACTGACCTAATTTTGTTCATCATTTTTTATGGCATCATATCATTCCTTCATAATTACATACCACAGTTTGTTCAGCCATTCCCCAACTGACGGACATCCTCTTAATTTCCATTTCTTTGCCAAGAAAAAAGAGATACTATAAATATACTTATACATACAGGTTCTTTTCCATCCCATTTTTCATCTCTATTGGAATATCTATATAAAATCTTGGGGTTTTTTTGTCTTTTGTTTTTGTTTTTTAGCCCATGATCACAGTTACAAATTGCTACAGAATTAGTGGATCCTTTCACAAATTCTCCAACAATACATTAATGTCTCTTTTTCTAAATCCCTCTGACATTTTCTCTTTCTTCTCTATCAGTCAATTGAATAGATTTAAGATGATACCTTTGAATTATTCTAATTTGCATTATTTCAATCAATTAGGACTTTTTTAATATAGCAATTGAGCGCACTGATAACCTTATCTAAAACTGTTCTTGTCTTTTGATCATTTATTAAATGGAAAATAACTCTTATTTCTTATAAATTTGCCTCAGTTCTCTGTATTGGAGACATTAGATCTTCATCAGAGATACTTGTTTCGATATTTTTCCCAGTCATAATTGCTAACTGCATTGCTTTCCATCCTATTCCCTCACCCAATTTCCTCTACTCTTTCTCCTTTCTTCCTTCCCTTCCTCAAAAGTGTTTTAAATATGATTATCCTCTGCCACCATCTTCTCTCCCTTCTATCAGCTCATCCCCATTTCTCCCATCCCATTCCTTTCCCACTTTCTTTTAGGTATGCTAGATTTTGAATTCTAATTGAGTGTGTATGATATCGCCCCCCACCCCACTCCTCCCTCTCCCAATCTACTGTGAAAGTATTTTCTTCTTTTTTTTAAGGTTTTTTTCGCAAGGCAATGGGGTTAAGTGGGTTGTCCAAGGCCACACAGCTAGGTAATTATTAAGTGTCTGAGACTGGATTTGAATCCAGGTACTCCTGACTCCAGGGCCTGTGCTTTATCTATTGCGCCACCTAGCTGCCCCTGTTTTCTTCTTTTTTGTAAAATAACTTATCCCATTTAACTTCTCCCTTTCCCTTTCTCCCAATACATTACTTTCATGCCACTTAACTCTATCATTTTGATACATTATTCTTTCATTTTCAACTCTCATATGCCTTGTCTATATGTGCTTCTTAGTCTCCTAATAAAGGAGAAAGTACATTTGAATTATCAGTAACATCTTCTAATCAAGGAATAAAAGGAGTTCAATATTGTTGATTCCCTTATGATTTGCTTTACCTGTTTACCCTTTTAGGCTTCACTTAAATCTCATATATAATTTTCTATTCAGTTCTGCTCTTTTCATCAGGAAAGCCCCCAATGTCCATTTTTCCCCCCTGAAAGAATATGTTGTATTTTTCTGGGAATTGATTCTTGGTTGTATTTTAGAAGAGATCAATGGTTTCATTTTTTTAATTATCCATTTTACCTTCTGTTTCTGGAATATCAGGGTAGTTTTTCTTGATAATTCTTGATAATTTCTTGATAATTCATAACATAATATTCAATATATCTCTACTGGGATTGATTTTTCAGGTCAGTTGTTTTTCCAATGAGATGCTTCACATTTTCATCTAGTTTTTCATTCTCTTGGGTTTGTTTTATTGTTTCTTGATTTGTGAGAAAGTCATCAGTTTCTCTTTGCTCAGTTCTTTATTTGAATGACTTATTTTCTTCATTGAGCTTATGTGTCTCCTTTTCTTTTGATCAATTTTCCTTTTTTAAGGAATTCTTCTAATTTTTTGGATCTTTTTTTTTCCTTTTTTAAATTCATTTAAGGTTGAGTCACCAGCCCAAGGTCATACTGCTAGACAATTATTAAGAGTCAGAAGCTAGCTTTGAACTCAGGTCTTCCTGAATCCAAGACTGGTGCTCTATCCCCTGTGCCACATAACTACCCCTCTTTTTTATTTGACCTAGACTGGATTTAAGATGTTATTTTGGGGGAGTACAATAGTTTACAGCCTGCAGCAGAGTAGGGACTCTTCCTCATGGTTCCAGGGCAGAAAGTGGTGCTTGTGGTGATCCATAGACTAGAGCACAGGTCAAGAGAGCAGTCATAGTCTTCTGATAAGACCCTGGAGAAATTGAGATCTTGCAAGTACCTGGGAGGGGAGTGTCCCTGAAAACAGCTGCAAAAACCCTCAACAGCTTGGGACAATGCATCCCCCATCCTGGAAGAAAAGTCCCACCTTAACAAAGAATTAAAATCAAGTAATAGAGTGGGGAAAATGAGCAACACCAGAAAAAAATATTCCATCATAGACAATTACCTTGGTCATATGGAAGATCAAAATACACACTCAAAAGATAGCAAAGTCAAAGCTTCTGCTCCCAAACCTCCACAAAACATATGAAATAACATCATATTATGGAAAAACTCAAAAACATTTTGAAAATAAATTAAGAAATGTAGATGAAAAATTGGGATGAAAAGGGGAATGATGGAGGAAAATCAAGAAAACCAAGTTAGCTTATTGAAGGAAATACATAAAAATGCCTTAGAAAATTGTATCTTAAAAAAACAATTTGGGTAAAATGGAAGAAAATAGTCCAAAAAGACAATGAACAGAAGAATGTTTTCAAAAACACAATTGGCTGGATGGAAAAGTAGATAGAAAAGCCCTCTGACAAAATAATCCCTTAAAATCAAGAATGGAGCTAAGAGAAACTGAGGCCTTTATGAGAAATCAAGAAATAATAAAACAAAATCAAAAGAAAGGAAAACTAGAAGAAAATGTGAAATATCTCATTGGAAAACCAACAAGTCCAGGAGAGATAATTTAAAAATTATTGAACAACTTGAAAGTAATGACCAAAAAAACAACTATTTTTGTTTTCAGGAAATATTCCAGGAAAATTCTTGATATCCTAGAAGCAGAGGGTAAAATAGAAATTGGAAAAATCTACTGATAATCTCCTGAAAGAGATCCAAAAATGAAAACTGCCAGGGAATATGACAGCAAAATTTCAGCTCTCAAGTGAAGGATAAAATATTTCAAGCAGTCAGAAAGAAACAACTCAAATATCATGAAGGTACAATCAGGTTAACCCAAGATTTAGAAGCTTTGACATTAAAGACTTATAGTACTTGAAATATAATATTCCAGAATTTAAAAGAGCTTGAATTACAACAAAGAATCAACTACCTAGCAAAACTGTAAATCATGTGGGATAGGTTTTGAGAAAAACCTGAACAGACTTATATGGATTGCTGCTGAATGAGATGAGTAGAGCCAGAAGAACATTATACACACCAACAACAACATGGGATGATGATCAACTATGATGAACTTGTTTATTCCATTAGTGCAATAATCAAGGACTATTTAAGGGGATTTGTGATGAAGAATATTATCCATATCCAGAGAAGGAACTGTGTCCTTCAAATGAAGACTAAATCTTATTATATTTAATTTTTAAAAGTTGTCTTATGTAATATGTAATTTTGCTATTTCTAATGTTTTCTTTTTCAGGGGAAAAAGATGGATATTCAATGAAATAGAGATTTTTCAAACTTTCCTGATGAAATGATCAGAGCTGAACAGAAAGTTTTATTTTCAAGTACAGGATTCAGGTGAATCATGGAGAGAGTTGATGGGAAGGACAAATCAGGAAGAAATTAATGGTGTTGAACTGCTTGTATTCCTGCATGGTAAGATGATACTGAAGATTGATATGATTAGAACAGTTAGAAGGTGTGTGTGTGTGTGTGTGTGTGTGTGTGTGTATACAAGGCAAGGAGGGAGTTGAATTTGACGGTATCAGGCAGAAAAAGATGGAGTAAATGGGCAAGAAAGGATATACTGTAAAAATGACATTCTCCTACACACACATTGTTCTCAATACCTTTGCTTCCCATATCAGTGTCATTTTCCTTTTCTACACCCCAGGAATCTTCACAGTTCTGGTCCAAAGATTTGACAAACAGATCCCAGCTCATGTCTACTTTCTATTCTCTGATGTCTGCATTCTGGTTCCCCCGTGATGAACCCTATCATAGATAGAACCAAGACCAAACAGAACTAAAACAGTGCATCTCATTTATGATTTCTTAGACAAAAATGGCTTTAGTAGCCACAGCTACTCAGAGAGTAGAAGGCACTAATGGACAATGACACTGGTTTTGAACAATGGTAAAGGAGGACAGTTAAATAGGATAATGGAACAATAGGTGAGGTACTGGAGTGTGTGAGTACGTGCATGATATTTGGAGTCTGATAACTTAGGCATGGATTTGGCCTCTTCTTCTGTATAAATGTGGAGATAAATCACTAAAATTCTTTGGTTATCCAGTCTCCTCAGACCAATTAATTTTCCAAACTTTCCTATTTTTTGCTGAATGTCACCCTCTCTTGTTATCTTAGGTTCATTTTTTTTTCCTGTCATACTAAATTCCATCTTTCTTCTGTCATGTACATCATCCACTTGCCAAGTCTTGCCCCATACCTAGAACACATCCCCTTTACACTTCTACCTTATAGTATCTCTTCCTTTAAAGATCTCCTCAAATATCACCATCTATATGAAACCTTTCCTGTTATATCCAATTGGAATGCCCTTCATCTTTAACTGTTTTGTATTTAATAACATTAAGTTTATAAGCATTTATTGTCATATTTCTTTTCTATCCATATTTATAGTTATGATTATGGGTATTCCCTTACAATAAAGTCCTTTGAGAAGAGAGATTATTTTATTTCATTGTAATTGTCTTCCCAGAGGATAATATAATACTTGGCATCTAGTCTGTGTTTAAAAATGCTTATTGATTACTTTCTTGATGGTTGAAGTAAGGTCTATTTTGAAACTTTTGTCTTTTTGGTTTTCTCAGAGGCAGCAGAGTATTTGTACTAGGAAGAATCTTAGAATCAGAGGAACTGGGTTCAGATCCAATTCTGAGCATACACTAATCATTGACCTTGGATAGTCCATTTTATTTCTTTTGTTCTTTGTTTCCTTGTGTGTACAATAAAATATTTGAAATAACTGATCTCTAATATCCCTTCATCTTTAATTGTATCATTTTTGTTTTTATGAATGCAATGATTGATTAGTTTAGTACTCCCTTTATCTATATTATGAGTCTTATAAATGAGTATATTGACTATTAATTCCCTTTCTAGAATGTAAGCTCTTTGAGCACAAGGGTTTTTATTTTTGTTTCCTTAGCATGTGGTAATTTCTGTCATATAGTAAGTGCCTAAGAAATCATGCCTTTATTGTAGTGTGAATTATTTTAGTATGTTAGACCTATGATGGATTAGACTTTCTAGGATTTTCTTTCTCTCGAGATCTTTGAAAATTACTACCACAGAAACCACCACCCACTTCCACCATCAACAAAAAGAACAATGAGAATAATAACAAGGACAATTGTTTCTGGAAATAATGCTATGATGATAATTCAGGACGAAAAGATTATTACTCAAAATTATTATCACATATTAAGAAATTCCATTTGAAAAACAATTTGATTTCATTTTTGGTTCCAAACCTTTCCCTCCATTTCCCATTGAGAAGGAAAGAAAAATAAAAACCTTTATAAATATTTATGGTTATACAAAAATTTGCTAATTAATCATTCCAGAAAGACATAATACATTAAAAAGACAAATAAAATAATTATTGTTTTTGTCTTCACTTTGAGCCCATTATTTCTCTTTATGAAGGTGGATATCATGTTTCATCATATGTTTTGTGGATTGGTCAAGAAGTCTTTTATTCTCCATAGATCTGAGAGGCAATTTCTTTGATTCTAGGAAGATTTCCTTAAGATGCTTGGATATAGTGTTCAAAGAAAAATATACAAGACAATAGTAGTAACTGTGAAAGCCATCATTGCAGGTTTAAATATTTTAGAAATTAAAACTATCTAGTAAGAGATGATCTGGTTAGTGTTTTCTATCAAAAGTTTGATGTTTTTACAAATCCCCATACTACAGATGGAGGCATCAAGATCCCCTAGAAGATGCATCAAAGATATTGTACTAGAGCCATATCATTATTACTGACCAGCCATTTGGTTAGTCATTACCAACATGGTTATAATTTCCCAGCATTGATTCATAAAAGCACAAGAACTATATTTTTTAAAAAAATACTATCATATCTAATGCTCATAATCTGGCTCCATGGGAAAAAGACTTTTTTTAAAAGATAAATATCTACCTAGTTGACAGGGGAAAGCAATGATCAATATGATCAATACAAAGGCAACATTATATCTTTGCTATTCTCTATATTGCTGAAGTTTTACATAGGATGCTTCCAATGATCTATTGAACAGAAGTTTATCATCAATGAATTACAATAAAATGTCTATTTTATTCCTTTTTGAAATTGTTAATGGAATGTTGACTACAAACGAATAACCAACAGACAAGCAACCTGTAGATCTGACAAAGTCCATTGATACTGTTAGTTGTGAGGACTTACAGAAAAGTATGAAACATGCCATTGCCCAAAGACATTCATCAATATTGTATATTAATTTCATGATGACTTGCTTGCCCAGATACTGGATAATGGATGATGCTCTCTTGCTTTCCCAGTAGTGTGAAACAAGGCTGTGTCCTTGCTTCCATGCTTTTTACCATGATGTTTTCAGCCATATTGTCAAACACCTTTCAAGAGTATGAACATGGCAGCAAGGTCAATTACTGCACTGATGGTAAATTCTTCAATATGGAAAAAAACTGCAAGCCAAGACCAAAGTGAAGTGAGTATTGGTGCATGATTTTCTGTTTGCAGATGATTGTGCACACAAACGGAGATGTAACAAAACATTCCCTGCTGCTTGCCTGAATTTTAGCTGAACAATTGACTCCTAAAAAGTACATTTGCTCCATCAGCCAGCACCACACCATCCATATGTGGGACCATCTGTTATAGCAAATAGAAAAGTTATGAATACTGTAGATGTTTCCTTACCTATGCAGTATACATTTCAGGGATGTACAAATAGGTAATAAGTTTTACACATACATTGTCAGAGTTAGCTCAGTGTTTGAGAGGCTCCAATGTGCCAACCTCATTATTGTATGCCTGTGAAACTAGAAGAGTGTGTGACAGCATCATACCAGGAAACTGGACTGCTTCAATTTAAATTGTCTTAGGAAGATTCTGATGTTCATCTGACATCAGAAGATACCATATACTGAGTTCTTTTCTTTGGACTAAACTGCCAAGCATTCAAACTCTACTACAGACAGCAACTCTAATGAGATGCCTATAGTATTCGAATGCCAAACATATCCTTGCCAAAAAGACTTTTAGGTAGAAATCATACAGGGCAAGTCCTCATGCTTAGGGACCTGGAAATAAGAAAAAGTGACAGATACTTTTAAGAATTTTGGAACTGACTGCAATGTGTGGGATACAGGCACAGGACCACCCCACTTGACATGCCTTCATCAGATAGGGTACTGGATGCAATAAATAAAGAATGGAAGCAGTTCAAAGAAAACATGAGATGTATAAATTTAGAGAGCCCATGTAGACTATTTGTGCTGACTTGTGGAACATTATTCCAAGTTCATACTGGTCTGATCAATCACCATCAGACATACTGTTAGACCCAAACATAGTTATGTCATTTTGGTCCTCTTTGAATAGAACGGGCACTGACCATATACTGCTACTAAAATTAGCCTGACTCCTTCTCAGTCCAGCTTTATGGCATAACTACAAAAAAAACAGCAACAAAACTAGCATTTAACACCTATATTTTAGGCACTGTTCAAACATTTTATAAATATCATCTCATTTGAGCTTTCTAGCCACTTTGGAAGGTAGAAATTATAATTGTCATCATTTAAGACAAAGTTTAAATGATTTATCCAAGGTCACACAGCTAAGAAGTATCAGAAGCTTGTTGCATTTGAACTCATGTCTTCCTGATTATTATGCCCAGTGTTTTATCAACTGTACCACCTGACTTCCACCATGACCCTTTACCTGAACAGTTGGTCATTGGCAATACCTTGCATCTGAATAACTCTCATCATGCCAGTCATACTACCATACCTCATTTTGCATTTTATTCATGACATCATTTCTTAATAAGGTTCAAAAGTATGTAAAATTACAATAGAAACAGAAAGGACCGTGATTGACTGGGGAGCATAGTCAATTCAGGAAATCAATGAAAAAAATGTCATTATAGGGCAACTAGGTAGTGCAGAGGATAGAGCACCAACCCTTGAGTCAGGAGGATGGACCTGAGTTCAAATCTGAACTCAGACACTTAATATTGCCTAACTATGTGACCTTGGGAAAGTCACTTAATTCCATTGCCTTAAATAAATAATTTTTTTTATAAGGTGTCATTATATTATGGGTAGCTTTTCATTAGTAGATGTAGAGGTGCAAATAGTCATAAAGACTAGTGGAAGCCAATGCAGCCAAAGCAGAAAAATGACCTGTGTTTACTAGGACCAGATATTGAATACAACCATATTCACAATTCTCTGAGTTCTGAATCTGTGTGGGAGCTCATTCCAAGTAAATCCTACATAATAGTTAACCCCACTTTCCTTTGTGACAACCAGAGAAAGCTCAAAAATTGCTTATTCACATAAATAGTATGAAATAAAATCTGGTTAATGGGCCTCATGATGGAGCATTTTCTATTTAGTGTCTACTTAGATTCTGTTCTAGACTTTATCCATGTGACAATATGCATCTCCCATTTCTTATACTTCATTTGTTACTCATAAGTTATAAATCTTCAACACACCTGGGAGGTGTTGGGTGGAAGAAGGACTTCTAGGTTGGAATTTTTCTTTAACTTGTCAAATGTGTTCAGTAAAACAAACAATAAGCAGAAATCATGTTCTCTGCACTATTAAGTTAATTGAGTGGTGGTAAATATGTCCCTTATAGAATATTATTGTCAAAAGCTTGTCTTATCTTTTCCTGATCCTACATCATGGACAACTTCTATGTATTTAATTTATTCTCATATAATTTTTGTAGAAATGTGAAAGTAAGTAAATAAATTAGGAATTAGTAATATTCTTTCCATTACTTTTTTTGCTAAAAATTTCCATAACTTTTTTCACACATTATTGTCCTCTACCCTTTTTCAAGCACTTTCAGAATAGCTCCTTCAATGATCACAACATTATGCTACCTCTAGTATTAATATTTTCTCTTTATGCTTAGAACGATCCAGCAGCTTTTACTATGTTCTAATGTGGATTGGCTATCAGTGATGGGTAAAAGTCTTTTTTCCACTTTTTCATTTATTTTCTTATCTTCCACTTTAATTTTTAAATATCCTGAGAATCATTTTGCTTAATTGGGTGTCTGGACAAACATTCTGTGAATTCATTTTTTTCTTCTGTTGTTTCTCCAGCAGATGTGAACAAAAATTCCCTTTATAATCATATTAATTAATGAATATTGAGGCATTTTAAAAAATCTATTGATAATTATTTTTTAAATTTAAGGCAATGGAGTTAAGTGACTTACCTTTACTAAGGAGGAAAGTAAAGAGATAATCTAAAGCTATTTTGCTGAACTGTATACCAACCAATTTGACAACCTGAGTGAAATGGATGAATATTTACAAAATTGCAAATTTCCTAGATTAACAGAAGAATAAGTAAAATACTTAAATATCCTCATTTTAAAAAATAGTTGAAATCATCAATAAAATCTCTTAGGAAAAGTCTCCATGTACAGATGGATTTACAAGTGCCTTTTATCAAAAATTTAAAGAACAATTAATGACAGTTCTACATAAACAGTTTAACAAATAAGAGGAGTCTTCCAAAATTCCTTTTATGACACCAGTGTGGTGCTGATACTTAAACAAGAGTCAAAACAGACAATTTTTTTTGACAAATCTCCATAATGAACATTGTTTCAAATATATATCAAAAAGTAGGTATAAAGCCATATCTCCCACCCATACCAAAATAAGGTAAAAAAGTATTTTGAAGGAAAGGGTGATGCTATAGACCAATTAACAGACCAGCATATTATCTCTTGGATCTAAGAAAAGGGGAGTAATTTGGGGCCAAACAAGAATAAGAATACATCATAAAATGCCAAATGGATGATTTTGACTCTATTAAATTTAAATTTTTTTCACTAATAAAATCAATGCTGCAAGATTAGAAGAAAAAGAAAGCTTAGAAACAATTTTCCCAGCTAGGGATTCTGATAAAGCTCTCATTTCTAACATATATAGAGAATTGAATCCAATTTTTAATATTGTAAGTCATTCCCCTTGATAAATGATAAATGATCAAAGGATATGGAAAGGTTGTTTTTAAATGAAGAAATTAACATTTATATAATCATTTTAAAATGCTCCAATTTATTATTGTTTAGAGAACTGCAAATTAAAACATCTATGAAGTACCATCTCACATGTATAATATTGACTAAGACGACAAAAATGGAAAACAATCAATGTTGGAAAGGATGTGAAAGGACTGGGACATTAATGTCCCAACTAGTGGAGTTGTTAACTGATCCAGCTGTTTTAGAGAGCAACAAAACTGATCATACTCTTTGCTACTAGGCCCTATATCCAGAAAAAATTATAAAAATTTGGAAATGTCCTATGTGTTCCAAAATATTTGTGGCAGCTCTTCATATACTGGCAAAGAATTGGAAACTGAGGGGATACCTATCACTTATGTTATGTAGTACTATTGTTCTATAAGAAAAAAAGTGAATGGTTGAACTTTAGAGAAGAATGGAAAGAATTACAGGAAGATGCTGAGTGAAGGGAGCAGAACCAAGAGAATGTTGTTCACATTAACAACCACATTGTTAGTTGATCAATTATGATTAAGGCAGCTCTCCTCAGCAGTTCATGAAGCTAGGACAACAACCTGGGAGATCTGTCATGGACAACACCATCATCATCATCCAGATGGGAAAAAAAACAACACAGAATCTAAATGAACACTTAACATTAAAAAAAATTCTCATGTTTTTCTTCCTATCACATTTTTTTCTTTCTTTTCCCTTAATCCTAATTCCTTATACACAAACAGACTAATAAGTAAACATGTTTAACACAAATGTACATATACAAATGTTCATCATTGAGGAGATGAGGGAAGGGAGGATGGAAGAAGAATTGTGTAGCATATATGCAAGTGGATGAAAGTTGAAAAACTTACATAACATGAAATTAGAAAAACCAAATATCAATAAAAAAGATGAATCAATAGATTCACTCAGAAGATTGGAATTAGATTTGGTGTACTTTGAAAATATCCCTCTTGGGAGTCAAGAAGCAGGAATAGAAGTATCTCTGTTGCAGAGAAGTAGCATTTAACTTGAGATATATGGCATGAAGAGGTAATCCCCCAAGAATTCAAGAATGCCTCCATCATCAGTCTCTATAAAGGTAAAGGGAATATATTTCCGTTTGACAATCACAGGGGTATTTCTCTTTTAGTTATTGCTGGTAATATTATTTCCAGAGCCCTTCCTTCACCTGGAATTCTATCACCTTCCTAAGAGCCAATGAGGCTTCAGAAAGGGTAGAGGTACAGTCGATATGGTGTTTGCTGCCCACCAACTCCAGGAAAAATGCCAGAAACAGAACAGATTTTTATACACAATATTTGTAGATATTACCAAGGCCTTTGAAACCATCAGTTGTGAGGGTTTATAGAAAATTACATCAAAATTTGTCTGAAGAAATTCATCATTATTTTATATCAATTTCATGACTGCATGCATGCCCGGGTTCTGGATAGTGGACAATGCTCTTGAGATTTCACATTAACCAATGGAGTAAAGAAGGATATGTCCTTGCTCCCATACTTTTTAGCATGATATTTTCATCCATGTTATGAAATGCTTTTATTAAGAATGAACATGGCCTCAAGGTCAGCTATCACACTGATGGCAAATTCTTTAAAAGACTGTAAGCCAAGACCAAAATGGAGGGAGTGTTGGTGCATAATCTTCTGTATACAGATGATTGTGCACTCAATGCAACCTCTGAAGCTGAGATGCAGCAAAATATGGATCAATTCTCTACTGCTTGTGCTAATTTTGGTCTAACAATTAACACCAAGAAAATACAGGTGCTCAATCAGTCAGCATCAACCCATCCATATGTGGAACCATTGATTAGAGCAAATGAAGAAGTATAGAGTACTGTGGACAAGTTCACTTATCTTTGCAGTGTCCTTTCCAAAGAGGTACATATTTTGACAATAAAGTTGACACTTACATTGCGAGAGTTAGCTCACTATTTGGTGGATTCCAAAAGAAAGTATGGAGAAAAGAGATATTAGACTTATTACCAAACTGAAAATCTGCAGAGCTGTTGTGTTGAACACATTGGTATATGCCTATGAAACCTGGAGAGTTTACCAGTGCCATTTCAGAAAACTGAATCACTTTCATATAAATTGTCTTAGGAATGTTCCAAAGATCATCTGACAAGAGAAGATACCAGACACTGAGGTCCTTTCTCGAGCTAAACTGCCTAGCATTCTATTATTACTACAGAGTGCACAACTGAAGTAGACTGGACATGTTAGAATACCAGACATATGCTTGCAAAAAAGACTATTTTATGGAGAACCCACACCGAACAAATGCTCACAAAGAGGTCAGAAGAAGCAATACCAAGACACTCAGAAGGTGTCACTGAAGAACTTTAGAATTTACTGTATAGCTTGTGAGACAGTTGGCACAGAACTGCCCAGAAGGGTGTGCCCTCATCAGTGAGGAGGCTGCACTCCATGAGGAAGGCAGAATTGAAGCAGCTCAAATGAAATGTGACAAGTGTAAGTTTAGAGTTCCTACATGAGGTGTTCAAATGGATTATTTGTGCACACCTGTAGTAGAGCATTCCAAGTTTGTATCTGTCTGATCAGCCACAGTTGGACACCCTATAATTTATCTCAAAAATGGTGATGTCATTTTGGTCTTTTTTGATAAGAAGAGCAAGAACCAACCAACCAACTTGAGTACAAAAGGATGCTGGGTGAAGAAAGAGGAAATGCTTGGGGATTTCTGCAGAGAGTCCTGAGATAAACAGAACCCCGGTTTACAATTGCTTGATGTCCCAGGTGATTGGTTAAATTATCACTTATCTTGCCCCAACTCTCCCCATACACACAGTCACTTGGTTCATTTAGTATTTATAACTGAAATTCTGCTTAGGTCTAAGTTGTCAGAGAAGGACTGAATCTCTAGTTCAATTCATAGCATTACACCTAGAAAATAAATATTGACTTAAATGTTTGTTGATTTACTGAAGTTGCTGAATGAAAGTAAGCCTGAGATTTTTCAGCAGCTATCTGGGGAGGGCAAGCATCAAGAGAAGAGGAAGTGAAGAAATAGCCCAGTGCTGATTTATCTGGAATCTTCCTGACCTGTGCAAGGTACAGGTGGGTAAAAGTGTAGTACTGTGATGTGAGGGGGTACCAAGAAAGCTGTCCTGCCATCTACTGTACTGCTAAACATGACCAAAAACCTTCAAGAAAAATTCATGTGAGATGGAACATTAAGTCTGATGATACGTGTGAATTTTTTGTGACTTTAAATAAAGCAGTTTCAGTTGTAATAATGAAACTAGCTTGCCCAATATTAAGAATTTCATAAAGTTAAGTCAAATAAATGGTCATTTATTGAGCATCAATATTTTAGGCACTAGGAGAAATGTTGAAAGTACTAGAAGAGTTAAAAAACAGTCTCTGTCTCCAATGAGAACATAATCTAATTAAGGAGCCAACATGCAAACAATTAGCTTCAAATAAGATCTGTCTATTATATATACATTTATATGTATATGCATATGTACATATATATTCATATATATGTTTATATATATGTTCATATATATGTTTATATATTATATATATTAAATTTGAAGTCAGATCTTCCTTTTCTAAGCTGTTTTCTAAATCACTATGCAAATTCTCTATATTTTCTATAAAGCAATATACTATGGATTATATATACATTAATCCATTTCCTTTATCATTAGTTACTGATGAAAACCATTTTTATCTTGAGTCTAATTAAAAAAAGAGAAGATGCCCATTTTTATAAAGTAAGACACAGGTACAGCAGATCAAATGTTTTTAGAAACCTAATTCATAAAAATTTGAGCCCTGGCATTATCAATTTTAATTATATTCCCCTAAATAACAGTTCAAGAATTGCAAGTAGAGGAAATGAAAAATTCCCAATAAAATCTTTATTATTTTTTCTTTTTTCAGCCCTTCCATATATAATTAAAACTTTTACAAATGCATTCATTTGCAAGTTTAAGTCCAAAATTATTTTATAAAGAATTTACCTACCAGTAATAAACCAGGATCATCAAACATGAAATAAATTCTCTTATAAGCAGAGGTTGAGTGATTACTTGTCAAGAACATTATAAAAGGGGCTCATGATTCAGTGGAATCTATTAGATGTTTCCACACATGCCACAATAACTCTTTCAGTTAAAAAAATAGGATTCTATGATTATTCCACGCAGGAGAAATCTTCAAGTAAAAGGAAAATCATCTTTAAAAATGATGATTCACAGAATCTCTTATTCGGGAAAAAAACCCATAGGCCATTTTATGGAACTATTTAATATCTGACTGAGTAGCCATCTACAAACCTGTGATCCTCTGACTTTTATAAGGAAAGAAAATCAAATAAATCAAATATATTTCATCTTACTCCTGGTCAGTTATAATTATTAGAAACTGTGTGTTTAAATCAAACCAAAATGGACTTCTGAAATGTCCACATACCTGAGTTCTGCCTTTCAGGTCAAAAAAAGAACAAATTTCTGTTTCACAATCTATCAGATAATTGAATCTCTCCCCTTATTCATACACTACATTCCAGTTCTATCAGTTGTTCTTTCTATGAAATGATTTTAAGACCCTGAACATTCTGATTGTTCTTTGTTCAGTCTTCAATTTATTAATGTACTTCCTGAAATGCTTTTAAAACTGATCTTATTACTTTTGGTATGGCCTAATCAGAATGGAACACAGTGAAACTGTCAAAGAATGGATTTTAGAGATTATTTCTTTCTTGGTATAACCTAAATTCCAATTAACTTTATTGTTTTTACATCATGCTGCTGAATACTCTAGAGCTTACAATCCACTACAACCACCAAGTGTTTTTCATATGAACTATTATCTAGTCAAGACTATGTTATCATATATGTGTGTGTGTGAATCTCAATTTTTGACCTTCAGTGGAAAACTTTTCATCTTCCCAATAAAATTCCACCTTAGTGGATAATTAAATGTTTTAGCCTGAGACCTTTAAAAAATTCTTATTCTTTAATACATCTTATCAGTTAAATTTGTCATTTATATATTTATATAAATCTAATACAATTTTAAAATATTGTCAGGGTATGTTTGATGATTGTCCTGCATATCCACCTTTGAAGAGGAGCAAAATAAACTACAAATAGATAATTTATGGTACTAATGTCAAGACTCGATTTGCATACAGGTAGAGTTTAGGATACTGGAAAACTGCCTCTCTCCAAGATCACATTTCTTAGGCTCAAATCCTAGGTTCTTTGGCCCCCAAACTCTCACTATATATCTCAGTTGCTAGTTGTAACTACATAGATGTAGATTAAAAAGTTACTAGCTCATGTGCATAAACCACAAAGTACATATATATATATATATATATATATATATATATGAATACACAATTAAAATATCAATGTATATACAGTAAAGAATGATCTTTTCCCCATAGAAAAGGCAGAAAATTAATAAAGGTTGAACAGTAGTCTATAAACAAAAAAAATAACTTGGCTATTTCTTTTCTAATTTTCTCCCCTCAGAGAATGTACAATATTCCAGCTACGTGGACCCTCTTTGTGGTTCGGACAGTTTTTATGTTTGCTAAGGAGGCAAATCCTTAATAATATAGTGAATCACTCTATTATCCCAGGAAATTACACACTCCACTAGCATCATGATCCTTCTCTAGAGATTGACTTTCCTCAAGAAAAGTACCATTGGAATTTCTAGACAGGTAGCTTCCTACCTGAAAGATCTGTACCATCTGAATTATTCATTGTGATAGTGCATGGAACAGTCCATATTGTTTGTTCCTTGTTATTATGAGTGTACTTGCCTTCTACATCCATAGGTTATATTTTCAGTACTCCTCTCTATAATGAGTGATCCTGCCCAAGAACATATTTGCTCTCTCCAGAAAACCGGATCTTTAACTCAAACATAGAGTTGAGAACAAGATAACTCAGAGGGAGAGTTCATCCCATTCACATTCAAAGTTATGATTACTAATTCTTTATTGCCCTCCATGCTATCTTCCCTCTGTTTGTATTTCCCCCTTTCCCCCCTTATCCGTATTCCCCAGTATTTTGTTTCTGAATACCACCCCCTTCAGTGTATTTGCCCTCCTATATCACCCCCCTGCCCTTTCCTTCCCCTTTCCCTTTTTCCCTTTTCCCTTGTACAGATGTATACAATCCAATGATTTTGAAAAAAATGCTTTGAATTATTTACCTTAAGCACTGGCTGAACGGATCTCTCTGATTTCCAAGGAACTCTCACAAGTATTTTTTCAGCACCATATTTGGGAAAATGTAGAGCTCAATTTTTCTTTATACAACTCTCACAGCCATATATTGCAACTGGAACAAATATAACTTGGACTTTTTGGTCTCCTGTTGTCCAGAGGATGTCTCCATTCGTAAGTATGCTGTACAGTTTTGCCATAACTTTCCTTCCAAGGAGAAAGTATCATTTGATTTTATGACTTTGGTCACCATCTGCATGATGATTCCAAAAGTATTAAATCTGACACATTTCATTTTTCTTTATTTACCAGGAAGTTATAAGACTAGTTGACATGAGTTTAGTTTTGTGGTTGTTAAGCTTCAAGACATCAAGATATCCATCACTGATACTCATCACAAATATTTCATTATGTATACATCACTTTATAACTGTCAGTGAGTATTGGGGTGACATATTCACATGCTTCATTGATAATGGGCATATCCTGCACATTGATAAGATGGAAAACATTAAACAGAAGCACATCTAAAAGTAAGAAGAAAGAAAGTTGCAGAAGAAATTAAGCTGAAGGAACTGCTTATGGTTATTCATGTAAGAGAAAATCAGAAGCAGTGTTGGACAATGGATAGAGTTTAGATCAGAAAGTTAGGGAGAACTGGGTTCTAGTTATGCCACTGCCATGTTTATTGTTTGACACCGGGCAAGGCAATTGACTTTTAAAAAAAATTGTCCTAAATTCAACTCTGTAAGAATATTAGTTGTCTTGGCAGCTTGGTGGCACAGTGAATAAAGTGGTGGGCTTCGTGTTAGGAAGACTTATCTTTCTAAGTTTAAATTGGTCCTCAAATATTTACTAATGTTGTGACTCTGGGCAACTTATTTAAATGTTTCCTTCAGTTCTTCGTCTGTAAAATTAATTGAAGAAATAAATACTCCAGTATTTCTGTTAAAAAAAAAAGCCCCAGGGGACAGTTTGGTGGTGCCCTGGATTGAGACCTGACTCTGGACTCAGGAGGACCTAAGTGAAAATCCAACCTCAGACACTTGATACATAATAGATGTGTGACTTTAGGCAAGTCACTTAACTCTATTGTCTGATAACCTCTCCCCCCCAAAAAAACAAAGTCCCAAATTAGATCATAGTTAGACATGACTGAAAAATGACTTATCAATAATTCCCTCTGTGTACATTTCCTAGAACTTTTCTTATACTAATGAAATAGCAGATATAGTACCCAAAATGTCTAATTCTTTTGAAATATTTGAAAGCATTTATTGCAGAAGAAATCTTTTGATTCCCACAAAGCAGAATGAGTAAAATGGATAAAGACTTCAACAATACAAATTCACAATTTATATAAGGAGGAAAAGTCTTAAAAATTGAAGAAATAGAATGGGTTACTTTGGGAGAAAGTGGGTATGGTTTCATTGGGGGAGGGGCTTCAAATAAAAGATAAAAGACAATTTGTTGGGAATAGTGTAGGGGGCTATTTTGATTAGTTGTGAATTGTTTTAGAATATTTTGGATTTTTTTTCAGTTTTTTTCAATAATGAGGTACATCTTCAAGTCATATGAATATAGACATTTTTGGTTTTCATGTCAACAGGTCAGAAGAGGAGAGATAACCTCAGAAAACAGCCCCAAATGGAAACCTGGAGCATATTGAATGTACTTTAGCCTCCATACAAATGGCTAATGACACCATCTTCATGCCATCTCTACTTTTGCTAATTGGAATACCTGGCCTGGAAACTGTGCAGGGCTGGATTGGAATTCCATTCTGTGCTATATATGTTGTTGCCATGATTGGAAACTGCCTGCTTCTATTCATCATCCAGTTTGAGAACAGCCTCCACAAGCCCATGTACCTCTTCCTGGCCATGCTGGGGGTCACTGATATTGCCCTTAGCACTTGCATTCTTCCCAAGATGCTGGGCATCTTCTGGTTTAATCTGCAGGGTATACACTTTGAGGCCTGTCTGCTGCAGATGTGGCTCATCCACACCTTCCAGTCCATAGAGTCGGGCATCTTATTGGCCATGGCCGTGGACCGATATGTGGCCATCTGTGAACCCCTGAGACACAGTACTATTTTCACCCCACAACTCCTCAGTCAGATTGGGATTGGGGTGACATTAAGGGCTGCTATCTTGGTGGCTCCCTGCCTTGTGCTTATCAAATGTCGTCTCAAACACTATAGAACTATAGTCATTTCTCACACTTATTGTGAGCACATGGCCATTGTGAAATTGGCTGCTGATGACATTGGAGTTAACAAGGCCTATGGTTTGTTTGTGGCCTTTATCATCCTAGGCTTTGACATCATCTTCATTATTCTTTCCTACATTCTGATCTTCATTGCAGTGTTTCGCCTTCCCCAGAAAGAGGCTCGGTTCAAAGCCTTCAATACCTGCATTGCTCACATCTTTGTATTTCTTGAATTCTACCTCCTTGCTTTCTTCTCTTTTTTCACTCATAGATTTGGGTTCCACATCCCTCCTTATGTCCACATCCTTCTCTCTAACCTTTATCTCTTGGTCCCACCTCTCCTCAATCCCATCATCTATGGAGTAAAGACTAAGGAAATTAGGAATCACATCATCAAAATGTTATACCATTAGTGACAGTTCTAATCCTAGGGGATCTTTGAATGTCCAATATCATTGACTTTCAACTGTGTTCAGAAATATTAATTTTTCTCACTTATGCTGTTTACTTAAATATAAATCTTTCAGCAGGCTGTTCTGATTTTTACAATTCGCATTGGCAAGTATAACAGTCTCTGGATTATCATATGGAATGAGCAATTAAAATCTTAGAGTTACATATATTCACAGAGAAATTAATTTTATTCAATTTAATAAAATTCACTGGTTTTAATGTGTCTTAGATATTATGCTAAATAATAATAGAAATATAAGTGTTAATACTGCAAATAGAAGTCTAAGTTTGATGTATTTGAATTAGATCCTCTTCTTTGGTTGAGAAACTATTTATTCAATACTGTTTTCCTGTGTAAGGGGCAGGGTTGGTGTGAAAGAAACCTTTTTTTTCAGGCTTCAAGCAAGGACACATGCAGTTCCAGATTCTTTCTGGGGGAATAACAGAGAAGAAGAGGAAAATACTTTGGAAGGAAACATTTAGAAGAAAATCCAGTCACTCTCCTCCCTAATTTCCATACTGCCACTCTAGGAACTTAAACCAATTTCCCTTGTGTGAGATTGGAGATTGTCTTTTGATGAGCTGAAATATCTCACTCTCATTAAGATTGTCCATTTGTTATATTCATTATTTGATATATTCTTAACTAATAAAGGAAGGAATTTATTTTTAAAAACTAGAATGCACCAGGCAAATCTCTAGGCATACAAATACAAAACTCAAGTCCGTTTCTGATCTTGAGTTCTTTAAAGAATTTACGTGTCAATTAGAGATGCAACATATACTGAAGGTAGAAGCTTCTAGTCAGATGGAAAGAGGGATGTGTTGGAGCCTGCTTGAACCAATTCCTAATAATCTCTGTTCTATTTTTTATTTCCTTAGGTAAATGCATTTATACCCTATTCCTTATTTGTATCGTTCTTTTATGTAACTAGCATTTGACATAAAGGAGTATATCATTCAATTTCTTTTTCCTCTCTTTTGCTGAAGATTATATTTCTAATACAATATTGAGTAGTAGTGGTGATAATTAGAATCCTTGTTTCACTCCTGATCTTATTGGGAATGCCTGTAGCTTATCCCCATTGCATAAAGCTTATTGATGATTTCAGATAGATACTTCTTATCATTCTAAGGAACAATCCATTTTTTCCTAATCTCTCTGGTGTTTTTAGTAGGAATGGGTGCTGTATTTTTGTCAAAGACTTTTTCAGCATCTGAGATAATTATATGATTCCTGTAAAAGTTTTTTTTTATTGATATAGTCAATTATACTGACAGTTTTCCTAATATTGAATTAACCCTACAATCCTGGAATAAATCCTGATTGGTCATAGTCTATATTATCCTAGTGATAACTTGCTGTAATAACTTTGCTAAGATTTATTTTAAGATTTTTCCATCCATATTCATTAGGGAAATTGGTCCATAATTTTCTTTCCTTGTTTTGACCCTTCATGGTTTATGTATCAGCATCATATAGTTGTCATAGAAGGAATTAGACAAAGTTCTGTCTTTACCTATTTTCCCAAAGAGTTTATATAGAATTGAAACCAGTTGTTCCTTAAATGTTTAATAGAATTCACCTGTGAATCAATATGACCCTGGAGATTTTTTCTTAGAGAGTTCATTAATGGCTTATTGAATTTCTTTTCCTGGGCAAGGGTTATTTAGGTATTTAATTTTCACTTCATTTAACCTGTACAACTCATATTTTTGTGAATATTAAACCATTTCATTTAGATTATCAAATTTATTGTCTTACTATTGGGCATAATCATTTCTAATTATTACTTTAATTTCCTCCTCATGGGTGGGTAGTTCACCTTTTTCATTTTTTTATACTATCTATTTGGTTTTCTTCTTTCTTTTTTCAAATTAATCAAAAGTTTATCTATTTTATAGGCTTTTTAAATAAAACCAACTTTTTTTTTAATGAAGAGAGATCTCTTTTATTTAGCATAGGCAGGCATAAATAAAGAACAAAATTCCACTTGCTCAGTAATTACAATACAAATAAAATATATTGGAAAATATTCTTCATCTTGAAGATAAAACCAACTGTTGATTTTATTTATTAGTTTAATAGTTTTCTTGCTTTAGATTTTATTCAATATTCCTTACATTTTTAGAATTTCTAATTTGGTATTAGTTGGGGGTGTTTACTTTGTTCTTTCTCTAATTTTTTTTAGTTGCATGTTTTATTCATTGAATTCCTCTTTTTTGATTTTATTCATGTAAGCATTTAGGGATATAATATATTCCCTAATAACTGCTTTGACTGAATCCCATAAGTTTTGGTATGCTATCTCAATACTGTCATTGTCTATGATGAAATAATTATTTCTATCTATAATTGATTGTTTGATCCACTAATTCTTTAAAATGAGATTCTTTAGTTTACAATTACTTTTTAGGTCTATCTTTCCATGGCTCATTATTGGCTGTGACTTCTATTGCATTATGGTATGAGAAGGAAGTATTCACTACTTCTACCTTTCTGCATTTGATTATCAAGTCATTAAGACAGTAATTCATGATCAATTTTTGTGTAGGTACCATGAATTGCAGACAAAAAGGGATATTCCTTTCTATCACCATTCTATTTTTTCAAAATGTCTATCAAGTTTAAATTTTTTAAAAATTTTATTTACCTCCTTACGTTCTTTCTTCTTTATTTTATAGTTAGATTTATCTAATTATGAGAGATGGAAGATGAGGTCTCCCACCAGTAGAGTTTTGCTGTAACTTGTTCCATTTCTCCACTAAGAATTTGGATGCTATACTGCTTGGTACATACATATACAGTATTGAAATTACTTCATTGTCTATGGTATCTTTTAGGAGGATTTAGTTTCCTTCCTTATCTCTTTTATTGAGATCTATTTTTGCAACTGCTTTGTCTGAGACAAGGATTGTTACCCCTGCCTTTTTCAATTTACCTGAAGCATAATACATTCTGCTTCAACCATTTATCCTTACTCTATATGTATCTCTGTGCTTCAAATGAATTTGTTGTAAGCAGCATATTGCAGGATTCTGGTTTTTAGTCCACTCTGCTATCCACTTACATTTCATGGGAGAGTTCATCCCATTCAAATTCAAATTCATAATTACTCAATTTCCCTCCATGCTGTCTTCCCTCTGTTTGTATTTTCCCTTTTTTTCTACCTTATTCCCTTTCCCCAGGATTTTGCTTCTGAATATAATTTTGCTTCTGTTCAGTGTGTCCCCCTTTAAATACAATTCCCTTCTCGTATTTTTCTCTTTCTCTTTTTCCCCATCTTCCTTCCTTTTTTTCTGTCAGTTACTCTTTTCCTCTCCCCTCCCCCTTTCCCCTCTTAATACTTGAAAGGTAAAATAAGTTTCTGAACTTAACTGAGTGTGTTAAGCTTAAGTGTGTTGGCTCCTTTGAGCCAAACATGATGAGAGTAAGATTCAGGCATTTTTCCACTCCTCCCTTTTTCTCCTCTGTTTCAATAGGTCCTTTGCACCTCTTCATGTGACATAATTTACCCCATTCAATCTCTTCCATCCTCTTGTCTTTTAACTGTCCCCCCCCTTTTAAATGTGATGCTATTTTTACTTCATTCTATCTGAGGCATAAACAAGTCACGAATGTCCATTACTTCTTGCTAAGTATATTCTTTCTAATAGAGTTACAATTGTCAAGTTTTATGAGAATCTTTATCCTAGATAGTTATATAGACAGCTTCATCTTAATGAATAACAGGTTTTTTTTCTTTTCCTTTTTTTACCTTATCATGTATCTCTTGAATATCATCTTTGAAGACAAAGCTTTCTATTAGCTCTGGTTTGTTCATCAGAAAATGTTGGAAATATCCTACTTAGTTAGATGTCCATCTTTTACCCTTGAAAAGAAAGCTCAATTTTGCTGTATAGTGAATTCCTGGATGCATTACAAACTCCCTTGCTCTTCGGAATAACATGTTCTAGCCCCTTCAATCCCTTAATGTTGATGTAGCCAGGTCTTATGTAATCCTTACTGTGACTCCTTGATATTTAGATTGTTTCTTTCTGACTGCTTGCAGAATTTTCTCTTTATTTGTTTTATTTATTTATTTTGAATTTTGCAATTTTCCCCCTAATCTTGCTTCCTTACCTCCCACCTCTCACAGAAGGCTGTCTGTTAGTCTTTATATTGTTTCCATGGTATACATTGATCTAAGTTGAATGTGATAAGAGAGAAATCATATCCTTAAGGGAATAAATAAAGTATAATAGATAACAATATTATATAATAAGAACATTTTTTAAACTAAAGGTGATTGTTTTTGGTCTTTGTTCAAACCCCACAATCCTTTCTCTGGATACAGATGGTATTCTCTATGGAAGACACCCCAAAATTGTGCCTGATTGTTGCTTTGATGGAATGAGCAAGTCCATTAAGGTTGATCATTACCCCATTTTGCTGTTAGGGTGTACAATGATCTTCTGGTTCTGCTCATCTCACTCAGCATGCGTTCATACAAGTCCTTCCATGCTTCCATGAATTCCCACCCCTCCTAGTATCTAATAGAACAATAGTGTTCTATAATGTACATATACCACAATTTATTCAGCTATTCCCCAAATGATAGACCATTCACTCAATCACTCAATTTCCAATTTTTTGCCACCACAAACAGAGGTGCTCTCTCTCTCTCTCTCTCTCTCTCTCTCTCTCTCTCTCTCTCTCTCTCTCTCTCTCTCTCTCTTTATATATATATATATATATATATATATATATATATTTACAAGTGATGTTTTTTACCTTTTTTCATGATCACTCAGGGTATAGACCCAGTAGTGGTATTGCTGGATCAAAAGGTATGCACATTTTAGTGCCCTTCGGTCATAATTCCAAATTGCTCTCCAGAAAGGCTGGATGACTTCACAGCTCCACCAACAATGTATTAGTGTCCCAGATTTCCTGCATCACTTCCAACATTGATCATTGTCCTTTCTGGTCATATTGGCCAGTCTGAGAGGTGTGAGTAGTTACCTCAGAGATGCTTTAATTTGCATTTCTCTAATAAGTAATTACATAGAGCAATTTTTCATGGGACTATGGATAGTTTTGATTTCCTCATCTATAAATTGCCTTTGCATATCATTTGACCATTTGTCAATTGGGGAATGGATTTTTTAAAAAATTAACTCACTTCTCTGTCTAATTTAGAAATGAGTCCTTTGTCAGAAATACTAGTAATAAAAATTATTTCCCTATTTACTACATTTCTTCTGATCTTGGACACAGTGATTTTGTCTGTGTAAACGCTTTTTAATTTAATGTAATCAAAATTATCTATTTTGTTTTGAATTATGTTCTCCATCTCTTCCTTTTTCATAAACTGCTCCCCTTTCCATAGATTTGACACTATCATTCCTTGATCTCCAAGTTTGCTGATGATATTATTTTTATTTCTAAATCCTGCATCTATTTTGAACTTATCTTGATATAGGGTGTGAGATGTTGTTCCAATCCAAGTTTCTGCATACTATCTTCCAATTTTCCCAGCAGTTTTTAACAGAGTTTTTATCCCAAAAGCTGGACTCTTTGGGTTTATCAAATAGCAGATTATGATAATCACTTCCTGTTATTGCACCTGGTCTATTCCCCTGATTCACCACTCTATTTTTTAGCCAATACAAGACAGTTTTGATGACTGATGCTTTATAATATGATTTTAGAGCTGGTAGGACTAAGCCACCTTCTTTTGCACTTTTTTTCATTAAATCCCTGGATTTTTATTTATCCATGTGAATTTACTTACTTTTTTTTCTACCTCATTAAAGTAATTTTTTGGAATTTTGATTGGTATGGCACTACATGAGTAGTTTAGGTAGAATTGTCATTTTTCTTATATTAACTCAGCCAATCCATGAGCAGCTGATATTTGCCCATTTATTTAAATCTTATTTTTTGTGAGAAGTGTTTTGTAATTGTTTTCAAAAAGTTTCTGAGTCTGCCTTGGCAGGTAGACTTCCAAATATTTTATATTGTCTGAAGTTACTTTGAATGGGATGTCTCTTTCTAGCTCTTTCTGCTGTATCGTGCTAGTTATATATAGAAATTTTGAGGGTTTATGAGAGTTTATTTTATAGTCTGAGACTGATAAAGTTGTTAATTATTTCTAGTAGTTTTTTAGATGACTTTTTTGGGGGATTCTCTAGGTATACCATCATGTCATCTGCAAAGAGTGAGAGTTTGGTCTCTTCCTTCTCAATTCTAGTTCCTTCAATTTCTTTTTCTTCTCTTATTGCTGAAGCTAACATTTTTAACATAATATTGAATAGTAGTGGTGATAATGGGCATCCTTGTTTCACCCCTGATCTTACTGGGAATGCCTCTAACTTATCCCCTTTGCAAACGTTGATGGTTTCAGATTGATACTGCTTATATTCTAAGGAACAATCCATTTATTACCATGCACTCTAATGTTTTTAGTAAGAATGGGTGCTGTATTTTGTCAAAAGTGTTTTCAGCATCTACTGATATGATCATATGATTTCTTATAGGTATGTTATGTTATTGATATAATTAATTGTATTAGCAGTTTTCCTAATATTGTACCAACCCTGCATTCCTGGGGTAAATCCTTCTTGATCATAATGTATTATCCTAGTGGTAACTTGTTGTAATCATTTTGTTAAGATTTTTATTTAAGATTTTTGCATCTATATTCATCAGGGAGATAGGTCTATAATTTTCTTTCTCTGTTTTAACTCTTCCTGATTTAGGTATCAGTACCATATTGGTGTCATAGAAACAGTTAGGCAGAGTTCCATCTATTGATTTGAATTGAATTGAAACCCATTGATTCTTAAATGTTTGATAGAATTCATTTGTGACACCATCTGACCCAGGAGATTTTTTCTTAAGGAGTTCAAAAATGGCTTGATGAATTTCATTTTTCTGAGATAGGGTTATTTAGGTTTTTAATTTATTCTTCATTTAATTTATGCAATTCATATTTTTGTAAATATTCCTCCATTCCACTTAGATTGTCAAATTTATTGGCATAGAATTGGGCAAAATAATTCTGAATTATTACTTTAATTTCCTCTTCATTGGTGGTGAGTTCACCTTTTTCATTTAAGATACTAGAAATTTGCTTTTCTTCTTTCTTTTTTTAAATCAAATTGGCCAGAGGTTGATCAGTTTTATTGGTTTTTTCATAAAACCTGCTCTCAGTTTTTATTAGTTCAATAGTTTTCTTGTTTTTGATTTTATTAATTTTTCTTTTAATTTTTAGAATTTCTAATTTGGTATTAATTGGGGGGGTTTAAATTCATTCTCTCTCTAATATTTTTATTTGCATATTTAGGTCATTGATTTCCTCTTTCTTTAATTTATTCATGTAAACATTTAAAGATATATGTCCCCTAAGAGCCACTTTGAGTGTATCCCATAATTTTGGTATGTTGTTCCATTATTGTCATTATCTAGGATGAAATAATTAATTCTTCCTATAATTTGTTGTTTGATCCACTCATTCTTTATGGTGAAGTTATTTAGCTTCCAAGTATTTCTGGATCTATAACTCCCTGGCCCAATATTGCATATGACTTTTGTTTATTTTCTTGTTTTTTTTTGCATGGCAATGGTGTTAAGTGGCTTGCCCAAAGCCACACAGCTAGGTAATTATTAAGTATCTGAGTCTGGGTTTGAACTGAAATACTCCTGACTCCAAGTCCAGTGCTCTAACCACTGAGATACCTAGGTGCCCCTATGATTTTTATTGCATTATGATCTGAGAAAGATGTATTCACTATTTCTGCCTTTCTAAAATTGATCATTAGTTTTTTATGCCCTAATCCATGATCAATATTTGTGTACCATATATTGCAGAAAAAAACTATATTCCTTTCTATCCCCATTCAATTTCCTACATAAATCTATCATATCTAGGTTTTCAAACAATCTATTTACCCCCTTAACTTCCTTCTTGTTTATTTTATGCCTAGATTTATCTAAATCTGAGAGTGGGAGGTTGAGGTCTCCCACTTGGAGAGTTTTGCTGTCTATGTCTTCCTGGACTTTTTTCAACTTCTCCTCTAAGAATTTGGCTATACCATTGGGTGCATACACATTTAGTACTGAAATTATTTTATTGTCTATGGTATCTTTTAGGAGGATGTAGTTTCCTTCCTTATGTCCTTTAATAATATCTATTTTTGCAGGTGCTTTGTTTGAGATAAGGATTGCTATCCCTGCTTTTTTCACTTCAGCTGAAGCAAAATATATTTTGCTCCAACCTTTTACCTTTACTCTATATGTATCTCTCTTCTTCAGATGAGTTGTTTTTTGTAAGCAGTATCTTGTATGATTCTGTTTTTCAATCCACTCTATTTGCTTATTTTTAAGTGAGAGTTCATCCCATTCACATTCAAAGTTATAATTGCTAAATTTTCATTGCCCTCCATGCTATCTTCCTTCTGTTTGTATTTTTCCCCTTTTCCCCCTTCATCAATATTCCCCAGTGTTTTGTTTCTGAATACCACCGCCTTAGTATGTTTGCCCTCCTATATCAACCCTCTTCCCATTTTATCCCCTTTCTTTTTTCCCTTCTTTCCTTCTTTCTGTTAATTCCCCTTTTCTCCTCCTCCCTATTCCCCTTCCCCTTTCCTCCTTTTAATACTTGAAAAAAGAAGATAAGTTTCTTAACAACTTAGTGTGTCTAAGGTAACTTTAAGCTAAGTCTGATGAAATGAAGATTTAGGTGCTTCTCACCTCCTGCCTTCTTCCCCTCTTTTACAATGTGTCTTTTGTGCCTCTTGATGTAATGATATTTGCCCCATTCAGTCTCCTCCATCCTCTCATCTCCTTACTGTCTCCCTTTTTAAGGAGGTATTGTTTTTAAATCATTGTCTGCATCACAGAAAAGTTATGAGTGTCCATCACTTCTGGTTAATCATATTCTCTCTAATAGAGTGACAATTATTAAGCATTATAAGACTTTTTCTTGCAAGTGGGTATATAGCCAGTTTGTCCTATTGGATAGCTGGGTTTTTTTTACCTTTTTTATTTGAACCTTTTCATGTGTCTCTTGAACCTCCTGTTTGATTTCCAAATTTTCTATTTAGCTCTGGTCTTTTCATCGTGAAATCTTGGTAGTCTCTCATTTCATTAAATGTCCATCTTTTCCTCTAAAAGACAAGGCTCAACTTTGCTGGGTAGTTGATTCTTGGCTGCATTCCAAGTTCCCTTGCTTTTTGGCATATTTCACTCCAGGACCTTCAATCCCTCTATGTTGATGATGCCAGGTCCTGCATAGTCCTTGTTGTGACTCCTTGGTATTTAAATTATTTCTTTCTGGCTGCTTGCAGGAGTTTCTCTTTTATTTAATAGTTCAGGAATTTGGCCGCAGTATTCCTTGGTGTTTTCATTTCAGGATCGCTTTCTGCAGAGGATCAATGTATTTTTTCAAAAATTATTTTGCCCTCTGGTTCCATGATATCAGGGCAATTTTCCTTCATTTAGTCATGTAATATGAAGCCCAGGCTTTTTTTTTTCTTCAATGTTTTCATGAAGGTCTATATTTCTCAAATTGTCCCTTCTTGATCTGTTCTCGAGGTCAGTGGTTTTCCTGATGAGGCATTTTAAATTTTCTTTTATTTTTTCGATCTTTTGGTTTTTGTTTAACAGATTTGCTGTCTCATGAAGTCATTAGTTTTCATAGATTCCATTCTTTTTTTAGAGAAGAATTCTCTTCATTTACCTTTTGCAACTCCTTTTCCAGTTGGTCATCTCTCTTTCTGAAGGAATTTTCCATTTCCCCAAGTGCAGTTTTAAGAGAATCATTTTCTTTTTGCATTTGACCAGTTGAGGATTTGAGAGAAGTATTTTCTTTTTCATTGGCCCAATTGAAGATCTGAGAGGATTTTTCTCATTTTTTATTTGTCCAATTGTATTTTCCAAGGATTTGTTTTCTTGTTGCAAGGTGTTAATTTTCTCTTGAGTTTCTTTTCCCAGTTTTTCAATTGATTTTTAAAGTCCTTCCTGATTTCTTCCAGGAAGTCTTTTTGGGCTGGAGACTAATTCATATTCTTCTCAGAAATGCTAGCTCTCTTTTGGTCAGAATCTATTTCTTCTAAGTATTTCTCCATGGGCCCCCGTTTTTGCTGGCCTTTCTTCATATTTCTAGAATCTTGTGTTGTGAGGGGTGGCTCTCAGAGGCTTGCTTTTGCAAGATCCTAGAGGCTTTGTGCACTTGGCTTGGAAATCCCAAGGACTGGCCAATATGGATTGTTGGTTGTTTCTCTGGAGTGTTTGGGGTCCTCAGCAGCAAGGTCTGAGTTGACCTTGGCCCTGGTGGTTATTCTCCAGGCATGCTCTGAAATGCTGTGCTGGAACTCACCCTCCCGTAGCTCCTCTCCCCTGGCCAGAGACTCCACAGCTAAAGCGGGTTCTCACACCCATCATTCACCAAAGTCTCTATGTCTGAGGCTGAACCTCTGGCTTCCCTCAGTTTCTGTCCCTGTGCTGGCTCTCTGCTCTCCTCTCCTGGTTCACCCACAGTCCCTGAGACAGACCTTCTTGGTAGGTTTTCTTCTCCTAGTTTCTCTTTCTAGGTTTTGTCAATTGAAATTCTGTTAGGATGTTTCTTTCAGGGGCAGCTAGGTGGTGCAGTGGATAGAGCACAGGCCCTGGAGTCAGGAGTATCTGGGTTCAAGTCTGGTCTCAGACACTTAATAATTTCCTAGCTGTGTGGACTTGGTCAAGCCACTCAACCCAATTTGCCTTGTAAAAAAATGTTTCTTTCATGTTGTTTTTGAGGGGAAACAGGGGCACTACTTTTTTTAATTTTTTTTGGAAAGCCAATGGGGTTAAGTTGCTTGCCCAAGGACATACAGCTAGGTAATTATTAAGTGCCTGAGGCCAGATTTCAACTCAGGCATTCCTGATTCCAGGACTGGTGCTCTATCCATTGTGCCAACTAGCCACTCCAAGAGGAGCACTTCTTCTGTCTTCTCTCCACCATCTTGGCTAGAAGTCTGTTCCTTTTTTCCCTAAAGGACACATTTTAAAAATATAGAGAGAACTGAGTCAAATTTTATGAATATGTCATTCTCCAATTGTTAAATGGTCAAAGGATATGGACTGGCAGTTTTCAGATGAAGAAATCAAAACTATCTAAAATCATGTGAAAAAAATGTTCCAAGTCATTATTGATCATTGAAGAATAAATTAAAACAACTATAGGGTACTACCTCACTCCTATCAGAGGGACTAAAATACATAACAAAGAAAATAATCAATGTTGGAGAGAATAGGGACAAACTAGGACTCTAATGTACTATTTTTTGATGCAGATGTAAACTCATCCCAATAATCTGGAAAGCAATTTGGAATATCCCAAAGAAAAATAAACCTGTGTATATCCTATGATCCATTATTATCACTACTAGATCTATATGCCAAAGAGATAATAAAAAGGGGAAAGGATCCACATATTCAAAAATATTTATAGCAGCTCTTTTTGTAGTGGCAAATAATTGGAAATCAAAGAGATGCCTCTCAATTGGGAAATTACTGAACAAATTATTGTATATGAATATTATGGAATTATATTTTTCTGCAAGAAATTGTAAGTGATTAGATTTCAGAATAGCATGATAAGATTTGCATGAACTCATGCTGAATGAACTGAGTAGAACCAGAAGATTATATATATTAATGGCAACATTTGGAGATGATCAACTATGATGGATGCAGCTTTTTACTGCATTTCCATGATCAATGACAATTCCATGAAACTTGTTATGGAAAATGCCATCCACATACATATAAAACAATTTGGATATTGAATGTAGAATAATGGATACTGTATTTCCTTTTTTAAAAACTTCTCTTATGTTGTCTTCTTTCTCATGGTTTTCTCCCTCCCCCCATTTTCTTATTGTTCTTTTACAACATGAGTAATATGGACATATGTTAAACATGATTGTATATGTACAATTTATAACAGATTATTTTCTACCTTGGTATAGGCAGAGGGTGATAGAAAAATCTGAAACTCAAAAGTTTGCAAAATGATGAATGTTGGAAACTACTATTGCATGTAATTAATTGGCGAAAAATGAGGCAAAAAGAAAAGAAAATGTCTATAAAGCATTTATGAAACATTAAATCTATCTGTAAATTATTTTTTAAACTATTATGTAGAAATAGACCAGTGAGTTCCAGGGAGGTGTTTATTTAGAGGGATAATAGGCTAGAATTTGAATAAAAATGCAACATTTATAATATGAAATCATTTTGTAAAAGAACAAGCATCTCCTCTAAAACATGCCAAACTGTCACCTAACATCTGCTTGTAGATTTGAAAGGTTGAAAGTTTGATTTGTTCTTGTACTTCCTTTTTGGAGAAGATCAAAATGACATCACTGTGTTTGAGACAGTGTGTCAGACTGTGACTGATCAGACCAATATGAGCCTGGAATGTTCTACCACAGGTTGAGCACAAATATTCCATGTGAACACCTGGGGTGTTCACTCTAAACTTATGTCTGTCAAATTTACTTTGAGTTGCTTCAATTCTGCCTTCCTCAAACAGCACAGCACCATCACTGATTAGGGCATACCATACTGGGTGGTTCTGTGCCAGTGTATCCCATATTAAAGTTATTAAGAGAGACCTTCATTTTTCCCAGTATTGCTTCTTCTGGCCCCTTGTAAGTGCTTGCCCTGTCTGAGTTCTCTATAAAAGTCTTTTTAGTAAGCATATAGTTTAGTTTTTACTAAACATTCTAATAATGTGCCCAGTCCATTGTAGTTGCATTCTGTGCAGTAATAGTGTTGGAATGCTAGGCAGATGAGGGGTTGGAGTGAAGAGGGATAGAAATCATTATCTCCAGAGAGAGTTTATGCCACTTTGAAATATAATTTTAATTTCTCTTTTACTTTTGTTCCTACTTCTTGTGCTAACATTAGATATAAAAGAATAACCAAGATACAGCTTATCCTTGTAAAAATCATGCCAAAAAGGATATGGAGTAGTCTGGCATCAACAGAAATAGTATGATGTGATATAGAATGTTATGAGAGCAAAAGAGAAAAGTTGACTATTAATTAGTAAGACAGTCATATACCAATGAAATCATAGGCCCTCTTCTTAGTTCCTAAGAGAGTCATAATATCTTAAAATATTGAAAAGATTTAGAAGGGTTCTCTTTATTTTACAGTTGAGAACCTCTTTCGGTAACCTAGCTAGTCAATACTCTGGCTGAAATTAGAACTTTGATTTCATAATTCCAAGCCCAGTGGTCCAGACATTACTTGAACACCTACTCAAGAGTTGGGAGAATTAGAATTAGATCAAGCAATGACTATTAACTGTTAAAGATCAATACCAAATGAATTAAACTGTACAGAGATGTTTGCAGTTCTAAAAACCTTATTTAATTTAAATAATAGTAATACATTTTATCACTATCAATTAGCAAATAATAATCAAAGTATTTTGGAGTTTATCTTAATTTTTTCAAAAAGAAAAATTATTTGAACAGAAAACTATGCTTCATGATTTATTTTTTTCTATATTTATAAGAGGATTTTTGGTTCAGGCAAGAGAGCACTGACCAGTCAACCCCATTTTTTGGAAGTCTCCAGTTTGCCTGAGAAATTATGAATTGTTGGGGTGGCTAGGTGGCGCAGTGGATAGAGCACCAGCCTTGGAATCAGGAGAACCTGAGTTCAAATCTGACTTCAGAGACTTAATAATTATCTAGTTGTTTGGCCTTGGGTAAGTCACTTAACCACATTTGCCTTGCAAAAGCCAAAAATAATAAAAAAAGAAATTATAAATTGTCTTTGAAACTCTGGTCTTGAAAAATCCATATTACAATGCAGCAGCACCATAGCAACAATATATTTCAATCTACCTGAGCTATTGTAGTAGTCACAGTGAGTAAAAAGAGGACAATGAATATGTGATATATATAGATACTATACTCTGTAGGTGAGGATCCTAGTTACATAAATTGAATGGTGTATATGTGTGTGAATATCTCTTGATCTCTGTATGTCCATTGATCTTCATGTACTTTTCCTGTGCATAGTAGGAGTACAGAAACAATTTTATTAAACCATTGCTGGATGAATTTTTCTATGAATATGTATATATAGATAGATAGATAGATAGAGATATAGAGATAGAGACAGAGACAGAGACAGAGATAGAGAGATTATAGAGATAGATTAGATAGAGATAGAGATGATAGAGATAGAGATAGAGATAGAGATAGAGATAGAGATAGAGATAGAGATAGGTATAGATTTGGATATGGATATGGATATAGATAGATATAGGTTTAATATAGACATAGATTTAATATAGATATAGACATATATAGATATAGATATAGATATAGATGATATAGATAGATATAGAGATAGAGATAGATGATATAGATATATTTTTTGTGTTTGTCTGCAATTGTATTTCAGTATGCATTTTTTTTTAGCAAAAGAAACTATGGTTTGGGGGCAGCTAGATGGCATAGTGGATAAAGCACTGGCCTTGGAGTCAGGAGTACCTAGGTTCAAATCCGGTCTCAGACACTTAATAATTAGCTAGCTGTGTGGCCTTGGGCAAGCCACTTAACCCCATTTGCCTTGCAAAAATCTAAAAGAAACAAACAAACTATGGTTTGGGACTCAAGGACCCTTAAGGCATAAGTCAGTCAATAAACATTTATGAAACCAGACATGATGCTACATAATAATAGGAAATATAATAACAGATGACAGTCCTTGCTCTCAATGAACTCACAGTTTAATGGGAGAAACAATATGCAAATCATTATGTATGAACTTTTGTGTCTTACTATCTCTGTCTTTGTCTCAAACTCTGTCCTGGAAGACTTGAGAGGAGCTGGCAGTCTCTACTCTGTGCCTCTATCAAATTTATTATTTTAGAGACTTAAAGGAATTTTCTCTTGGGTGAGATCTAAGATTCCCTCTCTTTGTTGAACTGAGTTATTTCTCTTCCATTAGGAAAGGATCTTCCTTCTGTATTGTCTGGCATATATTCTTCTATGTTTCACTATGATTTGGATAAATGTATTTCTTTGCTATGTGTTTTCATTATTGATCCAATATTAAATAAGAAAGGAGTCAAACTTTTTTTTAGAATGTTTGGGATCCTGATTCCCCTCCCAAATGACAGTTATCAGAAGTTAGAAGCAACATAATCATATCCCCTAGACTGATCATATTTAAGAGAGTAGATCTATATACTTCTAACCTGGTAACCTCTCTTTGAAAAGAGTAGAGTATTGGTTTCTAATTCCAACCTTCTACTTTTCCTTCTGGCAAGAATCAAAGTTTTCCTTGAAAAAGAGGTTAGAGATGACATTGCTATATTGATAATTAAATTCTAGGTATTGAATACTTGATATATTCATAGACGATACTGAATGTTGGCTTCTCAAATAGTAGAAATTTGAGAGTATAAAGACCCAGTATCAGAGACTTTCTGTGTGTATGGATAGGAGTAAAAGCTTTAGGTTGGGTAAACTTTTATATTCCTTTTAAAATATCCAAGAAGCTGTCCTGAAAATGATCATTCTTGAACCACTTGAAGTCGAGGAGGTGATATAGTAAATTGGTGGAATGAAAGATATTACTGATATATCTGAAGAGGAGATAGTGGGATGAGAGAGGAAATGAAATGGTATATTTTGGGGGAGGACTTATAGACAGATATAGTGAGGTGATTAGGTAATTTTGGAAACATATATATGGGTTTAAGAATAAAATTCGAGTTAGAACATAGATAGGAATAAGGACCAGCATGGGTTTGGGAAAGGATTGGATTTGAAAATGATGGTATGGGGGTGGCCAGGTGGCGCAGTGAATAAAGCACCGGCCCTGGAGTCAGGAGTACCTGGGTTCAAATCTGGTCTCAGACACTTAATAATTACCTAGCTATGTGGCCTTGGGCAAGCCACGTAATCCCATTTGCCTTGCAAAAAAAAAAAGAAAAAAAAAAGAAAAAAAGACCATGATGCTATGGATGAGAATGGGGATTGTTGTAGTGATAGGTTTTAGATAAAATTGATGAATATTAGTATAAGTTTGGGATAGGACTAGAGATGGGGAGAAGGATTAAGATAAGGACAAAGAAAAGTTACATGACTGGCATAAGAATTGAAATATGAATGTGATTTTGGAAGAAATGAATGCTAGGTTAGGGCTGAGTAAGGTGGAGATAGAACTGGAGATTAGAATAGGGTTGGAGTTAGGGGCAGACATGTGATGGTTTTGTAAAAGTGATCCATAGGAATAGAGACTGGAACAGGACTGAGGAAAAAGTGGAGATGAAATTGGATTGAATTTAGGAATAGGGAATGAACTGGGATGGAGAAGACAATGAACCTAGATTAGGAGTCAAGATCAGTGATGTCCAGTTCAAATGGAAATTAATTCCTTAAACCACATATTTAGAAAACAACAAATTATCATTTTATGCTGTATTGTTATTTATTTTTTTAAAACTACTTAATTATGTTTTAATCTGATCCAGGCCTTATTTGTGGGCAATTTAAGTCCATAGACTATAAGCTTGATAGTCTACCAGGATTACTCTATTTTTTTCTGACTTCTATCTTAATCACTTTCTCAACTGTAAAAACATCTGGACAGTTCCTTCCCAAATCTGTTTGGTTCTTACACCATAAATGACAGGGTTGAGCATGGGTGGGATTACAACATAGAGGTTGGCTAGGAGGATATGAACATAATGGGGGATACTTTTCCTTCCAAAGCGGTAGGCAAAGGCAGAAAATAAAGCAGGAATGTAGAAGAGCAGTATAACACAAATATGAGAGCCACATGTACCCAGTGCTTTGTGCTGAGCTTCTTGTGAGGGAAGATAGAAGACTGTGCATAAGATGCGTACATAAGAGATGGCAATAAGAATGGCATCTAGACCTGTGGAGAGCAAGGCAACCATCAAACCATACCAGATATTGACAGAGATATCAGCACAGGATAACCAGGCAATGCCCATGTGCTCACAGAAAGTATGAGAGATTATATTGTCCTGGCAGTAGGGTAACCTTTTGAGGAGGAAGATAACTGGAAATATAATGCAGAAGCTACGTGCAAGTGTGGCCCCAGCTATCTTTCTGATGATAGTGGGAGTAAGAATAGTGTTATAGTGTAAAGGTGAACAGATGGCCACATAGCGGTCAAAGGCCATGGCCAGCAGGATGCCTGAGTCAGTTGCAAATAGAAAATGGATACAGAACATCTGGGTGAGACATTCATCAAAGGAGATGGCTTGGGTACCTAACCAGAAGATTGTCAGAGCCTTGGGCACCGTGCAAGTAGAGAGCAGGACATCAATGCTGGCCAGCATGGACAGGAACAGGTACATGGGTTCATGAAGGCTTCTCTGGGAAACAATGGCACTGATCAGGATACTATTCCCTGCCAAGGCAGTCACATACATGATGCAGAAAGGGATAGAAATCCAGATGTGCAGGTGTTCCAGACCTGGTATTCCAGTGAGGAAGCAGTCAGTAAGGTGGGTATCAGTGATATTCAGAGGAAACATTGAGACTTTTACAGCTTTAGAGGTGAGGAGCTTATTATTTTATAGATGTTTCACCTGTGTGGGAGAAGAAAACTAGAAAAATATAAATTTTGGTAAAAGCTATTGAATTTTCAAACAGTGCCAAGCATGTATAAATAATATCTGTGGTCAAAAAACAAGGCTCATCCTTTGTACCCAATGACAGGATTAGCAAATAGTAATGATCTCCTCCCATAGTGTCAGGGGGTGGGGCACAGCAACAGATTCAAGATCAGCTTTGTTGAATACATTGAAAAGTCAGAGTGTCACTGTATGCTTTTCAAAAGATAAAGTTAATGATTACTTCATTTTGGTACACCTTTGAAAATATAGACTAATTATTATTATTATTTAGGTTTTAGCAAAGCAAATGGGGTTAAGTGGCTTGCCCAAGGTCACACAGCTAGGTAATTATTAAGTGTCTGAGGCCGGATTTGAACTCAATTACTCCTGACTCCAGGACTGAGGGTCTATCCACCATGCCACCTAGCTGCCCCTGAAAATATAGATTATTGATAAGAAATAAAGATAAGGAAATCTTTAGTGGGTTTAATTTTTAAAGACACCTGGTTCCTGAAAATAGCTTGACTTTAGGATTTGATATAAAGGTATCCAAGAGCCTGGTAATCTTTTGATCAAAGAGGGTGACAAAAAATTATAAAATGAATATTAGAAAGTTATCTGTAGGAAACTTCATATTATAATGGTATTAATTAGCATCAGTAAGTGATCTCCCTTTTCATCAAAAACTTACATTTCTAAAACTTATATTTCAAAAAACTCTAATAGACTATCAAGAGGAAGGTACAATGGAAGCATTCTTGGACCAGGAATAAAGAGAATTTAGTTTTAATCTTAGTTCTGCTACTAAATTATATGAAAATCATTACAATCTAGGGATCCTAGGGAGCAATAATCTGCTGTGGTTTCACTTTAGAGAAATGAATTTCCCTTTCCCAGAAACTTTTTCAGCTTTATTTTACATTACTTCCTTTCATGCAAACTGCATTTTGCTCAAACTGGTCACCTGATTGAAGGAGTTGGAAAGGGAGGGAGGATAAGAATGAGAATAAAGATAGGTAAATGAAAACCAAAAGACGGAAGGGAGAGCAAAATGGGAGAGAGAGAGACAGAGAGAGAAAGAGACAGAAAAAGAGACCAGAGATACAGAGAAACAGAGGAGAGGAGGAATGAGGAGAGAGATGAGGATTAGGAAGAGAAGGAAGGAGGAAGAGAGGCAGGAACTGGTAGTGGTGGTTACTTGAACTCTTCTAAGCATAAAGAGGGAAGAATTGCCTGTTACTTCAGGACCTAGACTGAAAGGGTGGGTCTCTCACTACCTCATTTTTAGAAGAGATAAGAAGTACCATAACTCTTGAAAGAAGTTCTTATGTCTTGGGAAGTAGCCAAAAGGTCAGTAGTTATCCACTTCTCTACTACTTTCTTTCTAGATTATCAAGAACAGAAGGTGATCTTTACCTGTCTGGATATATTAGAGCATCTTTGAAATAGTCAGGCAAGACAAAATATAATGAATTAATTTTTCATTGAAAGTGGGTTTATTTTTTGATTTTATCAGTGTAGAGTACTCCCTATAAGCAACTTCCTATATAAATACATATCTCTACAGTTTATGGTCTCACCAAAGCCTGAAGGCACTTAGACATAAAATGACTTGACCAGGTTCACACAGACTATGTGTCAGAAGTGGACTTTATTCCTGACTTCAGGGTCAGTTCTTAGGTATGCTACCTTTAGCTTCTTATTAATACTTTTTTTTAGTTTTATTTTCTTCCCTTATACATCTCTTTCCCCAAGTCCTTGGGAAGGAGAAAAAATTGAGGATGGAGGAGGAAAGCTTCAGGAAAAGACACAATCATATAGTCTCATAGATGTAAAGGACTTCAGAGACAGTAAGACTAACTTCTACTCACATAGAATGGTCTCATCATTTCCAAGAGTGTGTACCCAGCCTTTACTTGAAGGCCTTCAGTAATAATGACTCTTTCATGTCTAGAGGAAAAGAAATAATTTCTAATTATTGAGTTTTCCTTGAGAATGAGATGTATGACTGAAAGAGATCAACAGACAAAATTCAACCATAATTATTTTATTAATCATTTACCATATATAGGTTATTATACCTCTCAGAGTTTGCATTTTGCTGGGGGGTGGGAGGATTTTATGTGTATACTTAGAAACACATCCACATTTCTATAATAATGCACTGATGTGCATAATTGTATATTAAATGTATGTCTATATAAAACAAGCATCCTCTGAGATACAATCACCCATACACTTACAATAGCATGCAGACAGGCAGAATGTGAATATTTACCATTATTAAAAGTGTTTAAGTACAATCTCAAAGACCACCTCACAGAAATAGAGATAAAATTACTATATAGGGTAAAAGGAAAAATATGATAAGCTTTAATATTCCTTTTACTTCCCAGTGTCTCTGGTTCAATTTTTCATAATTTTGACATTCAAAATGACAAATCAGATGACATTTCTACTTGATAACTCATCTTTTTCCTTGATTTTATGGGTCTTCATCCATTATCTAGATCAGTCAATCATTAGAATAGCCATTTTCTAGACCTTGTCATAATGGTAATGCTATTTTACTTCTCTAGTCCCTTCTTTACATAGCCCATCTTTCACAATATCTACCATACCTTTGAATCACCAGTTGCTAGACACTTTGTACAATATCCAATATATATCACTACTTCTATCGGATTTTCAAATACTGAAAATGTTAACAAAGTATAGAAGGCTAAACTAAGAAAGTCTATTGTAATCAGACACCTGATTATGTTGGAATATATGAAGTTGGAAGATAACCAGGAGCAATCAGCCTGGGACAACTCAGACTCTGAGGTCCCTAGCAGTTTGTCCAAAGATGCCATAAGAGATCCTGAAGACATACTATTTTGAACCTCAAAAATACAGTGGGGACTAATTCTGAGATATAGAGAGTGTAAGAGTCCAAGTGACATAGGTCAAGAGTAAACAAGATTGACCATGCCATCCAAAAATGCAGCGGGAAATAGAGCCTGGTCTGGTAATTACAAATCCCAGTTAAGTAACTAATTGAAGAAATGATGAATTGTAGAGAACTGTGACGACCATATCCAGAAATGTCCAAAACTCCAACCTAGTAGAAAAAGTAATAATATAAGAACTACAAGCAAATTACATTCAAAAGGGAAAAAAGGCATTTCCACTGTGTGGAATATCTAGAATAAATGAAGCAAAACATGACGGAGGGAATTAAAAACTCTGAAGGAAAGATCCAGAAGGGGAATAAATCCCTTAGAACAAAAATAGATAAACCTTACCCAAGAAATGGTAAACCTGAAAACTGGAATAAGCAAAACAGAAATCAATGACTCTATAAAATAGCAAGAAATATTAGAAAAAAATCAAAATCTTGAAAAAATAGAAGAAAACATAAGAAAGCTAATATATATATAAGCAAACAACTGACCTGAAATATACTTTAACAGATCAAATAAAAACATGATTAAAAAAAACCTTGGCACTACAGTTTAAGAAACAATAAATGAAAATTGTCCAGATCTATGAGAAACAGAAAGCAAAGTGAAGACAGAAAGAATTCACTGATCACCTTCTGAAAGAAATCACAAAGTAAAAATTTTAGGAATTCCATAGCCAAAATCCAGTGGTTGCACATCAAAGAAAGATTATGACAAACAATAAGAAAAAAGGAACTCAAACATCAGGGAACCATAAACAGGATCATAAAATTACTATTTTTTTTAAGTTTTTTTGCAAGGCAATGGGGTTAAGTGGCTTGCCCAAGGCCACACAGCTAGGTAATTATTAAGTGTCTGAGGCTGGATTTGAACTCAAGTACTCCTGACTCCGGGGCCAGGGCTCTATCCATTCTGCCACCTAGCTGCCACCAGTTTCTACTATGTTTGAGGGTTCTGGAAATTTATTCGTTTGCTTAACTGAAAGAGCTGTATACTTACAACTAAAATTAACTTAACTTACAAAGCTAAAATAAACGGACTAGAACTATAGGGAAATAGAAATATTTGATTATAGAAGTATAGGAAAATAATTAGAAATAAACTAAATATAGAAGTATAGGAAAATAATATAGAAGTATTAAAGTATAGAACTAAAATAATGGCTTATTTTCATGTTTTTAAAAGAAATATTGGAATCTATATTAAGAAAAATCCTACAACCTTAGGAAAACAGCTATGGGCAATGCTATTGCTATCCAAAGGAACAAAAACAAAACAAAACAAAAAACTCTTCATAATCTGAAAGAACACTACCTTCTCTTTTTAAAATTTCTCTTATGTATTTCTTTCCTGTCTCATGGTTTTCTTCCTTTCCCCTTAATCCTAATTCTTTATATAGAAAATGACTTACCTGTAAACATGTTAAAACACAAATGTGCATGTATAATATGCATTTTATTGTTCATCGCTGAGAGGAGGGAGGTGGGAAGGGAGAATGGATGGAAATTATGTAAAATATACATATGCATGTGGATGAATGTTGAAAAACTTTCATAACATGTAATTGGGAAAAGGAAATAAAATTTCAATTAAAAAAGGAGAATCCTAGTTAACCTCCCATCATTTCTTTCCCTAATGATTTTTCCCCTTTTTTAGTGGTTTTATTTCCTACATTAAATTCTTAGTGATCAGAAAATGGGATAACCAGTAGTTATTGGGTTTTATGCTAAACTCTTTCTCTTCTATACTTCCCAATCAATAAAATCCCAATGTGTTAAAACTGGAAGGAAAATTAGAACTCATTTAATCCTTGAATATAGCCTGGAATTAAAAAATAATAATGATTTTTAACTAGAATCAAGGTAGTTTAGCAAAATATTAAAGTGTGATGTATGGTTAGAAGAAAGAACAGACATGCCCAGGTATAATGGTAACCTTTTCTTTTTTGCATCAATTTGAGTAATTATTTCTTCTCACCTCTATGCCCTAGTCTGAGTCTGGGTTGGGAGAAGACTGGACAGAGTCTAAATCTACTCTGATAGCTCTCTCAATTCAACTGCTTCCTGACTACTAATCTCTGTCTCACTCCAGTTTTTCTGCCATTTTCTTAGGTCATTTATAATACTCTGTTCTTGCCCTCAAGTTCCCTGGACTTACTTTGTCTCCCTGTAGAAACTGTTTTGAATGCCTCAGTCTCATCATAATTTTCCATTTTTCCATTCTGAAAAAGATCATACTACATTCCCATTTTTCAAAACAACAAGATTTACTGATTAATTTTTATCTTTACATGTTTAGTGCCTGATACATATATGATATTTAATACATGTTTGTTGGATTGAATTATCTGTATTGATTTGATTGATGGTTCACAGAGAAATGAAAACAGAGGAGGAAAAAGTACTTTCAAGGCTCTGAATTCAATAGAGAGCACAGAATATGGAATAAAATTTTATGCAGTTTCTCTTGGCTACAAATGAAACCCTACCCAACATGAATTCCAAGTCTGTCACTTATTGGCTGCCCCCCTACCCTTTTTTTTCTTTAAAATGTTCCTGTGACCTCTGACTCCCTGATTCTTTGACTAAGTAAATATAACTATTCCACTGATTTTCTCAGATCATGTAACATTGCTGAAGTCACAGAGTTGAGAAGAACTACTTTGCAATAAGTCCCTTCTGTCTGACTTCAAAAGGAACCACCCTGCTGTTCCTCAGGTTTTCAATGTATTTTTCCCCAAAGATTCATCTAGACATCATCTATTTAATTCTCCCTCCTGGGAAAATTAATGTACTGCTTAATGTGCAGGTGTGCTTTGCTGTGTGCTTTAAATACACTTAATCAATACCTTGTAGAGTCCATTAAGTATGTGATGTGTGTATGTGTGTGTGTGTGTGTGTGTGTGTGTGTGTGTGTGAAGTTTCTCTACAACCAGGAAAGAAAAATGTCTTAAGCTTGGATTTGGGGATGATATTAAGATTGTTTTCTCCATAGCAAATTTCATTAATTAACTTTCACATAAAAAGGGCTTTTGATCCCTTTATTATGTTGGTTTTCAGATCCGCTTGATAGGGGAACTTTAAGAAATACCTTTAAAAGATTCTCTTTGCCATGATGTAGTACTTGAATATATCACTTCACTCCACTGGGAGCTTCACCTTGTGGGAGTATGGACAGGATTTGAACTCAAGTCCAATTCCACAAAAACTAAGGCTTCTTTTTCTATGCCAGGTCTTGGATAACACTTCAAGGTTTCTGAAATGCTTTAAATATATTGTCATGTGATTTAAACAGTGCGACATGGTACCTGATAACTAACTTAGTCTGTTATTAAATGAGATAAAGGACTTACAATGAGGGAAAGAATAAGAATTTAAGAATGGCCAAGAGACAGAAGATTAAATACAATGACCTTTTTTGGTTCTGCAGGTCATATGTGGAAACATTTCAATTCTCTCATTAGAAAGATAGCAGTCTAAAGGAATGGTACTTTCTATAGTATCAGACTCTGTCTTTGTGTGGCAGCCAAGAAATGCTATGAACAGAAAGGCCTGGACATTGTTAAAATTCTACCTTATACTTACTAGCTTCATGACTCTGGTCAAGTCACTCAATCTCCGTTTTGCCTGAATATAGTCTCTTGACTTCTTTGTCTGTGTGTCTGTGTGTCTGTCTTATTCATTCGCTTTATTTATTTATTTATTCATTCATTCATTCATTCATTCATTTATTCATTTATTTATTTATTTTGTATTTAAATTGATTTATATTAAATATATATTTATATTATTTTATTTATTCATTTTTGTTTATTCATTCATTTATTCACTTACTCATTTTTTGTTTATTTGTTTATTCATTTATCAATCTATGTATTTTTGTCATTTTGAACTGTATTTATTTGAAAACAGAAGTAGGGGAAATATTCACTATTCTTGAGAATTGCATGCAAAATTGTCCACCAGTATCAAGTGATATATTTCATCATTTAGTTCAAAACAGCAAGGTAGATCCACTGGTTACCAGTATTATAGGGAACACTAGGTAGCTGAGATAGTTATATTTTGAATTATTAATTCAGTTTTAAGACAGCTACTATGAAAGTTGTGTACATGTATAACTCATTGCACATTAAAGAAATAGGGCAGTTAGTATTTTAAAACAAGAGGGGGAGAGAAAAACCGAATGTGTCAAAATATTTTCCTTTTCACACAAATAATGAAATATTTAAACATTTAGAAAAAACAAAATTTTTCTGATTTTGAGAATAAGATGACATATTACTTGTAAAGCACTTTGAAAACCTTAAAATGCTATTAGATAAAATATATTTAATATTATTATGTTCAACCATTTTTTCCCTTTCTTATATATTTGTGTTCATGGTGTATGAACCATATCAGGAAATGACTATAATATAAGGGTAAGGCACTAATATTTTTTTAAAGAGTGATCAGGGATGTTGTGGAGAAAGAAACCAAGTTCTTGGGAAATGACAGGAAAGATTATTGCCTAGATTGGAACATGGCATTCTTTTTAAAGGAAAAGATAGAAAGGAACAGCAGTTGGGAAGAAATCTTTGATCTGAGTTTCATTTCTTCTCTATAATCTCTGTTAAATGTATCATCTTGTAAAAATAGGAGATTGAGGTAAGACTAATCTTAAGGTCATAGGCAAGAGGTTTCAATGCCTTGGTTTGGTTCTGCAGAAGAAAAACATGAATAATTGATGAAATATAGAAAACTATATTTAATCTCCATTTATAGTTAAAAAATCCCAATAATGATTGATCAAAAATAGAATGCCAGGTCATTTCCTGTCCCAACTCAGGGACTTTTCACTGACCACTTCCCATGCCTGCAATGTTCTCCTTCTTTATCTGAAGTTGTTCACTTTCTTGATCTTAGTCTGCAATAAGTGAGACATAAGACTTGGACTTTCTAGATAAAACAGAGTTGAGCCCAGAATTAAACATTATTATTTGTTCAACTGCACGTTATTGTTATGTTATCAGAAGTCATGACAAAGGAATCACATCCTAAATCACTGGTAACATTAGTATTGATAAATCTTCATGTATATTTTGCCTTGTGTCCTATCTGAGAATAGAGTAAGCCAATGGGACTTACCAATTCTGTCTCTCTCCCAGACATCCATCTATACTAAATTTCATAAATTCCTTAGTACATGCACTCATTTCCTAAGAAACAAACATTTTGGAAATTTTCTTTTCCCTTTCTACCTCCTGGATTTCTTCAAGTCCTAGCTAAAATCCTATCTTCTACAAGAACCCTTATCTCTATGCCCCTTACTTCTAGTCTTCTCTCTATCTCCAATTTATTCTACATATATTTTGGTGGCGCATATAATTTGAATATTGCCCACTCCCGTTATATTGTCAATCTCTTTGAAGGGGGGGAATACTTTCTTTTGCCTTTCTTTGTATGTTCCATGAGTAACACAGGGTCTGGCATGCAACAGGCACTTAAGAAATGGTTATTGAAATCTAATAAGTATCTAAATAATATTAAACATATACACCATAGAAACACATATATGCACATATATGAGCAAAAAAATTCACACATGCATGTATGTACATATGCATTGCTTATATATATATATATATATTATATCATCTTCTTTGCACATAAGTTGTGCTTAATAAAAATTTTAACATTCATTCAAAATTTTTACTCTCCATTTTTTCCACCCATTGATTTTTTATCATCCATTTACCATGCATGATGTTATTTAATACATCAAAAGATACAGAACTTTACTGGTATGTGTAGTCCTTCCACTGACGCAAACGACAGTTAAATAAGGGAACTACAAAAGAATGGAAGTGATGAAGCATAAATAGTGTCATGAATACTAAAGTTCATAAGGTAAGGCAGTTGGTGAATGCCGAGAACAATAGAAGCAGGTCTTAATTTTTTTTTCAAAATCTAAATTGAATGTGGGAGATAGATTAAAGATGGCAGAAAAACACTGCTTGTTTTGAATTGCAGGATGAAAATGGATAAAAAGGTGAAAATAGAACTAATCAATTCTTGTTTTTCTTGTTTTCTATTCCAGAAAAAATTATAGATATAGATTCTGGAATAGAAAACAAGAAAAACAAGAATTGATTAGTTCTATTTTCACCTTTTTATCCATATATATATATATATATATATATATATATATATATATATATATATCCTGGAAAGGACAGAACATAAGTCCTTAACTTAGAATTAAAAACCAAATTAGAGAGGAGAAGGGAAGAGAGCACTTAGCTGGCCTTAATAAGTTCAAGGCTTTAGACCCAGATAGAGTAAATCCCAGAATATTGATAGAGCTGGAAGTTGTGATGACTGGACCTGGAGTTGATCTTTGAAATATCATTGGGGAATGGAAGAGATGTCACAAAGGAAAAAATAGCAAAATAATGTCCCAATTTTAAAAAAATAGAATGAAAATTCAATAAACTATAGATAAGCAGACTTGACTAGATTTTCTATTCAAACACCGATTGGACAAGATAGCCTATAGGACTCCTTCCATCTTAAAGAGACCATGATATATTTCAATGACAGCCATAGAAGTAATCTAATTTAGAGACTGCTAGGCAGTGGTTTGAGAGATGGACTGCAATCTGGAAGATATTTGGTGATTCTAATAATTACTTATTCTGCATCATAGTGTTCCTCTGTGAACCTAGGGAGTTGTACTTTTTGACATATTCTGTTCTACAAATTTAGTCTGTCTTCAAGCTCCTTATACCCTAGAAAATGGTACTCACCTCTCTTTGATTTTGGTTCTAAGCATATTTGAAGAGACCGATAGTAATGGAGCCAGGTAACTTAGAGAGAAAATAGCTTGTATGTACACTGGAGGCTAGCGATGGACAAATACCTATGTGAAATGAATGTAAAGCAGAAGGAGATACGCTCAACCAGAAAGAAAGCAAGACATGTCCATTTATCTCTCCCTTTGGAATACCTTTGGGAACAGAACATTCAGAGCCAGAAAGGATGATGGTCTCCAGTGCCCAGGACCAACCCTTAAGAACGAAATTAAATTTTTGTAAACCTCAAAATACCCAGGAGACTGAGGACCCCTGTATATCATCTTTCTTAATGTAGTCCAAGACAGCATTGAATTTCTTGGACTCCACATTTTTGTTATATAATTTTAGTCGAACTGTTTGCTCATATTGAACTTGAAGTTCATTAAAACCCCTACTTCTTACTTAGAAAATTATTCAATCAAGCTTCTCTCACTTTGAACTTATAAAGTTGGTTCTTTTGAAGCAAAGGATCAAAATGTACACTTATTCTAGTTAAACATAATCATATTAAGCATAAATAGTGTCATGAATACTAAAGTTCATAAGGTAAGGCAGTTGGTGAATGCTGAGAACAATGGAAGCAGGTCTTATTTTTTTTCAAAAGCTAAATTGGATGTGGGAGATAGATTAAAGATGGCCAGCATGAATTTGTTTCTTTCAAGTCTCAGCAAAAATCCCATATTCTACAATTTATTTTTTCCTTCTCTCTCAAGGTTAGTGCTTTCCCTGTATTGATTATCTTCAATTCATGTCTATTTACAGTCATTTTCCTATCCCCATCTACTTTCCCATTATTTACTCTGACACTCCTGATAATAGGGGCTATTTTTTGCTTTTTTTTTAATCCCTAGATCTTAGCACATTATATATAGTCTTCATATTTATATACTACCAATATAGAATGAAAATACTTTTCAATCATATCCAGGTTAATTGGAGTAGCATCTATCCATAATCACTACCTTTTGGAACTCTTGGGGGATGGTTTTTAGGTTGTCCTTCTTCTGGAAAGGGGCAGTGACTAATTTACTCATTTGATCAAGAGCTAATAGGATAATATGGATAGAGAATAATAATAGCTTATGTATATTCAAATATGTATACACATAATATAACTTTAAGATTTACAATATATGCTAATTCTTCATAATTAATTTATCAGAAGCAATGATTTTGTGAGGTGGTTGCTATTATGCCTACTTTTAAGAGAAGGAAACTGGGGCAGAAAGAGATTAAGTGATTTGCCCCGGGACAAATTATGTTTTGAACTCAGATCTTTCTTAATCCAAATTACAATTTCTATTCCCTGCACCACCAAGTTGCTTCACTAGAGATAGAAGTGTGACCCAGGTTTGAAGCAGATACTTACTAGATGTGTAACCCTATCAAGACATTTAATTTCTTTGGACATCAGTGTTCTCATTTCTAAAATAAATGGAACCTAGTAACTCTCAGTCCCTTCTAGCCCTAAGACTTGATTTAGCTATTATAAGAAAAAATATCATAACCATGAAGGAAAATGAAAATTTTATACATAAATGAAAATATCTAATGTTTCTTCTACTTCTGAACTATGGTTTTATTTGTGAACTATTTTGTGTTATTATTTTTGACATTTACTGTGACAAAATTAGCAGAGAATCTCAAGGCAGAGACATACTTGAAATTCCAGATAAAAAAAGCCTCCAATTGGAAAGTGTCGAGTACTATTTTAGAAGCTTAGTTTTTATAATCTTAAATTAAAGACAAATGGACTATAGACTCACACTTCATTCAAATAGATTTGGTTTCAGATATGTAATGTAATACCTGCTCAAATTTTCATTTTTCTGTTCTGGCTATTGAGCTTTCCTGAAATCACCTGTTTAGGAAAAAAACCATCTCAAAATGATAAGGGAGAAGACAAGCTCTTCTAAAAACTTCTTCTGATTTCAGCAAGCCACAAATTCTCAATATACAATGTTCAAGCATGAATAAGGTCTCTCTCCTGGTCACAAACAATTTTGACCTTTTCCTTGAGAATAAATATTTTTCCTGTTTTCCTTGTTATTTTTTCCTATCTCTATTTGGCTCACTCCTTCTAGCGTATGACTCTTAAATATTATGCTTGTTCACAGTCATTTTCATGTTGATAGGAAGAGATAGGAAGTAACTTGGGATTCTATTTTCCTCTTTTTAAGCAAAATATCACAAAATGAATTTTCTTTTAAGCATTTCCCTCACCTCTTCTCAGTTCCTCTTTCCATAGTCACATGTCACTGTGTTCCTTTTGGAGAAAATAGGAGGAGAATCTTATTACGAATTTGCTTGGTCTTCACTCCATAGACAATGGGATTGAGAGCTGGAGGAATGGCAACATAAAAGTTGGCAAAGAGGATGAGCACATGACGTGGGACATTGTGTCCAAAGCGATGAGCAAGGATAGAGAAAAAAGCTGGCATATAGAACATGAAGATAACACAGATATGAGACCCACAGGTTCCAAGAGCCTTCTGGCGGGCACCTTGAGAAGGAAGGCGGAAGACAGCACTCAATATAATAGTATAAGAGACAACAATAAGGACAATGTCAGAGACCACAGTCATAAGAGGCACAGCAAAACCATACCAGATGTTGATTGATATGTCAGCACAGGAGAGTTGGGCCACACCTATATGTTCACAATAAGTATGGGGGATGATGTGTGTCCGACAGAAGGGCAGTCGCTTGAGTAAGAAAACATCTGGCAAGATGACACAGAAGCTCCTGATGACGATTCCCACCATAATCTTGATGATGACCTGGTGGGTCAGGATGGTGGTATATCTCAGTGGGGAGCATATAGCCACATAGCGGTCATATGCCATAGCCAATAGGATGGCAGAATCCACAACAAAGCTGAAATGGAGGAAGAACATCTGAGTGAGGCAACCTGAGAAGGTGATTTTCTTGTCATCAAACCAGAGGTTACTGAGCAGTTTGGGCATTGTGGTAGAAGACAGAATGAGGTCAGTTTTGGCCAACATGGAGAGGAAAAGGAACATTGGCTCATGGAGGCTGTGTTCCACAGCAATGAGGTACAGCAGGACACAGTTACCCACAATGGCCACGAAGTAGATAGCACAGAAAGGAATTGCGATCCAGATATGGAATTTCTCAAGTCCTGGGATCCCTATTAGAGTAAAGTAGTTGGGGTTATAGCTGCTTAGATCGAATGTGGCCATCAGATCTTCTGAACAGATAACTTTTGGGCCCTGAGGAGAAACAAAATGCAAGAATTAATTGATTGAGTTGATGGTGGAACTATGGAACATGCCAGTGTCAAATTCTACATACTTAGAGGGTTATTCCATAGTGTAAAGAATTTTGTAGGGTTTGGCACATTGAGGCTCAATGTTAACTTGGGAACTTTGCAAGAGGAATAGAATAGACAGAAGTCATTTTGTGTTCCAGCAAAGGAAGAGTGTGCTGAATCAGGTAGGGGAGTCATTCATGCCTGCAAACAACACATTACATACGTATTAGCATATATAACATGCACATTAATATTAATATGCATATATGTACATGTATGTTTAATGTATATTAAATGATAATCACATGATATGTATACCTATATTGGTATAATATATGAATGTGTGTTTACAAGTAAAATACTCATATAAAAGTAATAAGAAATGGAAATAGCAACAGGCAATAAATCTATAGACATAAGTATATATGTATATGAAATATGCGATCCAAATAATTTAAAGTCTAAAAACTGTTTATTCTGACAGTAACTCTGTGAGAGAGGTAATACTTTAAATTTTATTTCATTGAGGAATCTTAATAATCCTACTTTATAGATAAGGACCTTGGATTCAGAGAGATTAAATAATTGGTCTAAAGCAAATAATAATAATAATAATAATAATAATAATAATAATAATAATAATAATAATAATAATATATTTGAGAACCCAGGTCAGTACTTGATGTAAAGTGGTGGAAGATCAGACTCTTAGATATTTCACAATGCTCCCTAGGGTGATCCTTGATCTTAGAACAAGCTAATAGTTCTTGAAATGGGACCTGATGGGCAGGGTACTGAATAATATAGCAAACAGTCTTTTGAATAAGAATGATATGATTTATTTGATAATAGAAATATTGGCATAGCAAAATATATTGGTAACTGCTGGTAAAAGACTTCCTCTATTAATGAAGTTAACATCTTTGATATCTATGGCATTACAGAGTTGATTGGAGACACTTAACAATTAAGTGACTTACTCAGGGGCACAATATATTCCAGAGAAATTGAATCCAAGCCTTTCTGGTTCTGAAGTTAGTTCTCTATCCACTATGCTATGTTGTCTCTGTTTTATATTAAAGGGAAAATTAAACTTAATCAATTTAATATCAAGTCATCCTCACCATGCTAGAATGGGATAGGGAAAATCTTGCATTTCATTGAGGAACCTAGGACATTTAATATTTGAACAGGAGTCCCATCTAATTCATGTAATGTCCTCTTAAAATTATGATTGTTGATTTCAAATTAGAAGGAATCTTAGAAGTCATCTAATTCAATCAACTAACTTTTCAGATGATAAAATTGCTTCCCAGAGAGTTTGATTTGTTCAAACTTTTGTGGTAGAGCCCTCTGTTGCCAAGCCTGACCTTCCTAGTAAATTGTCAAAAGAATCTTATTATTTCTAAATGACAGCATATTTTATATTGGAATAATTTTCTTAATGGGTTTTTATTTTGCCTTTTTATGTAGAACTAAAATTTTTGTAAGGCAAATGGGGTTAAGTGGCTTGCCCAAGGCCACACAGCTAGGTAATTATTAGGTGTCTGAGACCGGATTTGAACCCAGGTACTCCTGACTCCAGGGCCGGTGCTTTACCCACTATACCACCTAGCCACCCCAGAACTAAATTTTTTAAAAAAGAGTACTATAAACTGCTTCCCTATTCTACATGCCAGTTCAAAGATTTTCGGAGATTTGAAGACAGTGACCAAATCACCCCTAAATTTTATTTCATGCTGACTATATAGATTTCATTCCTTGAAACAGTTTTCATCTAGCCTTGTCTTTATTTGCCACACCAACCAGATTATCACTTTATGGAGATACTCTGAAAATAAGACAACCTGAATTGAAATAAAAAACTAGAGCAGAGTTCAACAAAGTAATCTCCTTTCTTGTGCCAGACAATCTTGTACCTATGTAGGAATCCTACAAAAATTAGTGTTTTTTTTAAATTTCTAAGTCATATTATTGAATCATATTAAGCTTATGTCCATTAAAAGCCCAAATCATTTGTATATGTTAATTTTTACATGATTTGTTATCTGGGTATCAATCATCCTCTCCACCTCTAATTCTGTCAAAGTGACACAATGATTATAAAATGTTACCAGTGATTTTACCTTTTAATAAAAAGTGGAGAGAAGATATAAACCATAGATAAAGATGCCTGCTGGTCATATATTGATTTAGAAAGCAACATAATGACATTATCAATGCATTAGTGAATTTTTAATTTATTTTACCAAGTATTTTTAATTATACATTTGGAAGAGTTGTGAGACACATCCAATACAGCTTTCTCATTTTTCTGATTAGGAAACAGGGTCAGGTAAACTAAATGGTTAATGGAGGGTCATTCAAATAATTTACAAAGGTTGATTTGGGGATGATTTGCTTCTTTAAAAGAAATCATCAAAATGAGTGACCTGGAAATACAGCATTCAGGGGATAATTTAAAAATTATTGGACTACCTGAAATCTATGATAAAAAAGAGCCTAAAAAGATCATACTGAATATATATATATATATATATATATATATATATATATATATATATATATATATATAATTGATTATTAGAGTTAATTTCTGTTTTACTGAATTGAGTAAAATTCCTTCCTCCCATACTGGATTTGCTCCTTGGATGGAAAGAAAGGAAGCAAAAAAACTCATCAAAGTTTATTGGATTTATTTATTCAGATATTATGATTTCATTCACGTTATATGAAGGTGCTAACTCTACAAACTGGAGGTTACTTTTAATCTTATCTCATTTGTCAAAAGGAAATTTCCCCCCCCCCCCCACTGTATATTGCTGTGTTGGACAACTCACTCTTCTCTAACATACTCATAGGATCATAAATCTAGCAGATAAAGAAATTGAGACCCTAAGAATGAATAGGTTTGCTAAGATCACTGAAGTAATAAGCAATGGAAATAAGATTTGTACTCAGGAACAGACACATACACAAGCACACAGGCACACATTACTTTGTTCTTATCTGTTCTCTGATTCTTTCACAATCTGAAAAAGATACTTTAATGATATTTTTGGACACATAGAAGAAAATCCCACCCTCACCCCAGTCCCCCAAATATCACCACCATCACTAAGGTTTAGCTCACCAAGTTCTGACTCCAGTTAAGCTATTTGTAGGAAAAAGAATTCTGTCTTTTACAGGAACACAACTGAAGGCTGAATGAATGCCCTTATAAGAAACAAGATCAGACTTTTTTATTCTTCCCTTTAGAATCTCAAGAGGGAAAGCTTCAGACCTGCAAATCCCTGAGTACTTAACTTCTGTCCTAACAGCAACAACATAAATCCCTTACACTGCCATAAGGTGGCAGCAATGGGTAATATTTACAAGATCATAATATCAAAACAGGTACTGTTCTTGAGCATCTTATTTGGGGCATTGGGGTGTGACTCATTCAGTCTGATCAAGTTTATAAACATTCAGTAACTTCTAAATATCAAAGAATACATATTTCTGGGAAGCAAGATACATAATGAGAGTGAAGGATTTCAGAAATAATTAATATCACACTAGAGGTTTCATGTTAGCCCAACAAAAAGACTCAAGTAAGAATTAAACTCAGTTGGGAGACACGAATTAATTTCAATCTAGGGCAAACTGAAGATCATATCAGTGATTCTTTGATCTGTAACATTGTAAAATAATATCAGTTTAGCATTGGAAGGAACTTTAGGGGCAAATTGGTCTATTTTTATCTCTGAACAGGAATTGTCTCTATCTACAGTTATTGCCAACAAATATCAAACAGCCTCAGTGAGGAAGTTGACAGTAATAATAGGACTTACTCTACCTAGCAAGTCAATTCCACTTAGAAATAGCTCACATTTCTAGTGTTATATAATTTTACCCCTGGATACAAAATTGCTTCCCTGGAATTTCTATTCATTGCTATTTATTCTGGTCTCTGCTGCCAATTTTTCAAAATGTCACACAAAGCATAGCTCTCTCTATTAAAATAATTAATCCAGATTACAATCTGAGTCACAATCAGGAAAAGGAGCTTTACTGTCATAGAAGAGAAGAAACTCTACTCACAGTTCCAGGGCTAAGGGGAGTACTTGTGGTAATCCACAGACCAAAGCACAGGCCAGGAGAGAAGTCAGAGCTTGCTTCATAATACCTTGAAGGAATTGAGACAGCTGCAAAAATCCTCAAACACTTGGGATAGTGTGGTCTCCACCCTGGAAGCAGAACCCCACCTTAACAAAGACTTAAAAGTCAAATCACAGACTGGAGAAATGAACAAACAATAAAAGAAAAAAAAATCTGACCATAAATAATTACTTTGATCCTTTGGAGGATCAAAATACACATTCAAAAAATAGAAAACTCAAAGATTCTAAGAAAAATATGAATTGGCTATGGAAAAGCTCAAAGAAATTTTAAAAATCAAATAAGGGAGATAGAGGAAAAATTGAAAAGAGAAATGAAAGTGATTAGAGAAAATCATGAAAGCCAATTCAGCAACTTGCTGAAGAAGATACAAAAAAGCAATGAAGAAAACAACATCTTAAATGAAGTTTAGATAAAGTTTAGGTAAAATAAAATAAGCAGTCCAAAAAGCCAATGAGGAGAAGAGTGCCTTAAAAAAGCCAAATTGACCAGATGGAAAAAGAGATACAAAAGCTCTCTGAAGAAAATAATTCCTTCAAATGTAGAATGGAGCTAAGGGAAGATGATGAATTCATGAGAAATCAAGAAACAATAAAACAAAACCAAAAGAATGAAGAAGTAAAATAAAATGTGAAATATCTCATTGGAAAAACAACTGACCTGAAAAACAGCTCTAGAAGAGATAATTTAAAAATTATTGGGCTACCTGAAAATCATGACCAGGAAAAGAACCTAGACTTCATTTTTTAAAGAAATAATGCAGGAAAATTGCCCTGTTCTCCTTCCTATGTCCTGTTTATATATGCTCCTTCTAACAGCTCTTATAAATGAGAAAGTTCATATGAGTTATCACTATCTTCTTTCCATACAGGAATACAAATAGTTCAATATCATCAAGTTCCTCATAGTTAGTCCTTCTCTTCCATCCCCCTCTATGGTTCACCAAAGTCCTGTACTTGAAGATCAAACTTTCTGTTCAGCTATGATTGTTTCAACATGAAAGTTTGAAAGTCTCCTGTTAATCGAAAATCCATCTTTTCCCTTGAAAAAAGATGTTCAGTTTTAATGGGTAGTTGATTCTCAATTGTAAACCAAGATCTTTTGCCTTCTGAAATATCATATTCCAGTCCCTATGAGCCCTCAATGTAGATGCTGCCAGATCCTGTGTAATTCTGACTATGGAACCTCTGTAGTTGAATTGGTTGTTTCTAGCAGCTTTTAGAATTTTCTCTTTGATTTGGGAGTTTTGGAATTTGGCTATATTCCTGGAAGTTTTTCTTTTGGGATCTCTTTCAGGAGGTGACTGGATAATTCTTTCAATTTCTATTTTACCCTATGCTTCTAGGATCTCAGGGAAATTTTGCTGTATTATTTCTTGGAAAATGAAGTCTAAGCTCTTCTCCTGATCATGGCTTTCAGATAGCCCAATAATTTTTAAATTATTTCTTCTGGATGTGTTTTAGAGGTTGGTTGTTTTTCCAATGAGATAGTTCACATTTTCTTCTAATTTTTGGCTTTTTTGGAAGAGTTTTATTTCTTCCTGATCTCTTGCAAAGTCATCAGCTTCTTTTAGTTCCATTCTGCATTTGAAGGAGTTATTTTCTTCAAAGAACTTTTTTTTTATTTCCTTTCCAGCTGGTCAATTCTGCTGTAAGGCATCATTCTACTCATTTGCCTTTTGTTTTGCTTTTTCCATTAGGCCTAAACTGGTTTTTAACATATTATTTTCTTCGGGATTTTTTGTATATCTTTCACCAAGCTTTTGATTTGGTTTTCATGATTTTTTTTGCATCGCTCTCATTTTTCCTCCCAATTTTTCCTCCACCTCCCTTAATTGCTTTTCAAAGTCTTTTTTGAGCTCATCTATAGTCTGAGCCCATTTTCTATTTCTCTTGGAGGTTTTAAATACAGAAGCTTCGATTTTGTCATCATCTGAGTATGTGTTTTGATCTTCCATGGGACTAAAGTAATTCTATATGGTCAGATCCTTCTTTTTCTATTGTTTATTCATTTCCTCAGGCCAAGACAGCACTTCTAAGGCTTTGAGGTATTTTTTTTGGGGGGGTCACCCCACTGGGACCTTTATTCCTCCAAGGTTTAGTGCTCTGTGCCTGTTCTTTGATATGTAGATGCCCCTCACTTCCCTCTGCCCTGGAGCTATAAGGAAGGATCCAGCTTGGCTACTTAGTATGAAAGTCCAAACTGTAGCCTGGATCTGAGTGTAGGCTAGTAGCAGAGTGCTACCCCAAGGGAGAACAGAGAAATCTCTGCAGACTTACCTTACTGTCTCTGGGGGTGCAGGTTGCTTTCTCCAGATTCTCACTGCAGATTCTGTGGCTGATGCTGGTGCTCCTCACCCCACACTCATTCTGGTGTAGCAATGTTCTCTTATTGCCCCTTCATGCTGTGGCTGGTGATCTCTTGGCTGGGCTGGGCTGGGCTGGGCAGTGCCGTGGCAGTGGCTTTTTCCCAACCCTGGTCCTGGTGAAACAAACCTTTCCTGCAAAACTTCTAAGTTATCTTGGACTGGGAAAATGTATCACTCAGTCTTTCTACAGGTTCTACCCCTCTAAATTTTGGCTAGAGTCACAATTTTTTGGTTTTTGGAGTTTGGGGGAGGGGGGAAGAAGTTCCTGGGAAATGTCTTCACTCTTGGCTCTTCCCCCAATATATTTATGATTTAATTTTAGCAAAGCAAGTATGAAAATTGTTTTCCTACCTGACAAGTCTAGAACAGATGCAGAATAAAGTGGAGGGCTTTCTCTCACTGGGAAGCCTGCTTATAACATTCAGTGTTTCCATAGTAGAACGCTAGACTCTTTTTACAAGAGCATCGATTTGAAAGATAACACACACACACACACACACACACACACACACACACAGACACACACACACGCACACATACACACACACACATATCCCTGAACTTTCAGTTCTGGGTCATAAATGACTTCCCAACCCTTTTTTGTTTAGGTTTTTTTACAAAGCAAATGGGTTTAAGTGGCTTGCCCAAGGCCACACAGCCAGGTAATTATCAAGTATCTGAGACCAGATTTGAACCCAGGTACTCCTGACTCCATGGCTGGGGCTTTATCCACTATGCCACCTAGCCGCCCCCAACACTTTCAAAAATGTATTCACACACTGTGTAAAACTGAGATAATTATCCTCTTAGCAGGAACAGAATTGTAGTTGAGAGAAAAACCAATGATTCGAGAAGCAAGTTATATTGAATAAAACTTAAAAAATTAACATAGAACTGTATTAAAGGCAGTGAGTCACAATTAAAAGACAGTGGAATTTGGAGTCAGATAGATATCCTGGTTTTAAATCTTACCCAGATAGCTTTGAGTAAAATATTTCTTTATCTTGATGTCATCATCTATACAATTAATGGGACAGATTTGGTGATTTCTAAGGTTACTTTTATCTCTAAATCTATGAACTTTGAGACTATGGCAGGATTAAAACAATAAAGATAAATAGAGACTGATATCAAAAAGATACTGATTGGAGAGAAAATTAGAAAGACTAATATTCAAATTAGTCAGTAATTTAAAGCTCTTCATATTCTGACTCCTACTTTTCTTTTCAGTTTTATCATATAAAAGACCTCAATGCTTTCTATTCTTCAGGCATATAGCACTCATTATTGTGCTAGAGCAAATTCCAACTTCTTGCACTTTTATTTATTTTCACATAGAGACCCAAATATTTAAGATATACTGAGATATTCTTAGTTTTACCTGATGAAACTCTTCATTTCACTTTGCTCATATCTGAATTCCTCTCAGATAAAAGTATTTTCTCATAGCGTATTTTTTTTATCAAGGGACAAAAAAGACTTACTGTTTTTAAAGCAAGAAAGTAAAGCTATTAAACAGTAAAGCTATTAACTCAGTCAATAGAGGTTAGTACAATTGACTGATCAGCAGCTGCTATCAAGGGATAAGCAGTAGCAGCTGTCAGCAGGGGATCAGTAACATAAAGAGGGAGATAAAAGTATAAAGAAAAAAAGTTAGAGATAGTTGCAAGATGCTTGCAATTGGGTTGATAATAGCAGCCCTTTCTAGGGAAAGGGTAGGGTTTATAGGGGAGTAAAATGCGGTATACCTTCTGGCAAAGGGGTAAAGAAGAGTTAGGGGAATGAGCTGAGGTAATTCCTATTATGTCAATGGATTTAAATCTCATGACCCCTTTTTGATAGGCTAGCCTTTGGGGTCCCAACTTCAAGCATATTTATCTGAATGTCAAAAATACACAGATAGGAATATCAGTCTCTCCCTCTAGTAAGATAGCTTTTGGTGAGTAAGTTCAGCAATGGGAGATATTCTAGATAAAAACAGGATGAGACTGGGTAGGAATAGGTGGATCTCAAGTGTTTCCATATCTTGAACAACGGGATGGGAGTGGGTCTCAAGTGACATGTGTGAAGTAATGGAATTGGAGTAACAATGAAATAGGAGGCCAGTTCAGACAAAAAAGATAATTATAGAACATTTTCCTCTACCTAATATTTCTTTTGCCACATTACGCTCTCAAATAATTCGGGACCAAATTTATTTGGGAGTTGGGCTGAAAGTTTATTCTGAAAACTGCTAGGTCCAGTTTAAGAGTCACACCACAAATTTTTGATGGAAATGATGAAATTAGATTATTATTCATAAAAAGGTAATCAAGAAAACATTTTAAAAAACTACCAAGGCAAAAGCACTTAGTTGAGATTTGTGGTTTTCTTGAACTGAATTCTCATTACTACAACCATGTGACCTTGAGCAAATGGGCAGGGCAGATATTTAAACATTCTTGCCTTGGCTTAATAAAGTTCAGGTACTTTGTTAAGATAAGCTTTCATGTTCTTTACAATCCTAAATGCAATTAACTTAATCCTAGAATCTTAGTTTTAGAAAGGATCTTAGAAATCATAGTATAAAGAAAAATAACTTAAAAGCTTAGGTATTCTACTTAATAGAAATGACTAAGAGTAGAAATTGAGATATATTTTATTCGGAAATGGCCAAGATGGGAGTTTCATTTCCTTGACTATACATGTTTGGAGGGCAGCGAGGTGGTATGGTGGGCAGAGTACTAGTTTTAGAGCCAGGAGAACAGGAGTTTGAATCCAATCTCAGATACTTGACATTAGCTGTGTGACCTTGGGCAAGTCACTTAAGCTGAGTGCCTGCATTCAGGTTCATTTCTAGTCTTCTTGGTCCATATCTGGTCACTGGACCCAGATGCCTATGGAGGCATAGCATAGCACCCCCTCACTCAAATTCTTTTTCTTTCTTTCTTTCTTTCTTTCTTTCTTTCTTTCTTTCTTTCTTTCTTTCTTTCTTTCTTTCTTTCTTTCTTTCTTCCTTCCTTCCTTCCTTCCTTCCTTCCTTCCTTCCTTCCTTCCTTCCTTCCTTCCTTCCTTTCTTTCTTTCTGCACATGTATATTTTTAAGTTACAAAATTTACTTCCACCCTTCTTTCCCCCACTTCCCCCTCCCTCCCCCAGCAGCAGTCAGGTTAGTATTGTACATACATATTTTGATAAACATGTTTACAGATGAGTTATTTTCAATATGAGGAATTGGGGTTAAGGGGAAAAAGATACAAAAGAGATACCTTTTATAAATTGTTCATCAAATTCTGAAGGGTTGATTTTTTTTGTGAGTGTGTGTGTTTTGTTTTGTTTTGTTTTTCTTCCTCTGGATGGGGATAATATAGTCCATAGCCAGTCTAATAAGTTATCCTAGCACTCTGAACTCCTGAGAGGAGTTGCTTCCATCAGGGTTGTTAATCTCACAATGCTGTTGTTAATGTGTACATTATTCTCTTGATTCTGCTCCCTTCACTCAGTATCAGATCCCATAAATCATTCTATACTTCTTTAGAGTCCGACCATTTATGGATTCTTATAGAACAAAAATATTTCATAGTATTCATGTGCCATAACTTGTTTAGCCATTCCCCAATTGATGGGCATCCCCTCAATTTCCAGTTTTTTGCCATTACAAAAAGAACTGAGATGAATATTTTGGAACATATAGGACTTTTCTCTTTTTATATAATTTCTTCTAGATATAAATTGAATATTGGAATTGTTGGGTTAAAGAATAAAAATAATTTTATTGCCCTTTGAGATTAGTTCCATATGGCTCTCCAGAAAGGTTGGATCCATTCAAAACTCCACTAGCAATGCATCAGTGTTCCAATCCTCCCATAATCTCTCCAACATTGATCATTTTTCCTTTTTCTCATCTTGGTCAATCTGAGAGGTGTGAAGTAATACCTCATAGTTGTTTTAATTTTCATTTCTCTAATCAATAACGATTTGGAGCATTATTTCATATGATTATAAATAACTTTAATTTCTTCATTTGAAAACTGTCTATTCATATGCTTTAACCATTCATCATGTGAGAATGACTTTAAACCTTGGACATTTGTTGAAATTTTCTATATATTTTAGAAATGAGACCTTTATCAGAATTCCTAGTTGTGAAGATTGTTTCCTAGTTTTCTGCTTTCCTTCTAATTTTGACAGCATTGACTTTATTCATGTAAAAACTTTTTAATTTAATATAGTCAAAATCATCCATTTTTAGGTTTATAATATGCTCTAATTCTTGTTTGGTCATACCTTTATCCCCTTTTCATAGATCTGATGGAGTATTTCTTGGTCATTTATCTATGGTGTCACTATGTCTAAATCCTTTTCCCATTTTGACTATTTTGGTGTAGGGTGTGAGATGTGGATTTATGCCTAGTTTTTGCCATACTGTTTTTCAGTCCTTCCAACAATTTTTGTCAGATAGTGAGTTCTTATCCCAGAAGCTGATGTGTTTGGATTTGTCAAGTAATAGATTGTTGTAGTCATTTACTGTAATTTCTTTTGAACCTATCCTAACTGACTGATTCATTACTCTATTTCTTAACAAGTACCAGAAAGTTTTGATGACTGCTGCTTTATAATATAGTTTTAGATCTAGTAGAGTAGATCACCTTCCTTTACATTTTTTTTTCCATCAGTTCCCTTGCTTTCTTGACTTTTAGTTACTCCAGATGAATTTTGTGACTATTTTTTTCTAGCTGGATAAAGTAGTTATTTGGTAGTTTGATTGGTATGACACTGAATAAATAATTTAATTTGGGTAGAATTGTCATTTTTATCATATTAGCTTGACCTAACCATGAGTATTTGATATTCTTCCAATTTAGATCTGACTTTATTTGGGTGAGGAGTGCTTTATAATTATGTTCAAACAGTTTCTGGGTTTGTTTTGCGAGTTAGATTCCCTAGTATTTAATGTTGTCTATAGTTTATTTTAAATGTAATTTCTCTTTATATCTCTTGCTCTTAGGCTTTGTTGTTCTTATATAAAAATGTTGACAATTTATGTGGGATTATTTTATATCCTGCTGCTTTACTGAATTTGTTAATTTTTTCAAGGGGGTTTTTAGATGATTTTCTTGGGTTGTCTAAGTATCTCATCATATCATAATCAAAGAGTGAAGATTTTGCTTCCTCATTGCCAATTCTGGTTCATTCAATTTCTTTTTTTTCCTCTTATTGCTCCAACTAGCATTTCAAATACTATACTATATTGAATAGTACTCGTAGGCAACCTTGTTTTACCTTGATTTTGTTGGAAATGCTCCTTTTATTCCCCGTAGAAATAATAATATTTATTGATTATTTTAGATACATGTTACTTGTTATTTTAAGGAAAACTCCATTTACTCCTAAACTTTCTAGTATTTTTAATAAGAATGGATGTTGTATTTTATCAAAGGCTTTTTCAGTAACTATTGACATAATGTTGGTTTTGCTACTGATGTGTTTAATTATGATGAGTGTTTTTCTAATGTTGAACCATCCCTGTCTACATGCTTTAAATCCCACCTGTTCATGGTGTACTATCCTAGTAATAACTTGCTGTAGTCTTATTGTTAAAATATTATTTAATATTTTTGCATCAATATTCATTAGGGACCCTCACTCAAATTCAATTTATGTGCTTGTCATGGCAACATCTCCCTGATGTCATGGTCTTCTTTGAAAAGGAAGGACAAACATCATCATACATGTTTGTTATGGGGATTTTGTTTCTTTCTGTTTAAAAGACTTATTGTTATTGTAATTAATTATTTGGCTCTGAACATCCAATATTCATATAGACAAACAATTGATTCATATTTATAAATGAGTTTTGTACTTATAATCTTTTTATTATATCCCTATAGTTTGCTATATTTTCCTTCCCTTCACTTTTCCTAAAAAGCTATCCCATTGACCAATTAGTATTTTTTAAGAGTAGGGAGAAAAACATCACTAGTCAGTTCATTTTTTCTTTCTTAATGTGGGGGAAGGAAAGAGAAGGAAGGAGAAAAGTCTGAATTTTACTTATTGGGAAAATTCAGTGGAAATTTTAGAGTTTCAGTGAAAAGAGATAAATACTGTTTTAATCTTTTATGAAAGGGAAGAAGGTAGAAATTCATGACAAAATTGTACAATGAATTATTTAAAAGATAATTTGAAAGCATTTGGAAGAATAAATGAGGAAGCTTGCAAGCCATCATTAAACCCAAGTTGGAATAACCTAATTTCCTTGATTCTTTGCATCTGTGGTCTAGTAGATTTTGGAAAGCAATTAATTAGCGAGCATTTGTTATGTGCCTTTTACCTATAGGTACTTGGCTGAGTCTTGTAGATTCAAAGACAAAAATGGCATAGTCCTTTCTCTTCACAGAGCTTATATGCTGAGAGAAAGTATATATATACTTGGATGATTATAATACACACACTTACAAATGCACAATAAATTCAATTACAAACTGAGAAAAAATTTTGACCCCACTATTAAGTTTATAAGAAATCAAAGAAGAAAAGAATTTATATATAGGCCTAAAGTTTTATAGCAATACTTTTAGTGGTAACCAAAAATTGGAAACTACAAGACTTTTATTCTTCACTTTGAGTCAATAAGTTATCTGGTTGTGTGTTCACTTATGCTTATTCCTGAGTTTACTAGATAATTTTTTTCAGGGGGGGCATTCCTTGCTAAAATAAGGATGATGATGTTTGTCTTTCATTGTCTAAGAGGACCACTGCATCAATGAGGTGATGCCAAGACAACCACATAAACTAGATTTGAATGAGGGAGGACCTTGTTAAGTTACCAGCCTCAATTTTTCCTCTGGACTCATCTGGGACCAAGAGCCAGATATGATTCAGAATGACCGGAGATGATCCTCAATGTGAGGCAATCAGGTTTAAGTGACTTACCTAGTGTGACACAACTAATATCAAGTGTCTGAGTTTGGATTTAAACTTCCATCATCCCAACTCCAAGACAAATGCTCTTATCAACTGCGCTACCAAGCTGCCTCTGAAATAATGATTATTTAAATACCATTCTGTGAGAACAAGGTTTAAAAATAGAGAGATAGAGGCAGCTAGGTGGCGTAGTGGATAAAGCACCGGCCCTGGAGTCAGGAGTACCTGGGTTCAAATCCGGTCTCAGACACTTAATAATTGCCTAGCTGTGTGGCCTTGGGCAAGCCACTTAACCCCATTTGCCTAGCAAAAACCTAAAAAAAAAAAAAATAGAGAGATGTTTAATCTGTAAAAGAGAAGATTTAGGGTGACTATGGTAGGAGGTTTGAGATATTTCAAGGACTCATGTCAAAGAGATTTAATTCTGTCTGCTTCATGCTAGATTGCAGAAGAAAGTCAGTGGGTGAAGCTTACCAAGAAAATCTTTCCAACAATTTAATCTATTCAGAAGAAGGGGCAAACTTCAAATGTTAGAGCATTCAATTATATAATTATAATAACCACACTTGCCACCAAGGAGGCAAAAAGTACCCTTTTCCTTTCTTTTCAGAGGTAAGGAACTATGAATGCATAGGCTATATATGTTGTCAGTTACATTTGATATCTTAGTTTTGCTGATCTGCCTTCCTTTCCCAGTAAAAATAATCTTTATTACAACGTACATAAAATATCTCACTGATATGGAAAGAGGACATATATATATATATATATATATATATATATATATATATATATATATATATATATATATTTGGAGTTGAAGATGATACAAAAATAAACAAGATCCTAAATTTTTTTGAGGTGGTATATTATCAAGGGTCTTCAATACAGACTAAAAGACCACTGTCAGACATAATGTAGATTCTTGATCAAGTACAGTTCCTTCACCTTTGTACAGGTTGAATTAGATATCTTATTATGGAAAAATAAAGAAGGAAGATATTCACCCCTCTATCAGTGCTATGGGGAATATTAACTGTCTTTCAGGAAGAGAGCAAGAGGAGAAAGAAGAAATAATTAAAATGAAAAATTAGTAGGCATCCATATCATTATAGCCATAGCAAACATTATGATAATAAATCATTCCACAAAATGTTTTGTAGTTTTGAATTTGATTTAAATATAGTTGTTGGATTTATTCCATCCACATCTGATTTGTACAAAAAGTTTGTGAAATAAGCAAAGCAGATATTTTTACTGGAGGAAATTATCTCAGATAGCTCAATTCCTTACTTTACATTGTACAGCATTCAAAAATTAAATGTTTACAATGGTCAGAAAACACTATACTAGGCATGGGGAAAAGTCCACGTTTAGTCAACAAAGTTTCTTTCTCCTCAGAGAGGGAGGTAACCTCTACGTAACATGACACAGACACATAAATATCTATAATACAAAGCAATTTCGTTAATTCTATACACCAAAGTGTTATTTGAGATCAAAGCAGTTGGAAGATTAAAATTTTTGCCAAAAGTTAAGGTCAGGGGTAGTCTTCCTGGAAGAGATTGTGTTTGAGTGATGCTTTAAAGGTTAACTAGGAATGCAATGGATAAAGAAAGGACATTACAAGACAACTATGACCTAGGAAGCAGCATGAGCAAAGACCAAAAATGCAGGGTGCATATAGGAGTAAAGAAGATATTTCTTACCTAGAATGCTATGCATTTTTCAAAAGGAGTCTTTGTTTCACCAATGAGTATATGACAAGTTTCATTCAAATAGTGAATTAGCTAAATAGTTACACTCTTCCTCAACCAAAGTCAATGACATTCAAGTATATTAGACAATAATATTTTGAGGAAAAAGTGAAACTGAACTTTGCTTTTCACTCTAAATCCCAAACAGAAATTTGTCCCACAGCAAGATGAAAAATAATCTTATTTATGTCCCTACCATTATTCAAGACAGGATCAAATTATCATGATTCCAACCTCTTTCAACATTTCCCTTTTGGTGAAAACAAAACAATCACTTGCTCCCTGATCTGTTTGGTTTTGACTCCATAAATAACTGGGTTCATCATTGGAGGCACAAGCACATAAAGATTAGCCAGTAGAATATGGACATGCCGAGGGATTTTCCTGCCAAATCTCTGAGCAATGACAGTGAAAATTCCTGGCAGGTAGAACATGAGGATGACGCAGACGTGGGACCCGCAAGTGCTCAGTGCTTTGAGCCGAGCATCCCTGGAAGGTAGCCTGAAGACTGCCCGAAGGATAAGAATATAGGAGATAACAATGGCTACCATGTCAAGCATGACACTGAGCAAGGGTACAGATATTCCATACCAGATATTGATGGTGATATCTGCACAGGCCAGTTTGGCTAGACCCATGTGTTCACAGAATGTGTGAGCAATGATGTTTGTACGGCAGAAGGGCAGGCGCTTTAGCAAGAAGACAATGGGGAAGACAGTAGCAAAGCTCCTGAATACTACAATGCCACCGATTTTGCCAATGACGCTGTGGTTGAGGATGGTGGTATACTGCAATGGGTAGCAGATGGCCACATAACGGTCAAAAGCCATGGCCAGCAGGATCCCTGACTCCACCACAAAGGCAAAGTGCATGAAGAAGAGTTGAGTGACACACCCCCCAAAGGAGATAGCTGTGTCATCCATCCAGAAGATGGCCAGGGCCTTAGGCACAGTAGAAGTGGATAGAATCAGATCCCAGAATGCCAGCATGGATAGGAAGAGGTACATGGGCTCATGGAGGCTATGCTCAGCAGCCACCACAAAGATCAGAATGAGATTTCCAGAGACAGCAACCAGGTACATCAGACAGAAGGGGATGGAGATCCACAGATGCATCTCCTTCAAGCCGGGGATGCCAATAAGAACAAACATATCATAGTTGATGCTGGAGAGGTTGGGAGCAGACATAGCAGGAAAATTGCTAGTCTCACCCACTTACCTTCCTGCCTGCCCTGCAGCCAAGGGGATGAGCAGTCACTGGGCTAGAAAGGAGAATCATTCAATGAAGCAATTAATAAACATTTTTTCAAGTCCCTTCTGTGGGCACAGTCCCTTGCTTTTTAAAATAATTTTCCAAAATTCAGCAGACATGATCAACTAATGTGCGTTTTTTTCTTCTAATCACTGTATTGAGATGAAATAGCATAGCAGAAATTGAGATTGGAAAATTCTTAGAGATCATCTGGTAATACCTTTTACTTCTATTTTCATGTGAGGAAGATGAGGTACATAAGAGTTAATAAAATTGTCCAAAAAAACCACAGGTAATAGAACAGAGTCAATTCCTCTCACTCCAAATCCAAGGTTCTAATTTGCTAGACAGTAATTTCAAACAAAACAAACATGAAACAAATTTAAAATTATTGGGTACCTTCTATTTGTACAAAGGTACATGGGATCATTAAAAATCAAGTGTTAGAATCAGTTTAAGTCAGTTGAGTGATATAGTAGATACAATACTGAGCCTGAGATGAGGAAAATTTGAGTTCAAATCTGCCCTTGGACACTTATGCACACAAATATGTAACCCTGGATAAGTCATTTCATTGCTATCTACCTTCATTTACTCATCTGTAAAATGAATATATTGTCTGGCACAAATTAGATGATCAATAAATGTTTCCTTTCTTCAAAAGTCTTTATATTTAATGAATTAACAATATAGATAAATTGTCCATGCATTTTGATCATTCCAAGTGTTATTGTACATAATAGGTTTATGACTTGTCAAGTCTGTAAGTTGTGAGTTATAGTCTATTTTACTTTTTAAATTTTTATTTACTATTTTCCCCCCAGGAACAATAGAAACAATTTTTAACATTTGATTTTAAAACTTTGAGTTCCTTTCCTCCCTCCTAAATACCCTTTACTGGGAAGGGTAGCAATTTGATATAGGATATACATATATACTGTAGGAAAACATTTCCATAATAGTGATGTTGTGAAAAAATACATAGATTAGGAAAAAAAATCTCAAGAAATATAAATTTAAAAAAGAATGCTTCAATCTTTATTTAGAGATTCTCATTTTTTCACTAGGGATGGATAGCATTTTTCATCATTAAGTCCTTCAGAACTGTCTCAGATTCATATACTGCTGAGAATTTCTAGGCCATTAATAGTTGATCATCCTGCAATATTGCTATTTTATACAAAGTAATTTCACTTTGCATCAGCTCATGTAAGTTTTTCTAGGTTTTTCTGAGAGCATCTTGATCATCATTTCCTTCAGAAGAATAATATTTGTGGTATATAGAATTAAATATCATTAATTTTATGAATCACAATTATCCCACACTTTATTCATGTCAAATTGTGTTGTTGGATATCTATGTATTTGCCTTAACAAGATGAGAAAAGGGTAACTAGATAGTAATTCATCTGAAAGGTTACCTGAATGTTTTATTGATCCTGCAGCAAAGAAATTTAATGTAATCTTAGGTCTCATTAACAGAGGAAAAGTATCCAGAACTGGGCTCTCCTTTGGTAGGAGTTCTACTGTGTTCAATTCTGAGCAACACATTTTAAGAACATTTGACTCTGATAGCTAGCAGGATCTTCACAGGGTTTGAGCTCAGGTCTCCCAAGTATCAAGGGGTCTTGGGACAAATAGAGAATTTTTAGAATTTTACCAAATGATTATTTCCTTTTTCCATAAAACCAAAAAAACAAGTTCCAGAAAGTTCTCTCAGATGGTACTCAGTTAGGAAATAATGGCTTAAACCTAAACTTGTACTCCACAGGGTGCATAACAGGAAACTTTCCTTTTTCTTCTGAATTTGAGGATGATGATGCATGAACTTTATTATTTGTAGTAACTGAAGGAGTTGGGGACAGTTATTGAAATCATGGCATTCTAACCTGAGAAGTAATGAAAGTCTCTCCCTGCCCCCCACCACACACACACACACACACACACACACACACACACACACACAAACACATTCCATCATGGGCTTATGTCTGAATCACACCCTCTTATAGCACTAGGTTTAAAGGATCTTGAGAGCAGGAACTGACTTTTGCCACTACCCCCACTTTTCTTAATTTTCAGTAATTAGGCCAGTGTCTACCTTAATAAATGATTAAATAATATATTCTCTTGTGATCCCTGTAAAAATAGATCATACCTAGAAAAGAAGGGATAGAGAGAAACCTTTTGGTATTTCCTATACCACTCCTCCAACCAGTACATTCTGCTCTATCACTAACTAGAGGTAGAAAAGACCCTAGCAATCATCTAGTCCTAGACATTCACTTTATAAATGAAGAAACTAGAGAAAGCAACTTACAATGGCCAAATAATCAATTAGTGCTAAAGCTTGGAATAAAGCTAAGGTCTTCTGAGTCTAAATCCTATGATCTTTGGCAAAAGATTTTCTCCACAATTAAATGAATTAATTTCTTATGACATCTGAATATCTCAGCATTATAGGGGACCATGGGATTCATTTAGTTTGGTGAGTTTCTAAATAAAAATATACAATAAGTGGTCATCTCTCCTTTGCTTGAATCCTTATGACTAGAAGAATCTCCATGATCTCACAGAACCATAGAATTGAGATCTGGAAGGGACCTCATTTCTTGATACAAGTTCTCTCTGTATCTCCCCTCTAAAACTGCAGGAACCATATTCTGTTTCTAGTCTCAATTTGCTCCTTGCTCTCTAGGACTAAACTTGAAGGTAGAGATGAAAAGCTAGGTGGTATAATGGATAGAGTACTGACCTTGGTCTCAGGAGGACAGGACTTCAAATTTAGCCTGAAATAATTCACACTTACTAGCTGTGTGACCTTGGGCAATGTGATTGCCTCTCTTCCAGGGCCATCTCCTTTCATCTTGATCCATATCTGGTCACTGGGCCCAGATGGCTCTGGAGGAGAAAGTGAGCCTGGGACTGAGCACAGCATTCCAATTCATGTACATGTCATGGCATCACCTCCCTGAACTCATGCTTTTATTTAAGAGCAAAGGGCAAACATAAATCAGTATAAAAGAGAGATTAGATTTGTTTTGACTCCAGTTTCAGTGGTTAGAGGTCACAGTAAAGGGAAAGATAAGAAGTATTTATAGAGTGCCAATTGAATACCAAATGTTGTGCTAAATATTATCTTATTTGATCCTCACAACTCTGGAAAGGGGGTGACATTATAATCTCCATTTTGTTGATGAGGAAACAGAGAGAAGTTAAGTAAATTGCCCAGAACCATAAAATTAGGAAGGGTCAGAGGCCAAATCTTTAATCCAGATCCACAACTTTATCTACTAAGACATATAGTGTAGGAAATTTATCTTTGGTATAAGAAAAAAGAAATTACTATAAATAATAGCTGCCTATGCATATGCATGCACACACATACACAAGCACACAATAGCAGAGGCTGCATGTGGAGATCAAGGACATAATTAAACTAATTACTAGGGATATTATAATATACATTCCTTTTTCAACAGAAGATGTACTAGTACCTTTTCAGGTCCTTTTCACCACTGACATTCTGGAATTTCAGCAATTTGGAGCTGTCTTCATCTAGTACTCTGAAGACTCACTCACCTCCCTCCACGCTTTTTTCTAACACTGCAGGTGCAGCTATAAGGCAGCAACAGTGCCCTTAGACTTATTGACATTGATTGAAGGACTATTTATCCTTTCCAGAAGCCTTAAGGAAAATCTTAGCATGTCTTGGATCTGGAACTGTCTTCCTTAGTTAAAATATCCCCCAAGGACAATTCAATTCAACTCAATTTAACAAACTCTGGAAAATAACATTAGAGAAGCTTCCATTTAACTCTCATGTGATTTCTTCCTTTTTGGTCCCCTGATGATTAAGGAATGAGTAGAAAATCATGATGTTATATGTTTACCAATCACCCAGGACTCAGGTTTCTCAATTAGAGTTCTCTTCTCCTTAAGGAGCCACAGTTTTTACTCCAGGGAAACTGCCGTTGCACAAAATTATATTGTGTGTCCTCACAGAAATGACCTTAAGAGCCAGACTCTGTTAAAAAGGCATCAATTTTTTTAAACCAATAGAATTTTATTTTTCCAATTACATGCAAAGATGGTTTTCAACATTTATTTTTGTAAGATTTTGAGTTGTGGGGTAGCTAGCTGGTGCAGTGGATAAAGCACTGGCCCTGGAGTCAATAGTATCTGGGTTCAAATCCGATCTCATGCACTTAATAATTACCTAGCTGTGTGACCTTGGGCAAGCCACTTAATCCCATTTGCCTTGCAAAAACCAAAACCCAAAACAAAAAAACAAAAAAGATTTTGAGCTTCAAATTTTTTTTTCCTTCCCTCTATTCTTCCCCCCTTCCAAGACAGCAAGTGATCTTATATAGGAAATACATGTTCAATCATGTTAAACATTTATGTTTTAGCATGTTGTGAAAAAAAGAATCATAAATGTAAAAAACAAGAAAGAAAACAAAGAAAAAATTGAAAAATGAAAATAGTATGATTTAGTCTGCATTCAGACAATAATTCTTTCTTGATGTAGATGACATTTTCTATCACAAGTCTTTTGGAATGGTCTTTGATCACTGTATTTTAGGAAAAGAGAGCTAAGTCTATGATAATTGATCGTCATACAAGGTTGTCATAAATATATAGAATACTCTCCCGGTACTGTTTACTTCATTTATCAACAATTCATGTAAGTATTTCTATGTTTTTTTCTGAAATCTATCTGTCCATGAATTTTTAAGAATAGTATTCCATTGCATTCATATACCACAATTTATTTAGTCAATTCCAAAATAATGAACATCCACTTAACTTCCAACATTTTGCCAGCATAAAAATTGCTATATTTATATACATTCATATGCATTTATATATATGATCTCTTTGAGATAAAGCCTTCATAGTGACATTACTAGATCATAAAGAATGCATAATTTTATAGCCCTTTGGTCATAGTTCCAAATTCTCTGGAAAGACTGGTTCAGTTCACAACTCTATCAATAGTGAATTACTGTCTAAGCTTTCTTATATCCCTTACAGCATTCATTATTTCCTTTTTTCTGTCTTATTAGGCAATCTGATAGATATGAGATGATACTTCAGAGCTGTTTTAATTTGCATTTTTCTAAGCAAGGGTGATTTAGAATATTTTTCATATGAATATATATAACTTTAATTCCTTCATTTGAAAACTGACTGTTCAGATCCTTTGACCAGTATCAACCAGGTAATGATTTGTATTCTTTTAAATTTGACACGATCTCTATATATTTTAGAAATGAAACCTTTATCAGAAAAACAGGTTACAAAAATTCTTTCCCATCTTTTTTTGCTTTTCTTTTACACTTATGAGATGTTGCCAAAGAAGGTTTTAGGGGAAAATTTATATCTCTAAATGCTTACATGAATAAAATAGAGAAAGAGGAGATCAATGAATTGGGCAATAGTAAACTAGCTAGAAAAAGAACTAATCAAAGGAGAGATAAATAAAATTAAAAACAAGAAAACCATTGACATAATAGATAAAATTAAGAATTCATTTCATGAAAATAAAAACAATAAAATACACAAATCTTTGGTTTATATTATTTTTTTAGGTTTTTGCAAGGCAAATCAGGTACAGTGGCTTGCCCAAGGCCACAAAGCTAGTTAATTATTAGGTGTCTGAGGCCGGATTTGAACTTAAGTACTCCTGACTCCAGAGCTGGTGCTCTATCCACTGGGTTTATCTTATTTTTAAAAAATTAATAGTATCAAAAAGAAATGAGTGAACTCATCATCAATGAGGAGGAAATTAAAAAATAATCTATTTTTTTTGCCCAACTCCATACCAAGAAATTCAACAACTTGAGTTAAATGGATGAATATTTGCAAAAAATATAAACTATCCAGATTAACAGGAGAACTAAAATACATAAATAATTCCATTCCACAAAAAAAGACATTCAAGAAACTATCAGAAAACTCCCCAAGAAAAAACTTCCAGATTCAAATGGAATTACAAGTGAATATTACCAAACATTTAAGAAGCAATTAATTTCAATTGTACATAAACTGTTTTAAAAAATAAGAGTTCTTCTAAACTCCTTTTATGATACCAATATGGTGTTTATACCTAAACCAGGAAGAGCCAAAACAAAGAAAATTATAGCTAAATCTCCCTAATGAACATTCATGCACAATCTTTTCTTTTGTTTATTTATTTTATATTATTACAATAATCTTGCTATGAGAGTAATCATAAACCCCTTCCCCCCAAAAAAAGAAAATGAGAAACAGCAAGTGCAGTGAGAGAGAAAACAAAAGTGTACATCAGTCTGTGTTCAGATTTCAATGGCTCTGTTTCTGGGATGAATTGCCTTACTCATCATAGCCACCAAAGAAGTTGTTTCAATATTTTCTTCCACAGTTACTATCACTAGCTGTATTTCTCTCCATTCTGTTTCCCCCCCCCACTCTCATCTATTCCATTCTTTCTCTCCTTTCATCATATACCTGTTCAGAAAACTGTTGTATCTGAGTACCCTCTCCCACAATCTTCCCTCTGTTCTATCTATCACCTACTCCTACCTTCCCTTCCCCTGTTCCCCCTTATCCTATCTCTTTCTTCTCATTTTCTCTAGGGTGAGAGAGATTTTTATGCCTTATTAAGTGTGTGTGTGTGTGTGTGTGTGTGTGTGTGTGTGTGTGTGTATTTCTCCTCTGAGCCATTTCTGATGAGAATGAAGGCATACTCATTGCTGCTCACCTTTCCCCATTCCACTCCATTTTAAAAAGTTTTTTCTTAACTCTTGTGAAATATCTTAGCCTCTTCTTCTCTCCTTTCTCTTCTCTTTCCTTTATCACCCACCGACTCCGTCTTTTTAACTATACAAGCTCTGTCTATATATGCTCCTTCTAAGAGCTCTTATAAGTGAGAAAGTTCATATCAGTTATCAGTATCTTCTTCCCATGCAGGAATACAAGCAGTTCAACATCATTAAGTTCCTTCTTGTTCATTCCCTTTAGGGATCCCCAAAGTCCTGTACTTGTGGATCAAACTTGCTGTTTAGCTCTGATTATTTCAGTAGGAAAGCTTGAAAATCCCCTATTTCATTGAAAGTCCATCTTTTCCTCTGAAAGAGGTGGTAGTTGGGTAGTTGATTCTTGATTGTAAACCAAGTTCTTTTGCCTTCTGGTATATCATATTCTAAGCCCTATGAGTCCTTAATGTAGATGCTGCCAGATCTTGTGTAATCCTGACAATTGAGGCATGGTAGGTGAATTGCTTATTTCTGACAACTTTAAATATTTTCTCTTTGACTTGGGAGTTTTAGAATTTAGCTATAATATTCCTGGAAGTTTTTCTTTTGGGATCTTTTTCAGGAAGTGATTGGTGAATTCCCTCAATTTCTATTCTATCGTCTGTTTCTAGGATCTCAGGGAAATTTTGCTGAATTATTTCTTGAAAAATGAAGTCTAGACTTTTTCCTGGTCATGACTTTTAGGTAGCCCAATAATTTTTAAATTGTCTCTTCTGGATCTGTTTTTCAAGGTCAGTTGTTTTTACAGTGAGATATTTCACATTTTCTTCTAATTTTTTTTTGTACTGTTTTATTACTTCCTGAGTTCTCAGCAAGTCGTCAGCTTCCTTAAGTTCCATTCTGCATTGAAAGGAGTTATTTTCTTTAGAGAGCTTTTTCCAACTGGCCAATTTTACTTTTTAAGGCATTGTTCTCATTTGACTTTTCTGTTGCTTTTCCCGTTTGTGTAAACTGGTTTTTATTGTGTTACTTTCTTCAGTATTTCTTTGTATTTCTTTCACCAGGTTGCTGACTTGGTTTTTATGATTTGTCTTCATCGCTCTCATTTCTCCTCCCAATTTTTCCTCTACCTTGCTTAATTGCTTTTCAAATTATTTTTTTTGAATTCACCCATAGCCTGAACACATTTTCTGTTTCTCTTGGAGATTTTGGATACAGAAGCTCTGATTTTGTCACCATCTGAATGTGTATTTTGATCCTCAATGAGACCAAAGTAATTTTCCATGGTCAGTCTTCTTTTTCTGTTGTTTGACCATTTCCTTAGCCTATAACTGATTTACCACACTTTCTAGACTTTGGTGGGTTTTGGGGACAACCCACAGGTACCTTAATTCCTCCAAGGTCTTATAAGAGGCTCTGACTCCTCTCTTGCCTGTGTTCAGGCCCTCCACTTTGCCCTGGAGCCGTGAGGATGGCCCCTGCTTAGTTATGGTTTTGTTGTGGGGACCCAGAGTGCAACCTGGATCTGAGTGTGGGTAAATAGCTAAGTCCTGCCCCAGGAAGAGCAGAGAGACATCTGCATTCTTCACCGACCCCCTTACCATCTGTGGATTGAGAACTCTGAATGTGCTGGGTGGCTCTGCTGACTCCTGCTGCAGGTTCTCACTGCAGGGCTGCTCTGAGGTCATAGCTCTGCTCTGCACTCACTCCAGTGTGACAGAGTTCTCTCATCACCCCTTCCAGCTGTTCCTGATGATCCTTGGGCCAAGAGGTATGGAAACTGCCTCCTCTGTCCTGGACCCAGGAGCCCTCTGCTGGGGCTGTGACTGTGCTATAGCTTTTTTCCACACCTGGGTCCCAGTGGAACAGACCTTTCCTGTAGAACTTCTACATTGTCTTGGACTGGGAAATTGTATCACTCAGTCTTCCTGTTGATTCTGATCCTCTAAATTTTGGCCAGAGTCATAATTGGACAGCTTTTGGTGTTTTGTGGAGAATGTGTTTCAGGGAATTCCTGTCTTCATAGCCATCTTGGCTCCCCCCCCCCGACCATGCAAAGTCTTTTTTTTTTTTTTAGATTTTTCAAGGCAATGGGGTTAAGTGGCTTGCCCAAGGCCACATGGGTAGGTAATTATTAAGTGTCCAAGGTTGGATTTGAACCCAGGTACTCCTGACTCCAAAGCTGGTGCTCTATCCACTACACCACCTAGCTGCCCCCTCCCCATGCAAAATCTTAAAGATAATTTTAGTAAAGACATTACAACAAATACTAGGATAATACACAATGATTAGGTAGGATTTATGCCAGGTAATCAAAGATGGCTCAATATTAGGAAAACATCCAACAAAGTTGAACACATCAATAACCAAACCAACTGAAAAAATATGCTTATCTCAATAGATACTGAAAAAAAAAAAACCTTTGACAAAAATGCAATGCCTATTTCTATTAAAAACACTAGAGAATGTTAGAATAAATGGAATTTTCCTTACGGCAATAAATATTTCTGTTTCAAAATATCAATAAATAATATTTAATTAGAATAAATTAGAAGCATTTTCCAATAAGATTGGGGTGAAACAAGAATGCCCATTATCATGACTATTATTCAATATAACATTAGAAATGTTAGCAGTAAGAGAAGGGGAAAAAAAACATTCAAGGAATTAGAATTGGCAATGAAGAAGCAAAGCTTTGATTTTTGCTGATGATATGATGACTTATTCAATGCCATACCAACCAAACTGCCAAAAACTGTTTTGAAGAGCTGGAGAACATAGTCTCAAAATTCATCTGGAGCAAATAAGGTCAATACTATCAAAGAGATACATGAAACCAAACCAAAACAAAACAAAACAACTAATGAATGATTGGCCTTTAGAGAAACATTGAAATAAATGCATGAATGTATGGAGCAGAACCAACAGAACAACAACTTTGTGAGTTGATCAACCATGATGGATGCAGCTTCTCTCAGCAGTTCAGAACTCTAGTACAACCCTTGGAGACTTTTATAGATAACACCATGCACAATCAAAAGGAAAACAAACAAACAAATAAAAAACCCAACAGAATCTGAATGAATCCTAAATTCACTTTTTAAAAACTTCTCTTCTATTTTTCCTTATCTCATGATATTCTTTCTTTTCCTTTAATCTTAATCCTTCATACACAAAATGATTAATATGAAACTATATTAAGCACAATAGGACATTGCCAACTTTTATCAGACTATTCTCTGTCAAGGTGAGGGGAGTGGGAAGGGAGGGTCATTAGAAAAATGTGTAACTTACAAGTATGCACGTGGAGGAATGTTGAAAAACTTCCATAATATGTAATTGAAAAAATTAAATATAAAAGAAAAAAGTCAATTGCTGACTTATTGGTGATCTGACCGTGTAGATAGATGTAAAAAATGCTATCTATTCCACAGTTTAAGATGTGATTCATTATTTAAATTCCTATTCCTACTTATATATCTTAATGTCAGAATATTCTGTGAATGATCAACCCTACAGCCCACTGCACCACTTTAATATCTGAAATAAGCAAGTTTAGCTAATTCCCAGTCTTTAGCAAAACTGCTTAGTGTTGTCAGATGTCACATCTCTGAACTCAATCTACCTTTCATCTTTTCTGCCTGTCCTATCTTTACCTCCACCCTTGCTTCCATTGTCACCACAAAGTACTCAAGGTGGGGAGTGACACTACTTTTCATAAATCTGCCACTGCATCCTAAGTCTTCATCCTATCACCACCTCCTGATTAAATGCCATGTACAATTCCTTAAAGATCGTTGTGACTTTCTGGAGCACCATAAACCATTGCCCTGGGGCTGGGACTGCTGCTTCTCCTTCACAGGTTCTCCAGTTTGCCTGCCTGCCAGCTAATTAAGCAAAAATAGCTTTTAAAGATTTGAAAAATGTTTTCCATATTACTCCATTTGATCCTCATGACAAATCTACGAAGTGTTATTATTGGTCCTGTTTTGCAGATGGGGAAACTGGGGCCCAGAGAGGTCAAATAATTTAACTAGAGTCAGCAGCTACTATCTCAGGCAACACTATTCTCTTTGCCATTTAGCTTTCCTAGTAGCTAGATGATATAAATCCAGGACTTTGCACCTAGTCCACTCTTCCTCTACTTCCAACTATTTCCAACTATTTCCTCTGTGTATGTTGAGCCTGTGACTTGTGACCACATAGATATTACTGACTTTTCACCTTAGTACATAAGTAATACTCACCAGCCTAGAGGATTAATCTCTGACTTTAGCTGGGAAAATCTAGCCCTTTCAGTAGTTCTCTTTGCAAGCAACTGTCTAATGTGCAAGTTGCCTTTTCCTCTTTAATCATCTTACTTCACGCCATCATGAAACTGACAAAAAATGCTGATGACCCTCTCTGAGCAATCAAATTTTGACATAATTTTCCATAAGCTGTCATAAATAATGGTATCAAAAATCTTGATCAGATCTACAAATATTGTATAACAGACCTCTGTTCTGCTCCTGGCATTTTTCCAGGAGTTGTTGGACAGGAAACTATTTTGACCCTCCTTCAACCCTCTCTGAAATCACATTGGCTCTCAGGTAGGTGATCATATTCCAGGTGAAGGATCAGCTTATTAAGGAGGACTCTGGCAAGAATCTTAACAGTAATGACTACAAGAGGAACACCCTAGAGATCGTCAGAGTACAAACTATTACTGTTTTACCTTTGTCGAGATGGACAATGGAGACATCCTTGAACTCCTGGGGGATAACTTCTTCGTGGCATATAATCTGGAAAATTTCAGTCATCTTTTGTATGAGTAATGGACCCCCTACCTTGTTAATCTCAGCTGGAATAGAATCCGCACCAGGTGCTTTGCTATATGAAAGGAAGCTAATGGCTCTTAAAACTTCAGTTGGAACTGAAGGGATATGGATGAATGGATTGTTTAAACCTGAGGTAAAAGGTCAATGATGTCAGCATTGATAGATGAATCTGTTATGAACATTATACTAGGAAAGTGTTCAACCCATCTCTCTAGGATCATATTCCTATAACTAATCAATGTGGCTCCATCAGCACTGAGGAATTGAGATGTACCATATATCTTTGACGCATAAGTAACCTTCAGTGCATCATAAAAACACTTTAGATTATCATTACCAATATAAAACTGGATTTAATTTGCCTAATTGCTGAGTCAAGAGTACTGAATCTTTCTGTACATCCTTTGTACTTTACTTTTAATGGAATTAAATACTTCCTTCTTAGATATGGAGGAACTATACTGCAGGTAAACCTTATGTTCATTTAGCAACTTCTGTATTTTTCCTTAATTTTCACTTAATCAGTCTTGATGTTTGTTAGTGTTCTCACCCAGAGGAGCAAATGCAATGCTGTACACCAAATCTCTGAAGCTACCCACTCCTTTTCTGCTCCACTTTTGCCAACTTTCAAGTTAACAAAAATGTTCTTACTCAAATTAACACTCTAATTTCTTGACATTAATTCTTCTAGTAATCATTTTGCCTTGGGCCCACTGCCTCAGTTAAATGTGAATATTTATCTTGGAGATGATGAGTATCTAATAAGTCCATCACACATTGCGTTCATCACTCTCACATCCCGTCTGTCCCTTCTCCTCACAATCACATAGTCTATTAGATACCAATGTTTACTGCAAGGGTGCATTCAAAAAGTTTTATTGTGTTCAGGTAAGTTGAAAACTATGCTTGAGATGAGAAGATCATGAGATGCCTAAGTCTTCAGGAGTAGGTGACCATTACTATTGCTGTTTCCAACTTCATTCCTCCCAAGGACTTGCTACCATGTCTAGTGGTTTGAATCTAATCTAGAATTAATTTATAAGTTTGTCATCTTTTGGTACATTGATAATAAGGATCTCTAGGTCTTCATAAAATTGTTCTTTGACATCATCAGGATTTGTCATGGTGGGAGTATAGAGACTGACTATGTCTTCAAGTGGTAATCTCATTGTCATGAGCCTGTCATTCTCAGCATTTAGTGGGTACATATATATATATATATATATATATATATATATATATATATATATATATATATGTATGTATACATATGCTTGCTGATTAAATTAATTTTATGTACAATACCTACCCCAAATTCACAGCATTCCTCTTCATTTCAGTCACTCCAAAAACATGTATCCAGAACCAACTTCTACAAGCTGGTTTTCATTTGCCAGCCTTGTTTTACTCAGGGATGCTATTTGGATATGATTACTGCTGAATTATCTTGTCACAAGAACTGCTTATCTTTCAGGTCTATTGAATTTTGTGTTGTATATGTGTGTGTCCCCATTCAGTGCTCTTCATTGAAGAAGTTTTTGTACATTGCATGTGTGTGTGTGTGTGTGTGTGTGTGTGTGTGTGTGTGTGTGTTTCAACCTCAGGGATAGATTCCAGTCTATTGTAGTAATCAGACCAGAGCTGAGTTAGCAACCAATTTTTAGGAAACCTTTTCTAGTCTTTTCCTCAAACCAGGAGGTGAGCTGTCTGGTCCTTAAAAAATTTTCAGACACCCAGGATGCTGCTGAATTCCACTGATGCTTCAGTGAGGAGATGACTATATGACCTGGGTTGCCTTGTAAATGTTTGTGAATACAGATCCCAGTGTATCTTCACCTGCTGTTTGTCACTTGCCTATTACTATGGGACTTCGAAATTGGAAGAATTCATCTGTTTGGGGTAGGCACCTCTTCGAGACCCCATCAGTTTATCCTCAACCTGGCTAAACTCATCTTCTAAAATGGTTTACCAGGATGTGGACACTGTATGCTACAACTTCTTGGAAGCACAGGTGAAAGTTAGTAGACATCAAAGGGGGAAAGCAGCTCTGAAAAGAGTTTGGCAGCCCCCAAACTACTGATCTTCCTTGAATAAAATCTACATCCTTTTTATGATCACTTTGGGATACAGATCTAATATTGTTAGATTGAAGGGAATGCACACTTTTATAACCCTTTGGGCATAGTTCCAAATTGATCTCCAGATTGGTTAGATTAGTTTAAAATGCCAATGCTTTAGTTTCCCATTTTCCCATATCTTCTTTAACATTTATTATTTTCTGATTGTCATATTAGCCAATCTGATAGGTTTGAAGTGTTACCTCAGAGTTGTTTTAACTTGCATTTCTCCAATCAATAGATTTAGAGCATATTTTCCTGTGAATAGAGATACCTTTAATTTGTCATCTGAAAATTACTTGACCAATTCCTCTGACCAGTTATTGATTAGGGAATGGTCATGCCAATTTAAAGGTATTAAGAAGGTACCTTCAGGGTAGTGGGATTTTCACTTTGTCAGGAACTATTCAATATTTTCTATAAATTACATGAATGAAAGCATATTTATATAGATTTCAAAAAGATGAAAACTGGGTGATAAGCTATTTTACTGTATAATAATTGATATTTAAAAAGATATCATCAGAATGGAATAACAGAGTCTTGGACAAAAGACACCAAGGAATTAATTTTTGACTTAGTAGAAGGAAAATCTTTCTGAATAACTATGCAGATGTGATAAGGACTGTCTTGGGGAAAATTCCTTTTCTCTGAAGATCTTAAAGGTAAAAACTGGATGATCATTTGTCATTTTTATTTTAGAGAGAATTCATGTCCAGATAAGGGATACTAAAGAACATCTCTGAAGTTCCTAATACTGATTCTGTGATTCTTCAGTGGGTTAAAAGAAAAGTTATGTCATTTAAACAATCAGTCGATCAAACCACAAAAACTATCTAGCAAATGATATGTACCAAGTACAAAGTTAAATGCTAAGGATGCAAAAACACACACACATATGTGTACATAGATTAACACATTATATGTATTAATTTGCATGTGTGAGAGAGACATTAGAAACTGGGAGAAAATTTTGAATGTGACCTGGGGTAAATTTTGAAGCAAACCTGGGTCAGCAAGGATGTATTCCAGGTCTTAGGAATGCACATAGATGACTGATATAGTTAGCTATGAATGTTAATAATAAGTGTATGGCTGTACTAGAGCATATAGCAAAGAGAATAACATAAAAGAAGGGTGCAAAGGTATGTTGAGAAAGTAGGGAAAAGAATAAAAAGGAATGAACTTAAGGGTATTTGAATGAACATTGAACTATTACTGCCTGGGAATTTTCCAGAATACTTGTCCTTACAGGTAAATATTGATCCAGATATCCTTTGATCCTTTCAAGGATGAGATTCTGTGATAGCATCTTTCCTTATCTCCAGATCCAGGAGGTTTCCCAGAAACCTGTCTAGAGGTTTACAACATTAATCGTGTTTTATACAAATAGTAATAATAAAAGTCAATAGGTATTTATTAAATGCTTATGATGTGTTAATTATTGTCTTTCCTAACATCTCTTAATTCTAGTGCTATTATATTTGAATAATTTCCTACTTATGTTTTATATCACTTCTTTGTACTTGTCTGCATGCTATCTCCCTCATTAGACTGTGATTTACTTGAGGTCAGAGACTCATTGAATTGTTTTGTGTTGTTTTGTGGGAGGTTTTTGGCCTCTTTTTGTACCCTCAGTGCTTAACATGGTTCCTGACACGTAGCTGGTGCTTAATAAATATCTATTGATTGATACCAAAATAAAAGGTATATAAAATTAAGTAACCTACTGGCAAAAGAATAACTTCTCCCCTCTAATATAACCCCAGAGAGAATACTTGTCCAAAAGAACATGGACATTTCCTAGGGCAATAGTCTTCTCTTCCCTCCATTTTTGTAGATGATCCAACTACCAAATGAAAGAGAGTCCACATATTAGTTTTCAGGGTGATGTTATGGCTCCCAACAATCGTTAACTTCCACCAAACTGTCCTCCTTTAGGAACTGGTCATATGGATCTTCAATGATAGAGTTTGAGATGTAACCTCCTGCATGTAGGTCTTTCTCAGATCACTGGGACAACTCCATTGCTACAGTATGATAAGGCTTAGGGGAATTTGACTTAATAACATTCAGTCCAATTCCAAAACTGGTAGCTGCTCTCCAGTGTTTTCTGTCATTGCCACCTGCTGTGTCCTCAAATGTCAAATAGATTTTTTTCTAAAATTCAAGAATAATCAGATCACAACTGCTAATAAAAAAACCTAGTGGCTCTCTACTGCCTCCAGGATCAAATTTAAAATCTTTATAGTTTCTAAAGCCTCTTCTTGCCTCCACTTCCACTTTTCTAATCTTCTTTTATTTTATATATCTTTAATCTAATAATAACTGATTTATTATAATTCCTTGTATATGATTCCATCTTTTAACTTTTAGCATTTTTAGTCTTCACACATATCTCCCATGCCAATATAACTTTATATTATTATCTCTGCCTTTTAGTGTTCCTGGTTTTCTTCAAGTCCCTGGTAAAGTCCCAACTCCCAGTTCTAAGTCACTTTTTGTTGGAGAATTACAAATGAGGAGAATACCTTAAAAAGCCGTGTTGGTCAAATAGAAAAAAGAGAGTCACAAAAAATCGCTGACTGAAGAAAAAAATTATTTTATTTTTTTAAATAGCTAATGAAGCATTTTATTTGTTTTGAGATTTGGGGGGCTGGGAGGCAATAGGATTAAGTGACTTGTTTAAGGTCACATGGTTAGTAAGTATCAAGTGTCTAAGGTCACATTTGAAATCAGTTCCTCTGACTGCAGGGCCAGTGTTCTATTTACTGTACCACCTAGTTGCCCCTAATGTGATATTGTTCTTCATTCTTTTTTTATTAAAGATTTTATTTGAGTTTTACAATTTTTCCTCCAATCTTACTTCCCTCCCCCACCCCCCCAATAGAAAGCAATCTGTCAGTCTTTACTTTGTTTCTATGTTGTACATTGATCCAAATCGAGTGTGATGAGAGAGAAATCATATCCTTAAGGAAAAAAAACAAAAATCTAAGAGATAACAAGATCAGACAATAAGATATCAGTTTTTTTTCTAAATTAAAGGGAATAGTACTTGAACTCTGTTCAAAAACCATGGCTCTTTATCTGGATACAGATGGTATTCTCCATTGCAGACAACCCAAAATTGTCCCTGATTGTTGCACTGATGGAATGAGCAAGTCCATCAAGGTTGAAAATCACCCCCATGTTGCTGTTAGGATGTTTTATGTTTTTATGGTTCTGCTCATCTCACTCAGCTTCAGTTAATGGAAATCCCTCCAGGTTTCTCCTGAATTCCTCTCCCTCCTGGAACTCAAGGGTGTTCCATGACATATATATACCACAGTTTGCTAAGCCATTCCCCAATTGAAGGACACTTACTTGATTTCCAAAACTTTGCCACCACAAACAGGGCTACTATGAATATTTTTGTACACGTGATGTTTTTACCCTTTTTCATCATCTCTTCAGGGTATAGAGCCAATAGTGGTATTGCTAGATCAAAGGGTATGCTCATTTTTGTTGCCCTTTGGGTGTAGTTCCAAATTTCTCTTCAGAAAGGTTGGATGAGTTCACAGTTCCATTAACAGTGTAACAGTGTACCAGATTTCACACAACCCTTCCAACAATGATCATTATGCTTTCTGGTCATATTGGCCCATCTTAGAGGTGTGAGGTGGTACCTCAGAGAAACTTTAATTTGCAATTCTCTAATAATTAATGATTTAGAGCAATTTTTATATGGCTATAGATTGCTTTGATCTCCTCATCTGTAAATTGCCTTTGCATATCCTTTGACCATTTGTCAATTGGGGAATGGCTTTTTGTTTCAAAAATATGACTCAGTTATCTGTATATTTTAGAAATGAGACCTTTGTGAAGATTGTTTCCCAATCTATTACATTTTTTTTATCTTGGTTACAGTGGTTTTATCTGTGCAAAATATTTTAAATTTAATGTAATTGGAATCATCTACTTTGTTTTTGGTGATGTTCTCCATCTCTTCCTTAATCATAAACTGTTCCCCTTTCCATAGATCTGACAGGTAAACTAGTCCTTGATCTTCTAATTTGCTTATACTATGGTTTTCTATGTCTAAATCCTATAACCATTTGGATCTCATCTTATTAAAGGGTGTGAGATGTTGGTCTAATCTAAGTCTCTCCCTTATTAATTTCCAATTATCCCAGCAGTTTTTAATCAAAGAGAGAATTTTTATCCCAATAGCTGTACTCTTTGGGTTTATCAAACAGCAAATTACTATAGTCATTTCGTGCTGTTGCTCCTAGTCTTTTCCATTGGTCTACCATTCTATTTCTTAGCCAATACCAAACAGGTTTGATGACTGATTCTTTATAATATAATATAATATAATATAATATAATATAATATAATATAATATAATATAATATAATATAATATGATATGATATGATATGATATGATATAATTTTAGATTATATTATCTGGATACAGATATATATATATATATATATATATATATATATATTTATAAGCCCCCTTCTTTTGCCCCTTTTTCCATTAAATTCTTGTGAATTCTTGACTTTTTATGTCTCCATAAGAATTTACTTATTTATTTACTTATTTACTAACTCATTCAAGGAATTTTTTGGAATTTTGATAGGTAGGGCACTAAACAGATAGTTTAGTTTTTGTAGAATTGTCATTTTTATTATATTAGCTCTACCTATCCATGAGCAGTTGATATTTGCCCAATTATTTAAATCTGATTTAATTTGTGTGAGAAGTGTTTTATAATTGTTTTCAAAAAGTTTCTGACTCTGTCTTGGCAAATAGAATCCCAGGTATTTTATATTGTCTGAGGTTACTTTGAATGTTATTTCTCTTTCTAGCTTTTCCTGCTGTATCTTGCTAGACATATATAGAAAAGTTGAGGATTTATGAGGGTTTATTTTATAATCTGCAACTTTGCTAAAATAGCCAATTATTTCCAGTAGTTTTTTAGATGATTTCTTGGGATTCTGTAGGTAGTAGTCCACCATGTCATCGGCAAAGAGTGAGAGTTTTGTCTCTTCCTTCCTAATTCTAATTCCTTCAATTTCTTTTTCTTCTCTAATTGCTGAAGCTAATATTTCTAATATGATATTGAATAGTAGTGGTGATAATGGGCACCCTTGTTTCACCCCTGATATTACTGGAAATGCCTATAGACTCTCCCCATTGAATATAATGCTTATTGATGGTTTCAGAAAGATACTGCTAATTATTCTAAGGAATAGTCCATTTATTTCTATACTCTCTAGTGTTTTGAATAGGAATGGGTGCTGTATTTTGTCAAAAGCTTTTTCAGCATCTATTGATATGATCATATAATTTCTGATAGGCTTTTTGTTGATATGATTGAGTATACTAACAGTTTCCCTAATATTGAACCCATGCTGCATTCCTGGCATAAATCCTATTTGATCATAATGTATTATCCCATTGATAATTTGTAATCATTTTGCTAAAATTTTATTTAAGATATTTGCATTTATATTGATTAGGGAAATAGGTATATAATTTTCTATCTCTGTTTTAACTCTTCCTGGTTTAGGTAACAGCATCATATTGGTTTCATAGAAAGAGTTAGGCAGAGTTACATCTTTCCCTATCTTTCTGAAGAGTTTATATAGAATTGGAACCAATTGTTCCTTAAATGTTTGGTAGAATTCATTTGTGAATACATCAGGCCCTGGAGATTTTTACTTAGAGAGTGCAATAATTGCTTGTTGAATTTCTTTTTTGAGATAGGGTTATTTAGGTATTTAATCTCCTCTTCATTAAACCTGGGGCAACTTATATTTTTGTAAATATATATCCATTTCATTTAGATTATCAAGTTTATTGGCATAGAGTTTGAAAAATAATTTCTAATTATTACTTTTACTTCCTCCTCATTGGTGGTAAGTTCCCTTTTTCATTTATGATACTAGCAATTTGGTTTTTCTCCTTTCATTTTTTTAAATTAAATTGACCAGAGGTTTATCAATTTTATTGGTTTTTTCATTAAAAACAACTTTTGGTTTTATTTATTAAATAAATAGTTTCTTTGCTTTCAATTTTATTAATTTCTCCTTAAATTTTTAGAATTTCTAATTTTGTATTTAATTGAGGACTTTTAATTTGTTCTTTCTCTAATTTCTTAGTTGTATATTTAGTTCATTGATTTTCTCTTTCTCTAATTTATTCATGTAAGCATTTAAACATATAATATATCCCCTGAGAGCCGCTTTGATCGAATCCCCTAGATTTTGGTTTGTTGTTTCATTATTTTCATTATCTAGGATAAAATGATTGATTCTTTCTATAATATATTTTTGATCCACTCATTATTTTTTTAAATTTATTTTTATTAAAAATATTTGAACATTACAGTTTTCCCCCCAATCTTCCTTCCCTCCCCCCAGCCACCCACAGAAAGCAATCTGTCAGTCTTTACTTTGTTTCCATGTTGTACCTTGATCGAAATTGGGTGTGATGAGAGAGAAATCATATCCTTAAAGAAGAGACAAGAGGTCTAAGAGGTAACAAGATCAGACAATAAGATATCTGTTTTTTCCCCTAAATTAAAGGGAATAATCCTTGGACTTTGTTCAAACTCCACAGCTCCTTATCTGGACACAGAGGGCACTCTTCTTTGCAGACAGTCCAAAATTGTTCCCGATTTTTGCACTGATGGAATGAGCGAGTCCTTCAAGGTTGATCATCAATCCCATGTTACTGTTAGGGTACACAGTGTTTTTCTGGTTATGCTCATCTCACTCAGCATCAGTCCATGCAAATCCCTCCAGGCTTCCCTAAAATCCCATCCCTCCTGGTTTGTAATAGAACAATAGTGTTCCATGATATACATATACCACAGTTTGCCAAGCCATTCCCCAACTGAAGGACATTTACTTGATTTCCAATTCTTTGCCACCACAAGCAGGGCTGCTATAAATATTTTTTGTACTAGTAATGCTTTTACCCTTTTTCATCATCTCTTCGGGATATAGACCCAGTAGTGGTATTGCTGGGTCAAAGGGTATACACATTTTTGTTACCCTTGGGGCGTAGTTCCAAATAGCTCTCCAGAAGGGTTAGATGAGTTCACCGCTCCACCAACTGTGTAATAGTGTCCCAGATTTCCCACAACCCTTCCAACAATGATCATTTTCCTTTCTGGTCATATTGGCCAATCTGAGAGGTGTGAGGTGGTACCTCAGAGAAGCTTTAATTTGCATTTCTCTAATAATTAATGATTTAGAGTATTTTTTCATATGGCTATAGATTGCTTTGATCTCCTCATCTGTAAATTGACTTTGCATATCTTTGACCATTTGTCAATTGGGGAATGGATTTTTGTTTTAAAAATATGACTCAGTCCTCTGTATATTTTAGAAATTAGTCCTTTGTCAGAATCATTAGTTGTATAGATTGTTTCCCAATTTACTGCATTTCTCTTGATCTTGGTTACAATGGTTTTAGCTGTGCAAAAGCTTTTTAATTTGATGTAATCGAAATCATCTAATTGGTTTTGGTGATGTTCTCCATCTCTTCCTTAGTCATAAACTGCTCCCCTTTCCATAGATCTGACAGGTAAACTAGTCCTTGATCTTCTTATTTGCTTATCGTATTGGTTTTTTTTTTATGTGTAAGTCCTGTAACCATTTGGATCTTATCTTGGTAAAGGGTGTGAGGTGTTGGTCTAATCTAAATTTCTTCCATACTAACTTCCAATTATCCTAGCAGTTTTTATCAAAGAGGGAGTTTTTAATCCCAATGGCTGAACTCTTTGGGTTTATCAAACAGCAGATTACTATAATTATCTCCTGCTTTTACACCTAGTCTATTCCACTGGATCACCACTCTATTTCTTAGCCAATACCAAACAGCTTTGATGACTGATGCTTCATAATGTAATTTTAGATCAGGTAGGGCTAAGCCACCTTCTTTTGCACTTTTTTTTCATTAAGCTCCTGGCAATTCTTGACTTTTTATTTCCCCATAAGAATTTACTTACAATTTTTTCTAACTCATTAAAGTAATTTTTTGGAATTTTTAGATAGTTTAGTTTTGGTTGAATTGTCATTTTTATTATATTACCTCTACCTATCCATGAGCAGTTGATATTTGCCCAGTTATTTAAATCTGATTCAATTTGCGTGAGCAGTATTTGATAATTCTTTTCAAAAAGATTCTGAGCCTGTCTTGTCAAATAGACTCCCAAGTATTTTGTATTGTCTGAGGTCACTTTGAATGGGATTTCTCTTTCTAGCTCTTCCTGCCTTATCTTGCTAGACATATATAGAAAAGTAGAGGATTTATGAGGGTTTATTTTATAACCTGCAAGTTTGCTAAAATTGATAATTATTTCCAGTAGTTTTTTGGATTATTTCTTGGGATTCTTCAGGTAGACCATCATGTAATCTGCAAAGAGCAAGACTTTTGTCTCTTCCTTCCTAATTCTTATTCCTTCAATTTCTTTTTCTTCTCTAATTGCTGATGCTAACATTTATAATACAATATTGAATAGTAGTGGTGATAATGGGCACCCTTGTTTCACTCCTGATTTTATTGAGAATGCTTCTAGCCTCTCCCCATTGAATATAATGCTTGCTGATGGTTTCAGATAGATACTGTTAATTATTTTAAGGAACAGTCCATTTATTCCCACATTCTCTAGTGTTTTTAATGGATGCTGTATTTTGTCAAAAGCTTTTTCAGTATCTATTGATATGTTCATATGATTTCTGATAGGTTTGTTGTTGATATAATTGAGTATACTAACAGTTTTCCTAATATTGAACCAACTCTGTATTTCTTGAATAAATCCTACTTGATCATAATGTATTATCCTAGTGATAACTTGTAATCATATTGCTAAGATTTTATTTAAGATTTTTGCATCTATATTCATCAGGGAAATAGGTCTATAATTTTCATTCTCTGTTTTAACTCTTCCTGGTATAGGTAACAGCACCATATGTTTAAAATGAGGTTATTCATTTTCCAATTGGTTCTGGGTCTATATATCCTTAGTCCAATATTGCATATGCCTTCTATTGCATTGTGATCTGAGAAACATGTAGTCACTATTTCTGCCTTTCTGCAGCTGATCATTAGGCTTTTATGTCCTAGTACATGGACAATTTTTGTATAAGTTCCATGTACTGCAGAAATAAAGGTACATGCATTTCTATCCCCATGCAATTTCCTCCATAAGTCTAAAATATCTACTTTTTCCAACAATCTATTTACCTGCTTAACTTCTTTCTTGTTTATTTTATGATTCAATTTATCTACATCTGAGAGTGGGAGGTTGAGGACTCCCACTAGTGGAGTTTCACTGTCTATATCTTCCTATAGTTCTTTCAGCTTTTCCTCTAAGAATTTGGATGTTATCCCATTGGGTACACATATATTCAATATTGAAATAACTTTATTGTCTATGGTACTTTTTATTACGAGGATAAAATTTCCTTCCTTATCTCTTTGAATGCAATCTATTTTTGCAGCTGTTTTGTCTGAGATAAGGATTGCTACTCCTGCTTTTCTTCACTTCACCTGAAGCAAAATATATTTTGCTCCAACCTTTTACCTTTACTCTATATGTATCTCTCTACTTCAAATGAGTCTCTTGTAAACAGCATGTTGTAGGATTCTGGCTTTTAATCCAGTCTGCTGTCTGCTTATGTTTTAAGGGAGGGTTCTTCCCATTCACATTGAAAGTTATAATTACTAACTTTTTATTGCTCTCCATAATATCTTACCTCTGTTTGTATTTTTCCCCTTTCCCCCTTTAACCATATTCCCCAGTGTTTTGTTTCTGAATACTGCCACCTTCAATGTGTTTGACCTCCTATATCAACCCACCTCCTCTTTCTTTCCCCTCTCCTTTTCCCAGTCTTCCTTCCCTTTATTCTTTTAGTTCTCCTATTTCTCCCCTTCCCTGTCCCCTCCCCTTTCCCCTTTTTAATATTTGAAAGTTAGGATAAATTTCTTAGCTTAATTAAGTGTGCTTAAGTTAACTTTAAGCCAAGTCTTATGAGATGAATATTCAGGTGGTTTTTGTTGCCTCCTTTCTTCCCTTCTATTACAATAGGTCTTTTGTACCACTAAATGTAATGAGATTTAACTCATTCAGTCTCCTCCATCCTCCCCTTTCCTTACTATCCCCTCTTTTAAGGAGGTATTGTTTTTAAATCATTCTGAGTCACAGAAAAGTTATGAGTGTCCATCACTTCTGGCTAAATATATTCTCTCTAATAGAGTTATAATTCTCAAGAGTTATTAGAATCTTTCTCCCAGGTAGGGATTTAGCCAGTTTCATCTTATCAGATAACAGTTTCACAGATAAATCATGAGTGTCCATCACTTCTGGTTAAGTATATTCTCTCTAATAGAGTTACAATTATCATAGGATAATCTTTCTCCCAAGTGAGAATGTAGCCAGTTTTTTTTCTTATTGTATAATAGCTTTTTTATTTATCTTATTTTTATCTTTTCATGTGTCTCTTGAGCCTCCTCTTTGATGTCCAAATTTTCTATTTAACTCTGGTCTTTTCATTAGGAAATGTTGGAAGTCTCCCACTTCATTCAGTGTCCATATTTTCCCCTGGAAGAGAAGGCTCAGCTTTTCCAGGTGGTGGATTCTTGACTGCAATCCAAGCTCCTTTGCTCTTTGGAATATCTCATTTTAGGTCCTTTGATCACTTAATTTTGTTGCAGCCAGGTCCTGCATAATCCTTAATGTGATTCCTTGGTATTTAAATTGTTTCTTTCTGGTTGCTTGTTATATTTTTTTTTATCCGATAGTTCTGTAATTGGCCACAAGATTTCTTAGTGTTTTCATTTTAGGATCTCTTTCCAGAAGATCTCTTTCAATAAGTATTTTGAGCTCTGGTTCCAAGATATCAGGGCAATTTTCCATCACTAAATCCTATAACATTAAGTCCAGGCTTTTTTTCTCTTCAGTGTTTTCAGGAAGGCCTATGATTATCAGGTTGCCCCTTCTTGAGCTATTCTTGATGTCAGTGCCTTTACTGATGAGGTATTTCACATTTTTCTCTATTTTTTTTTGATCTTTTGGTATTGTTTAATGGAATATTTTTCTCTCATCATGTCATTAGTGTCCACCGATTCTATTCTTTTTATTTAGATAATATTCTTCATTTATCTTTTACAACTCCTTTTCCAATTGGTCAATTCTTTTTTTGAAGGAGTTTTCCATTTGCCTAAGTGTATTTTTCTTTTTGCATTTGCCCAATTGAGAATTTGAGAAAATTATTCTTTTTTGTAATTGTACAATTGTATTTTCCAAGGATTTTTTTCTTGTTGTGAGATGTTAATTTTCTCCTGAGTTTCTTTTCCCAATTTTTCTGATTGATTTTTAAATTCTTTCCTGATTTCTTCAAGGAAGCCTTTATGGGCTGGAGACCAATTAATATTCTCCTCAGCAGTGCTAGATCTCTCTGGGTTAGAATTTATTTCCTCTAAGTATTTCTCCATGCCTCCCCCCTTTCACTGGCCTTTATTCATCTTCTTACCATCTTGAGTTGGGGTGGGGTGGGGTGACTGGCCCTCAGAGGTTTGCTTTTGAAGATCCTAGTGGCTTTGCTAATTTGCCTTAGTAATTTCAAGGACCTCCCAGTATGGGGTGCTGGATGCTTTCCCTGGAGTATTTGAGGCCCACAGCAGCAGGGTCTGAGTTGACTTTGAACAATGGGCTGAGCCCTGAGGTAGGGAGTTAATCTCCCTTTCAGTTGAGTGAATTCTGTTGTGGCATCCCTGTGCTTGAGGGGGTGGGAGTTGTTTACCATTTGTTCTGGGGAGAAGGCTCTTCTGAAAGTATGGCACTGAGGTCCCAGCCCAGGTGGTTGCTTTCCAGGTGTGCTGTGAAACTCTCTGTGCTGGAACTTACCCTCTGTTAGCTCCTCTCCCAAGACCAAAGATTCTGCTGCTAAAGGTGACTCTTGCACCCACCATACACCAAAGCCCCTGGGGCTAATGCCAGTCCTATGGCTTCCTCCAGCTACTGTCTCTTTTCTGGCACTCTGGTCTCTGCTCTGTGTTCACCCACAATCCCCTGAGACAGACTTTGTTGGAAGATATTCTTCTCCTAACTTCTCTTTCTGGGTTTTGTTGATCAAATTTCTGTTAAGAGGTTTCTTTCATGTTATTTTTGAGGGGAATCAGGAGTACTTTACATCTTGACTATTTTCTCTCCACCATATTGGCAGGAAGTGTGAGAAAATAATTTCAACCTTTCCAAAAGATACCCTTGTATATATATGATGTATATAAATAAGGAAATTAATGATGATAGAGACACACATACATATAGAAACCAATAGAATATGCTTTTATAGAAAAAAAAGAGGTTTATGACTAAGGAAGAGATGGAGGACATCACTAAAAACAAACTAGATGATTTTGATTACATTAATTTAAGAAGCTTTTGCACAGACAAAACCACTGTAACCAAGATAAAAAAAATGTAGTAAACTGGGAAACAATCTTTATAACTAATGTTTCTGATAAGGGACTCATTTCTTGTTCTTTATTTTTTTTTTAGTTTTTTTTGCAAGGCAATGGGCTTAAGTGGCTTGCCCAAGGCCACACAGCTAGGTAATTATTCAGTGTCTGAGGCTGGATTTGAACTCAGTTACTCCTGACTCCAGGGCCAGTGCTCTATCCACTGTGCCACCTAGCTGCCCCTCATTTCTAAAATATGCAGAAAACTGAGTCAAATTAAAAAAAAAAAAGTCATTCCCCAATTGACAAATGGTCAAAGGATATGCAAAGGCAATTTACAGATGAGGAGATCAAAGCAATCCATAGACATATGAAAAATTGCTCTAAATCATTACTTATTAGAGAAATGTAAATTAAAGCTTCTCTGAGGTACCACCTCACACCTCTAAGACTGGCCAATATGACCAGAAAGGATAATGATTATTGTTGGAAGGATTGTGGGAAATCTGGACATAATTACATTTTTGGTGGAGCTGTGAACTCATCCAACTTTTCTGGAGTGAAATTTGTAACTATGCCCAAAGGGCAACAAAAATGTGCATACCCTTTGATCCCTCAATACCACTACTGGGTCTATACCCTGAAGAGATGAAGAAAAAGGGTAAAAATATCACTTGTACAAAAATATTCATAGCAGCCCTGTTTGTGGTAGCAAAGAATTGGAAATCAAGTAAATGTCCTTCAATTGGGGAATGGCTTAGCAAACTGTGGTATATGTATGTCATGGAACACTATTGTTCTATTAGAAACCAGGAGGGATGGGAATTCAGGGAAGCCTGGAGTGATTTGTATGAAATGATGCTGAGTGAAATGAACAGAACCAAGAAAACACTGTACACCCTGACAGCAACATGGGAGCAATGATCAACCTTGATGGACTTGCTCATTCCATCAGTGCAACAATCAGGGACAATTTGGGCTCTCTGCATTGGAGAATACCATCTGTATCCAGAGAAAGAACTGTGGAATTTGAACAAAGACCAAGGACTATTACCTTTAATTTAGAACAAAACCCGATATCTTATTGTCTAATCTTGCTCTCTCTTATACTTTACGTTTCTTCCTTAAGGATATTATTTCTTTCTCCTCACATTCAATTTGGATCAATGTATACCATGACAGCAATGTAAGGATTGACAAATTTTCTTATGTAGGGGTGGGGGGAGGGAAGTAAGATTAGGGGAAAATTGTAAAACTCAAAATAAATCACATCTTTCTCTTTAAAAAAAAAGGAAAAAAGAAAAAAGAGCACAAAGACATATTGTCAAAAAAGAGAAGTAGAAAGATAGAGGTAAAGAGGAATTTAAATTAGTCCTCCCTTGAGAGAAATAACTAATATTGTAAGAATATTATCCTTTGGCAATGGTAAAGAAAGAAAGAAAGAAATAATGCTACTGCTCCTCTAGATTTTACTCAAGTATCAACACAAGCTTTGAGCTTTTGTTGGCTGCTGTAGTCAACACATGATACAGATAAGTAAACTACTTGGAAGTGATAATTATATTAGTCAGGTACTATGGATAGGAGACAGGACATGAGAGTAGAACATGATAATGAGGAGACAGAGGATCTTGTTCAGGAATATATAGCATAGCAGAAAATCTGGACCATTGAAGCCTTATTTTTTTCCCCTATCAGACATTTTAAAACTGTTAGGGAACTTAAAATCCATGGAATATAACCACTTCATTTCATAAGTAAAGTAACTGATGCTGAGAGAAATAAAATTAATTGAAAAACAGGTAACTGTATGAAGCAGAATTTGAATTGAATTCTGACCCTGATTTCAAGTCTAGTGCCATATGCACCACAAGATATTTTGTAGTCATAGTGAATAAAAGATCAAGAACCCCAGGCACTGAGGTCTCACAAGAGATACTGAGGATTAGTTCTTTGAGGTCAACATAAGAAAAATTCCCTCTGAGAGAAAGGCATGCTTCTTTGCATCTGTTCCTGGCAATTTTCACCACTCAAGGAATTTAAATAAATCTCTTATTTAATATGTGTCTTTGAGACTGCATAAGTGTTCCCCTTCATTCCTTTTTCCAGGCTTCTTTTATGTTATTAGCATCTAATTCAAGATTTTTTCTTAGTGAAAGTCTCTTTTCCTTCCTTCTGAACCTCAAAGGAAACAGGTTGTGCTAATTCATTTTGAGTATAAGATGCCTATGAAACATCTAGGTAGAACTGTTCCTTAACCATTGGAGAAGATGGACTGGAAGACAGGAAAGATGAGCCCTGGATATAGTTTTGAGTCGATTGCATACATATAGTAGTGAATCTGGAGATACTAATGAGATCTATCAGAGAATATTGAAAAAAGTCAAAAAAATAAAATGAGACCATCAAGAATAGAGCTTATGTTTATAAAATCACATTCTTTGACTTAGAAATGCCACTACTTGATCTGAAACTTAAAAGAAATTAAAACATAAAGGAAAAAGGACCTATGTGTATAAAGAATATTTATAGCAACTGTTTTCTGGCAGTAAATAATGAGAAACTGAGGGAATGTACTTCAGGGAAATAACTGAAAAAACTTGTTCTATGTGATTATGATGAAATGATTCTGCATTAAGAAATGATGATCAAGATTCAGTAAAACCTGGAAGGACTCACATGAGTAGATACAATATGAAATGTATTGTATAAAAGGTAACAACAATATAATGTGATTATCATTATGAATGACATTTTCTCAGCAGTACTTGGGCTAAGACAGTTGGGAAGGACATATGATCCATCCCCACAGAAAGAGTTAATTGTATCTCAAAACAGATGGAAAAATACTTTTCTTTTCTTTTCTTTTTCTTGATTTGTCTTTATTTGGAGGGTGGGTCTATGTTATCTTTCATAACATGACTATTCTAGAAATGTTTTTTTCTGACTACACATTTTTAACCATTAGCAAATTATTTGCATTCTTAATTGAAAGTTGGAGTGGAAAAAGGGAGAATGTTCAATTCTCAAATATTTAAAATTAATGTGACTTTTACATGTAACTTGGGAAAATAAAATAATTAATAAAGTTGAGTTCAATAATGTACCTATGTATATCAGGAAAGAAACAAATGGGAAGGAGAGATCTGGGTTTATTGTAAAGCACCAAGGAAAGAATCAATGGAAAATGTGTGGTTGAATATTACTTATTGTTTCAGAAATGAAGATTAACTTTGTAGTAACAACTGCTAAAAGTGCTGAAGGCACTAATAAGCAAAGTTGCTGACTTTGAAAAATGGGAATGGAGGAGGATTAAACAGGAAACTGGAAAGAATGCTGAGGTACAATAATGTATTGATACATGCATGCAATTTGGAGTTTGATATGCTAGGCATGAATTTTACCTCTTCTGTGTATGCTTGGATACAAATGTTTAAAATCCTTGGTTTTCTATGTCCTCTTGCATACATCACTCAAATATGATCAGCCAAACCAATTCATCTTCCAAACATTTCTATTTTTTAATGCTCCCCTTTCTTCACTCAGGTTCATAATTTTCTTCTTTTTCTTTATTCTTTATTCTCTCTACCCTCACATTCTCATCCACTATCCACATCTTGACTCATATCTAAAATACATGTCCTTTTCACCCACATCATAGAATCCCTATCTTTCTTCAAGAATCTCCACAAACACCACTTTCTACACTAAATCTTTCCTGTTATTCCCGAATGGTGTGCCCTCTGTCCTTAACTTCCTTATATTTAACTACCCTATGTTAATATGTACCTATTGCTATTATTTCATTTTTTTCTATATTTATATATGTGCTTGTGAGTTCCCCTGATAATGTAAGGTCCTTGAGAGGACAGATTATTTTATTTCTTTGTAATCTAATGCTTGACACCTAGTGTGTCATTAAAAACTCTTATTGATGGTAGTTTTTATACAAGGTAGGGAGGGAGGGTTCAATATCAGGAAAACATAAGAGCAATCATAAGATTATCTCAATAGGTACTGAAAAAGCCTTTGATAAAATACAACATCTATTCCTATGAAAAACACTAGAAAGTTTAATAAATGGAGTTTTCCTTAAAATAATAAAAATTTTCTATCTAAAACCCCTAACAAATATTATGTGCATTGGGGATAAACTTTGAATTTTTCCAATAAAATCTGGGATGAAATAATAGTTTTCAACATAGTATTATAAATGCTACCTGTAGCAATAAGAGAAGAAAAAGAAATTGAAGGACTCAGAATTGGCAATGAGGAAACAAAGCTTTCACTCTTTGCAGATGATATGATGGTATATACTTAGAGAACCCATGAAAATCATCTAAAAAACTCTTTGAAAATATTAATAATTTCAGCAATGTAGCAGGATATAAAATAAAATAAACACAAATTAATTATCAGCATTTCAATATTAAATCTTGGGAATCTACCTCCCAAGACAAACCCAGAAACTGTATAGAACACAATTGTAAAACACTTCCCACCCAAATAAAGTCAGATATAAATAAATGGAAAAATGTCAATTGCTCATGGTGAGGTCAAACTAATATAATAAAAATGACAATTCTACACAATTCTACCCAATTCAGACTATACCAATTAAACTACCAAATAACTACATTATCAAGCTAGAAAAATTAGTAACAAAATTCATCTGGTACAACAAAATGTCAAGAATATCAAGGGAACTGATGAAAGAAATGTAAAGGGAGGTGGCCTAGCTCTACCAGATATGACTATACTATAAAGCAGCAGTCATCAAAATGGCCTGATACTGGTTAAGAAATAGAGTAATGGATCAGTGGATTAGGATAGGTTCAAAATAAACTGCAATAATCACTGCAGCAATCTATTATCTGACAAACCCAAAGACATCAACTTCGGGGATAAGATCTTACTATTTGACAAAAATTGTTGGTAAAACTGGAAAATAGTATGACAAAAAGTTGGCATAAACCTACACCTCATATCTTATACCAAAATAAGATCAAAAGTGGTACTAGATAAATTTATAGACCAAGAAATACTCTGTCTAGCAAATCTATGGAAAGGGGATATTAAATCAAAAATTTTTGTACCAATAAAAATCAATGCTGCCAAAATTAGAAGGAAGACAGAAAGCTGGGAAACACTCTTCACAACTAGGAGTTCTGATAAAAGTCTCATTTCTAAAATATCAAATTTATAAAGTTACAAGTCATTCCCTAATTGATAAATGGTCAAAGGATATGAAGACAGTTTTCAAAAGAATAAATTAAAGATCTCTCTCTCTATGTACATATATAAATATATATATATATATATATATATAATCATATGAAAAATGTTCCAAATCATTATTGATTAGAGAAATGCAAATTAAAACAACAATGAGGTATCACCTGAAACCTATTAAACTGGTCAAGATGAGAACAAGGGAAAATAATCAATGTTGGAGAGGTTGTGGAAGGATTGGGACATTGATTCATTGCTGATGGAGTTGTGAAAGGCTCCAACTATTGTGGAGAGATATATGGAATTGTGCCTAAAGAAGAATGAAACTGTTCATACCCTTTGAGCCAGCAATTCCAATTCTAGGTCTATATCCATAATAAATTATAAGAAATGGGAAAAGTCTCATATGTCCCAAAATATTCTTAACAACTTTTTGTAGTGGCAAAATACTTGGAAATTAATGGGATACCCATCAACTGGGAAATGGCTAAACAGGTTATAGTATAACTTCAATAGTACGGAATATTATTGTTCTTTAAGAAACCATAAATGGTTGGACTTTAGAGAAGCATGGAATGATTTAAAGTATCTGATGCTGAGTGAAGGGAGCAGAACCAATAGAAAAATGTACACATTAACAACAACATTGGGAGATGATCAGCCTTAATGGAAGCAACTCCTCTCAGCAGAGCTAGGACAACCATAATAGATCAGCTATGGACAAAGTTATCCCCATACAGAAGAAGAAAAACAAAACAAAGCAAAAATAAAAAAGAATTCACCCTTCATAATCTGATGAACACATTATAAAAAGTATCTCTTATGTATCTCTTTCCCTTAATCATAATTCTTCATGCCAAAAATGACTAATGTAAGCATATTTATCAAAAAAAGTATTTTATTGTTTTTAAAGGACTTTTTGAGGTAAAAGATTGTATGAAAAACATATAGAGAATTAAAATATAGCTATGTATTTTCAAAAAAGCAATATAGATTAAAATATATATTCAATAAATATGTAGTTGAGTATCAACAACAATATGGAAAAATTATCTGAATCCTTACCAATAAAAAATAATGAAATTTTTATGGTACAATCAACAATTTGGCATAAATAATAAACTTGTAAGTAGCCTTGGAAAGGGAAACAGAACTATTGTTCCAAATGAATTAAAAAGCATTTAGCAGAATTCTTGAATGAAATTTGCAATGATAAAAGCACATATATACAATAACATATGTATGCATTTATTATGTATATGTATGGGCATATATACAAATATTAACACATACACATGCATATATACAAACATATGAATAAATGAACATAACAAACACAATACATGTATGTATGGAAACAAGCATACATACATGTATAGAAATGTTTTTCTTCAATCCAATGAACTCACAACTGGAAAGTTAGTTTTAAGAGATTTAAGGCAGAAAATTCTCATATATATTAATATATTTGAAACAGCATTTTGACATAACAAACAAGAAGAAGCCTAATAGATACTAAACAAATCATGGTATATGAATGTAGATTTGTTGGTCGGAATCATTCTTTATATTCTGTAACTGGAATTAATGAAAGGCATACATAAGATTTATAAGGTCTCCCCTGTTATATGACCCTTCTAGGTAGTTTGCAGTTCATCTTGCCTTTTTTCAAAACCTTTACTAATTCTGTTACTTTCTTTTTCAGAATATATTTAAAATTTTTTTGAAATTTTGAGAAAACTCAGATTTTTATGTATTTTCCCACCTAGGATATGTAAATCCTAGGATTAAGCATTTACATATATATGTATATATATATATGTGTATATATATATATATATATATATATATATATATATATATATATATATATATATATAAATGTTTAAAAAATTATGAAACTTTCTGATTTCTGGCTGGTGTTGAATACTCCACCAATATTATAACATAATACTTAACTAACTGCTAATTCTTCTTAGTACTTCTTATAAGGACAAACCCTGTGCTTAAAACATATTTTCACATCACTCTTAAAATACCAGTCTTCAATCTAAAATGCAGATCAGCCCCAAAGTTCATAATGCAAGGTTCTTAATGAGATATCCCTTATTTATAAGAATTTCTGAAAATATGGAAAGTAATGAGAATAGAGAGATATATCTACAAAGATAATCCAAAAGACATGTCTTTAGAAAGAAAAAAAGAGAAGGATAGAAACAGACAAAAAAGAGAAATACAAAGACAGAGGTAAAGACGGTTCTAAATTAATCGTCCTCTGAGGGAGATGATTAAGATTCTAAGAATATCTTTCTCATGGGACAGGTAAAGAGGAAAATGAACAATACTACTGCTCCTGTTCATTTTATTTAAGTGTCACCACAATCATGGTGCACTTTTTGGCTGGTATGGTCATCACAAGATGCTGGTAAGTAAACTACATGGATAAGTAATTAGATTAGTCAGGTGTTTGGGATGAGGTACAGAAAATGAAAGTAAAACGTGGAAGTAATAGAAGACAGAGGGGATTTGTTCAGGAATAAATAGCAAGACAAAATTAAAAGAATGAAGAAGAAAATTTGGGTTAGTGAGATTTTTTTCCCTTAAGTGATGCTATCATACATTTTAAAACTGTCAGGTAACCTAAAATACATGGACTACAATCTCTCTATTCCTTAAATAAAGAAACTGAGACTGAGAGAAATGAAATGACTTCAAAAACAGGTAATTGTTTGACATAAACTTTGGATCGAGTTATGATCCTAATTTCAAGTCTAATGCCATATAGAACACAAGGTGATTTGTGGTCATAGAGAGTAAAGGAATAAGAGTCCCTAACACTGAGGTCTTAAAACAAAGATTGAGGATTAGTTCTTTGAAGTCACCTTAAGAAGACTGCCCTCAGAGAGAGAAAGGCATGTTTCTTTTTATCTTGTACCGAGAGTTTTTTCCACTCAAGGAAGTTAAAGAAATTTATAATTTAACATTTGTCTTTGAGACTACATAAGCTTTCCCCTTCATTCCTTTTTCTAGGGCTCCTTTTAAGTTATTAACATCTAATTCTAAGGGGTGGCTAGGTGGCGCAGTGGATAAAGCACCGGCCCTGGAGTCAGGAGTACCTGGGTTCAAATCCAGTCTTAGACACTTTAATAATTACCTAGCTGTGTGGTCTTGGGCAAGCCACTTAAAACCATTTGCCTTGCAAAAAAAAAACCCCATCTAATTCTGCAATTTTGAGTGAAACTCATTACCTAACTTCCAAGACCTCAAAGGCTGTGCTAAGTATGCATATTATGTTAACCCCAGAAGCCTATCTAAGAGGGTTTGCAATATGACACTGACTGTTCTTTTGAACTCTGCTTCATCCCTGTGCCAGCCACACTGTCTCTCAATGTCCATTTTCTGAGGAAAAATAGATAGTTTTGACTATTTTATGGAATAGTCCACTGTAGAAAGATTGCTAGTTGGTTGATATTCTTGCTTTATCTTCTCTCAGTTTTAACCTAGCCAAGTGGTAGGATAGTTTGAATACTGAATTTGGAATCATGAAGATTTCCATGGAAATCCCACTTCAGACATTTTCTCATGTGATCCTGGACAAATCATTTTATCTCTTTCTCTTCACCTTAGTTTCCTCATGAGTTAAATGGGAACAATAAGAGTGTTTACCTCACTGGGTGGCTTGGTGAATCAGATGACTTATGTACAGCATTTTGCCAACCTTAACTGCTATATAAATGCTAACCACTACTATATATGGATTATATATGATAATAAGCTTGCATATAAAAGCACTTTAAGTTTTGCAAAACACTTTACAAATATTATCTCATTTTGTTCTCTCTATTGTTTAATGATTATCCCCTTCTTACCTGTGAGGATATTTAATCAGAAATGAAATGACATGCCCAAGGTCACAAAAAGAGTGTAAGATCAGATTTTAACTCAGATTTTCCTGACTCCAAGTCCTGTGATTAACCCATTACCCTATCCAGATTAATCTAGAGACATAACGTTTCAGATTTGAAAAGGATCTTATTGATTATGTAACTCAAAGCTCTTGTTATTGAAGAAAAATCTCTTCAGGTTGGTAACCATCATCTCAAAACTTCAGCCAACTATGTCTCTTGATTAGCTGATACTTTCTTTAATTTCTATTTTCTCAACAACTCATACTCTTTCTGTGATCCTCTTACTAATTATCCTGTAAAGTCCTGAAGCAATGGGGAGTGTTAGAAAGAACACTGAATTTGACATTTGCAGTACAGGTTTCAGGGATCTTAAGAGCATCACTTTAGAGATGACAATAAGGATATGTTTAAGTATAGGGTATGCTTTCTATTTAAACATTTTCGTGTCAGAGATCAACAATGTATAAATTAAGGTTTAAATTATTTTGTTGATTTTCTGGAATTTTGAAAGGGTTAATAATAAAAATAAGCATAAATGTAAGTATGCATATATGTGTATATGTATTTATTTATGAATTTGCATGCATATGTTGTGTAAAGTTGTCAGACTTTATCTGTATTGCTATAAAGATTACTTGAGTTCAGCACTTGTGCATTAGAAGCCCCAGGAAATGAAGTCAGCATCAAATCCAAAGTCCAGATATTGTAGACAAAGGATAAGAAAACTAATAATAAAGAAACTGTATTTACAAAGCTCTTTAAGGTTTGCAAAATGCTTTATATGTTCAATCTCATTTCAGTATGACAATACCTCAATCCTGATGCTTTACTGCCATGACTTATCAACTAGAGCAAATCTCTTAGTCTCTCTATCGGAGAATGTGGGGAGTTAAATTTTGCTTTCATAAATAAAAAACTTGAGGTATAATAGCAATAATAGCTTACAATTTTATAGATTTAAGATTTTCAAAAACAGTTTTTCATATACTTTGTTTATTTGATCATCCAAACAACTTAGTAAGAGTGGAAGGTTTTCTCCATTTTGCTGACACAGAAAATGAGTGCAACTTGCCTATGATTGATTGATTAAAACATATATATATATATATATATATATACACATATATATATATCAGTCAATCAAATATATTTTTTAAAGACTACGTATAAATTAAGCATCATACTAAGTGTTAGGTATAGACAAAAGTAAACAGTTCTTATCTCAATATCAAACTTTATGTGAGATTTACTTGTGAGATTTACACAAACATACATAAAACTTTATATATACATAAATGTATGAATTTATATCTGTGTGTGCATGTATATGTGTATATGTTTGTATTTCAGTATATTTGACAAAACAGGCCCAAGGCAACAGAGGATGGGATGATTCTAGTAGCTGAGAAGAGGATAAGAAAAAGTAACACAATTTTATAATTTGTTTTGCCTTAGGCAAGTCAACTAACACTTCTAACCCTCTTTTTCATCACCAATCTTTGTTCATCACAATCAAATGAGACGTTGAGACTCAATTGGATAGTAGATCTTATCCAAGACAAACATTCTATGGGAATTCTATGATCAAATTTTCACATCAGGAATATCACTTTGGCACTTTGTGAAGGATGGACATGAAAGGGAAGTGAATGACTTCAAGGGAACCAGGTAGGGATCTATGTCAGAATGGAGGGAGTAGGTAATGAGAACCTTAGGGAATAAGGGAAGACAGAGAATGAATGAACAGCACAAATGCCCAAATTTTGGTATTTGACTGGATCAAGAGATGGGAGAGATTGAATACTGGAGTATGCTTTCCAGTTTTTGAGCCAAGGCATCTGTAAAAATGTCACTTCCTTAGCAAAAAATGGGGAAGTTAGGAGGAGGAGGGATGGGTTTAGGATTATATAAGTTTGGTTTCAGACATATTGAGTCTAAGATGCCTATGAAACATTCAAGTGGAAATGCCCCTTAGGCAGTTGAGAAGTGGAGGACAGGAGAGAGATGAGCATTGGATATATAGTTTAGAATCCAAAGTATAATAATAAATCAGAGATACTGATGAAGCCCATCAGAGGATATATAAAAAGTCAAAATAAAATAAAAGAGATCATCAAGACCTATGATTATAAAGTCATACATATTCTTTGACCTAGCAATGCTATTACTTGGTCTGTAATTCAAAAGAAATAAAAAACTGAAAGGAAGAGGATCTATCTGGTGTCAAACAATTAGAAACTGAGGGGATATCTATTAGTTCATAATAACTACAAAAATTAGTTGTATTGGATTATGATGTAATGTTAATCTGCTTTAAGAAATGATGATTAAGATTCTCTCAGTATAACCTGGAAGGAATTTCATGAACAGATGCTGTCTGAAATGTTCTATATAAAAATTAATAACAATATAATGGAATTATCATCAATGAATGGCATCTTTTCCTGGCAGTGCTGTGATCTGAGATAATTCTGAAGGATTTATGATGGAGAATGTTATCCATCCCCAAAGAAAGAGCTGATTATGTCTGAAAACAGATTAAAACTTTTACTTTACTTTAATTTTCTTGATGTTTCTTTTTTTATGGGAGTTCTAAGTTTTCTTTCCCAACAAGACTATTATGAAAATGTTTTGTCTGATTATGCATTTTTAACCTATATCAAATTGTTTGCTTTCTTAATTGAGAGTTGAGGTGGGAAAAAAAGAAGAGAATTCGATACTCAGAGATTTAAAAGCCAAATAACCTATGTATATCAGGAAAGATACAAAAAATTATCCTGTTAATTAGACTGAGAAGTAGCAACAAGAGAAACAACAGGACAATGTCACAGAAAAACCAGGAATATTATCAATATGGTTAATATTGTCAAATTTTGAATTGAGCCATTTTGTTTTCATTTGTTTCAATTTGAAAACTAAAAAAAAATCATTAAACTAAAAGGCAGAGAATATATTCATCTTAGAAATAGTTGTATGTTTGGATAAAAATATGGGTGATGTTCTATTTTGTCTAACTTTCATGTGTCAGAATAAACCAATACTGTCCATGGAGTTTTCATGGCAAAGATAATGGTTTACTTTATTACTTCCTTCTCCAGTGGATTTGGACAACACAGTTTAGGTGACTTGTCCAGGGTCACACAGATACTGGGTATCTGAGGCCACATTTGAACTCTGATCTTTCTGATTCTAGTCCAAGTAGGCTATCTACTAAGGTGCCCAGCTGTCTCAGATTATAAGTAGGAGGTTTTAAAAGTGAAAGTTACAGCTAGTTAGGTAGATTTTTTTTCAAGAAGGATGACTATGAAAAGGAAAATAATGACAAAGGACATTAATTAGCCTGAGGAGTTGGCATGATCAATGGAAAGGAGAGATCTGGGCTTATTGGAAGACAACAAAAAAAGAATCAATGGAAAATGTGTGATTAAATATCACAGGAAAGATAATAGCCAAAGTCCCTAGTTGCCTGATGAAATAAATGGGAAGAAATGTATTAATATAATTAATATAAAATGTATTAATGTTAATATAATTAATATAAAAAGGGGGTGGCTAGGTGGCACAGTGGATAATTACCTAGCCTTGGGCAAGCCACTTAATCCCATTGCCTTGCAAAAAAAAAACCCAATAAAAAAGAATATAAAAAGGAGGAATGCTAGTTTTGAAAGGAGAAAACTTACTTCTCCCCCAAATCCCATAGCCAAAAAAAAGAGATCCTAGAAGATCATGTCAAAATATTATAACATTTACTTTATTTAAGAGTTCCAAATTCTGTATATCTAAATAACTTATTCCCTAAATTACCAAGAAGGAAGCAAAATGATACCCATTATATATGTGCACTCAAAGTTGTATATTAGCTATGCTCAAAAAATAAGTGAGAAAAATAAGCAAGAAGCAAGAAATTGTCCTTTAAACTTTACTCAGAGTTAATTCTTTATCTTGAGGTGGATAACAATTTTTTAGTCATTAATACTTTGTAATTGTCATGGATCATTGTATTGACCAGATTTTTGAAGTCTTTCACAGATGATGATTGTTACAATATAGCTGTTGTTACTGTGTATAATATTGTCCTGATTCTGCTCATCATTTTACATCAGGTTATATAAATCTTTCCAGGTTTTTTTAATACAACTCCTTTTTTCAATTCTCCCTTCACAATCCTATGGGCTTAGTTCCATATTATGCTTCAGAATGATACGACCAGTTTACTATTCCAACAATATATTCAAGCACTTATTTTCCTGCTTCACATCCTGCATTTGTTCATTGTGCTTTTCCAACATTTCATCAATCTTATAGATATCAGGTAATAGATTAGAGTTCTTTTAACTTACACTTCTATAATTATTAATTTGTAAAATCTTTTCATATGACTTTGATTTCTTCTTCCAACCTTCCTGCTTATATCTTTCAACCATTTATCAATAGGGAAATATCTCTTTTTCCTATAAATTAAACTTAATTCTCCATATATTTGTAAAATGAGATCATTATTAGTTGAACACACTGTAAAAAGTTTCCCAGTTTGTGCTTTCTTTTTAAATTTTAATTGCATTGGTTTGTACAACACACAAAAATATATATTTTTCTTATAATCAAAATTATCCATTTTGCCTTCAGAGGTCTTTTTGTCCTTGTTTCATAACAAAAAGGAAACGATTTCATCTATCTGTATAATTAACAAGGTAATTGTTTTCATGCTTCCCTAACTTACTTATAGCAACCTTTGTGTCTAAATCATATATCCATTTTTACCTTATCTTATTATACAAAAGGAAATATTTGTCTATGCTAATTTCTGCTAGATTTCTTTCCAACATTCTGAGTAGCTTTTGATTAATAGTGAATTCTTGTCTCAAAAGCTTGAATCTTTGGGTTTATGAGATACTAGTTTGCTACTGCATAGGTGTACCAAATTTACGCCTTTGGTCAATCATCTTATTTATTATCCAGTTCTGTATACTCAATGTGTTTTAAAGTATAAAATTAGGAAAAAAGAGAAGGAACCAAAAACAGACCCAGTATTTGCAAACCAATTGTCATAGTATCTAAATTAATATACATACCCAGAGTTGTGAAAAGATGTATTAAATGGCATTAATTATTTTGTGTTTTTCAGTCATTTAGGTTGTGTCTGACTCTTTATGGTCCCGTTTGGGTTCTTCTTGGCAAAGATAGAGAAATGGTCTGCCATTTCTTTCATTATTTCATTTGAAAGATAAGGAACTATGGTAAACAGGATTAAGTAACTTGCCCAGGGTCATACAGTAAGTGTCTGTTTCCAGTATAGAAATCTAGAAGACACGTTTTCCAAAGTTGAGGCCAGGCACTCTATCCACTGTGCCATGCAATGACATAATAATAATTAAAGAATTCATAATTATTCCTCTCTTTCAGTATATAGCAAGCTTGATAGAAAGATTAAGAAAAAGGGATTCTATTGAACTGAAGAAAAAAAGCATTGTCGAATTTAGAACCGAAAGACTTATGGTGTCTTTTGAATTATGACACTTAAAATATCTTTTTTTCTCCACACCAAATGATTCAATTAAAAAATTGACCATGCATTTGGGTAAAGAAAAAGAGTAATTATATATCTATATCTAATCCATATCCATATCCATATCCATATCCATATCCATATCCATATCCATATCCATATCCATACCCATATCCATATCCATATCATATCCATATCTATATCTATATCTATATCTATATCTATATCTATATCTATATCTATATCTATATCTATGTCTATGTCTATGTCTATGTCTATGTCTACGTCTACGTCTATGTCTATGTCTATGTCTATATCTAATCTATATCTAATCTATATCTATATCTATATCTATATCTATCTAATCTATATCTATCTCTGTCTCTATCTGTATCTGTATCTGTATCTTTATCTCTATCTTTGTCTCTGTCTCTGTCTATGTCTCTATCTCTATCATCTCTATCTCTATCTATCTCTATCTCTAATCTATATCTGTAGCTAATCTATATCTATCATCTATCTATCTATATGTCTAAATCAGAATAACTAAATTCATCCCTTAATTTGAGATATTACTATTTTGACAGGGTTGCCTGACATGAACATGACCATCATTAACATCACTGTCATAAGTCACACATTTTTCTATCTTCTTGGCATTCCTGGACTAGAGGATCAGCACATCTGGATCTCAATTCCATTTTTTACCTCCTATATTATTGTTCTTCTTGGTAACAGTCTCCTCATCTTTGTAGTGATTACTGATCACAGCCTCCATGAACCCATGTATATCTTCTTATGTATATTGGCTGGACTTGATATTACTCTTTCTACCATCACAATTCCCAAAGCCCTGAGCATTTTTTGGTTTAATTCTGGAGGGATATCTCTAGATGGATGCATTACTCAGTTATTCTTTATCCATTTTACTTTCATTGCTGAATCAGGAATTCTTCTGTTAATGGCTTTTGATCGCTATATTGCTATCTGTTACCCACTGAGATACACAATGATCCTTACCCCCTCAGTAATTATAAAAAGTTGTATGACTATCTACTTAAGAAGTCTTTTTACCGTATGCCCTATGATATTCCTTTTGAAAAGACTACCTTTTTGCAAAACTAACCTTCTTCCTCACACACTTTGTGAACACATTGGTTTGGCCAAGTATGCTTGTGCCAGCATTCAAGTGAATATCTGGTATGGTTTATTTGTCCTTGTGATAACTGTGGTACTAGACATTATCCTCATTGTGGCATCATACTTTGTGATTCTCCATGCCATCTTTCAAATGCCCTCTCAGGATGCTCGTCACAAGGCTCTCAATACTTGTGGTTCCCATATCTGTGTCATCCTCCTTTTCTACATCCCAGGAGTCTTCACAGCTCTGGTCCAAAGATTTGGGAAACAGATACCACCTCATGTCCACATTCTAATAGCTAATGTTTGCATACTGATTCCTCCTGTGATGAACCCTATCATATATGGGATTAAGACCAAACAGATCAAGAACAGAGTGTCTTATTTATTGTTTGAGAGACAAAGATGACCCTCTGAAGTAACAATTGCTGAGAGTACTGCAGGCTCTAAAAGCAAAGATGCTGGTTTTGAACAATGGGAATGAAGGTGGATTAAATAGGAAAATGGAAAAAAATTGAGGTCCAGTAGAGTGGTGATACATGCTTGAAACTCAGAGTTTGATAACATAAGCATGAATTTTGCTCTTCTTCTGTGCATGGTTAGAGACGAATGCCTTAAATTCTTTGGTTTTCCATCACCTCTTAAATGTATCACTCAAATGTGACCAGCCAAACAAATTCATCTTCCAAATATTCCTATTTTTTGAAAGCTTCCTGTTTCTTCATTTAGATTCATCATTTAGATTAGATTCTTATTATCCTTAATTCCTTATTTTCTCTGGCTACAAATCCTCAATCACTATTCAAATCTTGCCCCATGCGTAGAATACATATCCTTTTCACCCACATTATAGAATTCCTCTCTTTTTTCAAGAATTACCACAAATACCACTTTGTACATGAAATCTTTCCTATTATGCTCGAATGGTGTGTACTCTATCCTTAACTTCCTTATATTTAACTATCTTAAATTGATTTGTTTTGATTGCCATTATATTTCATTTTTATCTATATTTATGTATTTGTTTGTTGGTTTCTCCTTTAGAATATGATCCTTGAGGGGAGAGATAATTTTATGTCATTGTAATCTAATACTTAACACTTAGTGTGTGATTAAAAGTTTTTATTGATTAATTGCTTGATTGATTGAACTAAGGTCCCTTTTATCCTTCTGGTTTTATCAGATTACACTATGGGTATAGCAGGGAGAACTTTGGACTGTGAGGAACTTGGTTTAGGTCCCAGTTCTGTTACATACTATTTCTGTGACCTTGAATAGCCATTTTAATTTTCTGTTGTATATTCCTTGTCTGTACAATAAATAATTTGAAATGGATGATATATAAAATACTCTTTATTTCTAAAATAGAGGCTTTTATTTCAAGGTTACAATGGCTACTTGGTTTCTAGTTAACTTTATACAATAATTTTTTTCTAATTTATATTTCCTTGAAGGGGTATATATTGACCCTGCTGATACACTATAGAAATATTTCACATTTAGTCTTTAAATACCTAATACAATACCTGGAACATAGTAGGCACTCAAGAAATCCTTGTTCATTTTAATATGTAGAGAATCATTTTAGTATGTAAGAACTATGTTGGTCTGTGAATTTCTAGGATTTTCTTTCTCTGGAACACTTGATAGTTACCCAATCACCACTATCAACAATGACATTCATAACAATTGCTCATTTGTTTTTTGAAATTTATTTTATGATGACAATTCAGGATTAAATTACATATCCTTTTCACCCACTTTATAGAATCCCTCTCTTTCTGCAAGAATCCACACAAACACTACTTTCTACAAGAAATATTTCTTATTATGTTCAAATGGTGTGTCCACTGTCCTTGACTTCCTTGCATTTAAGTACCTTAAGTTGATATGTATTTATTGTCATTATATTTAATTTTTATCTAATTTTATGTATTTGTTTGTTGGTTTTTTCCTAGAATATGAGGTCCTTGAGAGGAGAGATTATTTTATTTCCTAATAACCTAATATGAGTTGGTAGTTAAAAATTCTTATTTATTACTTACGTTATTAGTTGAACCAAGGACCCTTTCATACTTCTGGTTTTCTCAGAGGTACACAATGTATGTAACAAGGAGAACTCTGAACTATGAGTTAGAGAAACATTCAAATCATTCCCCAATTGATAGTTAAAGGAGATGGCAATCTCAAGAACACAAGAAGCAGCAAGCAGGGGAAAGAGGAAGAAGAAACCACAAGGGGTCCACCAAAAACTTGCCTTCTGTTGTCAGTTCTTCTCCCAACTACTATCCCAGGTTTAGTGACACCTCTTCGGTTTCTCTCACCAGAGGACCACAGACTCCACTGCCTGACTTCCCTAAGGTTGTAGGTCCAACAACTGAAACTCAAGAGTCTAGAAGGGGAGAGTGTCAGGATAGAACACTGGCATTGAAGTCAGGAGGGCATGAGTTCTATTTCAGCCTCAGACACTTGCCATTTACTATTTGTGTGACCTTTGACAAGTCACTTAATCCTGCTTGCCTCACATCCAGGGCCATCTCCAGTAGTCCTGATTCATACTGGTCACTGGACCCAGATGTTTCTGGAGGAGAAAGTAAGACTGGTACCTTAGCACAGTCTCCCCCTCCCCCAAAAAACAAATCAAATTCATATTTCTTATGACATCACCTCCCTGATGTCATGGTTTTCTTTGAGAATGAAGAAAAAGCATTCTCAAATAATCAAAGATATCTATAGCCATATAAAAATGGTATAAATCATTATTGATTATAGAAATGCAAAACAAAACAACTCTGAGGTACCACCTCACATCTATTATATTGGTCAATGTGACTAAAGAGGAAAAATGTTGGTGGAGTTGCGAACTGATCCAAACTTTCTAGAGAACTATTTGGAATTATGTCAAGGACAATAAAACTATGTATAATGTTTGATCCAGCAATACAATTATTAAGTCTATATATCAAAGAGATCCGGAAAAAAGGGGGAGGGAGGAGCAATTTACAAAATGATTTATTGCAGCTCTTTTTGTATTGGCAAAGAAGTGGAAATTTAAGGGATGCCCATCACTTGAGAAATGGCTGATCAAATTGTGGTATATGATTGTAATAGAACATCATTGTGGGATGAGACTTCAGAATAGCATAGAAATACTTAAAATGATCTGAAGCTGAGTGAAGTGAGCTGAACCAGAACACAATTATACACACTAATAGCAACATGAAAATACGATCAGTTATGATGGACATGATCATTTCTGTAGTACAATAATCAAAGAAAATACTAAAAAAACTTGTGAAGGAGAATAGCATCAATATCTAGAGAAGGAGCTGGGGAGTTTATAACCAGAAAAAAGTTTGCTATCTTCAATTTGACAAAATAATCTTATGAACTACATCTTTTATTTCTTTAATTTTTTTTTCCATTTGGGGATGTGATTCTTCTTTCACATGATTAATATGGATCTATGTATAGCATGGTTATATATAAGAAACCTATATGCTTTGCTTTCTTTCAGAGGGAGTGGGGAAGAGAGGGAAGAAGGGAGAAAAATGTAAAAAAAAAGATGATTGCTGAAAACTGCTATAATATGGAATTGGAAAAAATAATTAATCAATTAATTGATTGATTAAAAAATAAAGTGATTGTTGACAAGATAAAATACTTAGGAGACTCACAAGCTATATGATAATGCTTATAAAATATTCACACAAATAAATTCAGATATAAATAACTGGGCAAATATTAATTTCTCATATGTAAGAAAAGTTAATATAATAAAATGACAGTCTACTTAGATTAAATTATTTATTCAGTGCCATATTAATCAATCATCCAAAAATTATTTTATTTAACTAGAAAAAATGTGATTCAATTCATCTAGAGGAACAAAATGTCAAGAATATCAAGGAAGGAATGAAAAAATACAAAGGAATGTGTCCTAGACACACCTGATCTAATATTATAACACATCAGTCATCAAAACTGTTTGGTATTTGCTAATAAATAGAATGGTGGATCAGTTGAATAGATCAGGTGCTAATGAAAGAGTAGCATTGACTATAATAATCAGCTTTTCTTACTTTTTATGATCTCTTTCTGATACAGATTTATTAATATTGATAGATCAAAGGGTATGCAGAATTTTTAGATCTTAGTGCTATTTTTGAATTGGATTCCAGAGTAACTGAACAAAGTCATAACTCCAACAACAATATGTTAGTTTCCCAATCTTTTGTATCCTCTTTAACATTTTATCTTTCTTTTCATTTATGTTAGCCAACCAGATAGATGTGAGATATTTTTAAATTTTCATTTTTCTAATCAACAATGGTCAATATAGCCACAGAGAAAAGCTTTTCCTAGGTGTTCTCTCCAAAATATTTCAAAAACCTTAAAATTATGAGTAAATTTTTGAGAGACAGAACCCATGGAAAGATCCAGTGAGACAAGTCTCCAGCCCAAAGTAACCTGGAACATACTGGGATGGTTCTGTTCCACAGGGTTGGAGGGGCAGCATAATGGAGCAAAGGAGCTTCAGCCTTCCCGTGCATCTGACCGCAGAAGCAGTCTCCTGATCTGCCACTCCAGGGAGCACCAAGAACAACTTGGAAGATCATCAGGGAGACCTCTGCCAGAGTGAGCACAAAGCCTAGGCCAACATGATTCTTCTCAACATGGCCACAGCTTTCAGTCCAGAAGCAGAAGCAGGCCTGTGGAGCCACACAGCAACTGCTCCCTGAGCGCTCAGCCCAGGAAGGTAAGGGAGTGGAGGGAGACTGCTGAGGTCTGTACTCTGTCCCTGGGACAGGACTTTAGGGCTTTGACCACATTCAGACCCTGGATACAGTCTGGGGCCCCAGAGGGTTGAGCTTGTGACCACTCAACAGGCCAGGAGAGCAGTCAGAACCTCACATACTAAGGTCCATAGGGGGTGTCCCAATAATGCTCAAAAGCTCAGGAAGCACCCCAAAACCAGGCACAGGCTGTGACATAGACCATAGACAATCACTTTGGTCCATTAGAGGACCAAAATACACAATCTGAAAATGAATAAGTCCAAACTTGTGCATTTGAAGACTTCAAGAAATAAAGAAGTTGGTCTCAGGTTTGATAGAGCTCAAAAAAGATTTTGAAAAACAAGTAAGTGGGGTAGAAGAAAAATTGGGAAAAGAAATGAGAGAGATGCAGGAAAAACATGAAAATGAAGTCATAAGCTTAGTCAAGGAGATCCAAAAAAATGTTGAAGAAAATAACATATTAAAAACCAGTTTAGGTCAAATGGATAAAACAGTTCAAAAAGTTATTGAGGAGAAGAATGCTTTAAAAAGAAGAACTGGCCAGATGGAAAAGGAGCTAAGAAAGCTCTCTTAGGAAAACAAATCCTTCACATATAGAATGGAGCTAAAGGAAGCTGATGATCAAGACATAATAATTCAACAGCAAAAGAATGAAAAACTAGAAGAAAATGTGAACTATCTCATTAAAAAACAACTGGGAAACAGATAATTTAAAAAGGATAATTTAAAAATTACTGGGCTATCTGAAAGTCACAGTCAGGAAAAGAGCCTTGACTTCATTTTTAAAGAATTTCTACAAGAAAATTGCCCTGATATCCTAGAAGCAGAGGGTAAGATAGGAATTAGGATAATCAACGATCTCTTTCTGAAAGAGATTAAAAAAAACAGGAATATTAGAGCCAATTTCCAGAACTCCCAAGTCAAAGAGAAAAAGGAAGGAAAAAATTCAAATATCATGGAGCTACAGTCAATATTACCCAGGACTTAGCAGCATCGACATTAAGTGCTCATAGGGTTTGGAATATAATATTCCAGAAGGCCAAAGACCTTGGAATGCAACCAAGAATCAACTACCCAACAAAACGGAACATCTTCTTCCAAGGGAAAAGATGTACTTCCAATGAAACAGGGGAACTCCAAATGTTCCTGGTGAAACAACCAGAACTGAACAAAACGTTTGACCTTTCAAGGACTCAGGTGAAACATAGAGAGAGTGGAGAAGGGGAAATTATGAGGGATTTAATGATGATGTACTCCATATTCCTGCATGTGAAGATGATACTGATAATACTCATATGAACCTTCTCATTTAATAGATCAGGTAGAAGAAGCTTCTATAGTTGAGGCACAGGAGAGAGCTGAATTTGAAGATATAATATATTGTAAAAATGGAGTCAATGAGTGAAAGGGAAATGTACTTGGGAGTAAGAGAAAGGAGAGGTAGAATAGGCTAAGATATTTCATTTAAAAATATTTCATGCAGATTTTGCAATGGTATGTAAGGGGGACACAAGGGGGAATGAAGGAGCCTTCATTCTCATCAAAAATGACTCAGAGAGGAAACAACAAACACATTCAGTAGGGTTTTCACATCTAGAAGAAAAAGGAGAGAACAGGAACAGGGGGAGGGGAGGGGAGATGTGGGTGATAGAGGATAGGGTAGATCATAGGAGAGGATAGTCAGATATAACATATTTTCTTTTTTTATTTTTTGTAAGGTGGTGGGATTGGATGGCTTGTCTGGACAGTTTCGGGGTCTCTGGGGTCAGATGTAGTTTGACCCCAAGGCCAATGCTCGGTCTGCTGCACCACTCTGCTGCCCCACAGCACAATTTAGAAGAGGGACAGAGTGAAAGGAGAGAGAAAATATAATACTTGGTAGTGGAGAGGAATGGATGGTAGGAATAACAATCATCAACAGCAACTGTGGAAAAATATAGAAGTAACTTCTCTGATGGACTTATGATAAAGAATGTGATCCACCCAAGACAGAGCTGATGGTATCAGAACATAGACTGAACCACATTTTTTTCTATTTCTTTCACTTTAATTCTCATGAGGTTATATATTTTTGTGGGGGAGGGGATACTTTATTTACTCTTAAATAAGAATATTTTAGTAAGGTGTAAATAAAATATGTTTTTAAAAATCAGTGATTTAGAACATTTTTTACATTTTTGCAAGTCAAATGGGGCTTGCTCAAGGCCACACAGCTAGGTAATTATTAAGTGTCTGAGACCAAATTTGAACCCAGGTACTCCTGACTCCAGGACCGGTGCTTTATCTACTATGCCACCTAGCCACCTCTAGAACATTTTTTCATGTGACTATAGATAGCTTTAATTTCTTCATCTAAAACTTCCTCTTCATAATCTGTGTTTCTTCAATGTGATGATAGAAATGAAATGACATTGAAGCAATCAATTAATCAAACAACAAATGTTGTCTAGTTAATAATATGTGCCTGGTCAAAGCTAAGTGCTAGGGCTGCAAACATACTCAAACATATTATGCAGATAGATTTATATATTATATGTGTTAATTTCCTTCTATAGGAGGCATTAGGAATCAGGATAAATTAGGATTGTGACAGGTTGAATTTTGAAGAAAAACTGGGATTCTAAGAGACAGAGATGAGGAAAAGTATATTTCAGGCATGAGGAACAGCCTCAACAAATACACAGAGATGACTATGTCATGCAATTAATAATGGGCATTAACAATGATTATCTGGCTGTATTGGAACAAATGAAATATGGCATATTAAGGAAGGAGCAGTATTGCCTGACTGGAACTGGCCAATTTGGGTCCCCAGTGGGGCAGCTGTTACTACAACTCACAGATGGCACTTCATCCTTCATTCTTTTTAAATTTTTTTTAAATTTTATATTAAAGCAATGGGGTTAAGTCACACAGCTAGGTAATTATTAAGTGTCTGAGGTCGGATTTGAACTCAGGGTCTCCTGACTCCAGGCTGGTGCTTTATCCACTGTGCCACCTAGCCACCCCTTCATCCGTCATTTTTGAAGAGAACCAATGACATTAAATGGGGTAATGCTTTGACTTGCAGGTGAAGTGGATTTATGTGAGGCAAGACAATGCAAAGTCTAAGTGCCACTGCACCAGAGTCACCTGAGTCCAGTGAAAAGACATAGAACAGAAAGACTGGAGATGACCCTATATAGTAGGGAGACTTTGTTCTTTTCCAGCTAAGATCTTTCCCAAATCTCAATTTGCTTGAGGCAACACTACTTATTAGTTGGCAACTAAAAGGCATAGTGTATAGCGTGCCAGGACTGGAGTCAGGAAGACCTGAGTTCAAATCTGGACTCAAACATTTACTATATATGTGATCCTCAACAAGTCATTTTACCCTGCTTGCTTCAGTTTCATCATCTATAAAATCACCTGGAGAGAGAAATATTAAGCACTCCAGTAGCTGTGTCAAGAAAACACCAGCTGAGATCTGACACAAGTGAAATGACTCAACAACAACAATTATTTATTGAACTAATTAATTGGACCATTTTTGCAAATTACTGTTGATGCCTTGGATTTCTTTGACTTAAAAATGTTCTGACCATTGGGAAATTGGTGAATATGCTTAATTTTTATAATTTATTTTCAGTTTTTATACATTTTAGAAATGAGAAATTTTCAGAGAAATTTTTTTGTGATTATCCCCTCCCCAGTTTTCTGTTCCTCTTTTAAAATGTGTAATCCAAATTGGTCTTTTTATCATGTTCACACCTCTCCTACCTCTTGGTTTGTCAAGAATTCTCTACTATTTATTCATATGATTGGTAATTTTGTTGATTTCATGAAAGTTTCCTTAAAGTTGTTTGATGCAGTAATCAAAGCAGAATACATAATATACATTAGAATACATGAATGAAGGTTACACAAATTCAGGACCTAATAAATATCTAGCAAGTTCTGACATGCCGATTATCAAAACTTTTCATTATTTCTTGGATTTACATGAGGGATTATGATATAGTAAATCTATGTCAAAATATTTTATAGAATGTAATTAATAAATTGTTCTAGAGCATTATTATTACTGACAAATATTTTGACTAATCATTCATTACCAAATGTCCAGACATAACACTGACAAATATATAGGAATGACATTTAAAAAAAAAAGATTACATAATATCAAAATACTCATAATCTCCTAATGGAATAAAAAAGACTTTTTTTTTACAAATAAAGACCTAATTGACAGAAGAAAGAAAGTAGAGATCAAAGTGATATGAAAATAACAATAGTATCTCTGTTCATTGTACTGCTGAAATTTCATAACAGATGATTTCATTGAATATACTAAGGAGAGGTTTACAGTCATTAAATTACACAAAGTACTCATTTTGAGAGGGATAGAGCAGTAGGAAGATCAACTGGGAAGTTATTGAAATGATACATGGTAACTAGGATTGTATTATATTTCTAGAAGGAGAAAATTGAGAGAAATGATTTAAGAGAGAGAAAGGAATTGATGAAAAATTTGGTAGAAAAGTAAAGAAGATGCAATAATCAAAGATAAAGTGGAAACTTTGAACATGTGGCTCTGACTTAATACTGCTGTCAATAGAAATATTAAATGCAGAAAAAGCATGTTTAAGTAAAATTAAATTGTTTCAACTTTAGACGTTCAGTTAAATATGGTAAGAAATTCAGTCAGTGAATCAACAATAATTTTTTAAGTGTCTACTGTTTTAGACATTTTGCCACATGCTATGTATACAAAGAAAGGAGTTAAAGCTCCCAACTCCAAGAAGCTTACATTGTTTTTTTTTTTAGATTTTTGCAAGGCAAATGAGGTTAAGTGGCTTGCCCAAGGCCACACAGCTAGGTAATTATTAAGTGTCTGAGGTTGAATCTGAACTCAGGTACTCCTGACTCCAGGGCTGGTGCTCTATCCACTACACCACCTAGTTTCCCCAGAAGCTTTTTTTTTTTTTAAATTTATTTTTTATTCTCATTTTGTACAAATGTTTTTTTACATTAATAAAATATTCTTGTTTACAAGTAAACAAAATACCCCTCCCCCCCCAATGAATATAGATAGACTTGCTTGGGCGAAAAAAGGAAAGGGGAGAGAAAAAAAACTAAAATTAAAAAAAATAATAGTAATAATTGTAGGTATGGCCAGGTGGCGTAATGGACGAAGCACCAGCCCTGGAGCCACAAGCACCGGAGTCCATATCCAGCCTTGTAAACCCAACAATCACCCAGCCATGTGACATGCAAGCCACCCGATCCCCACTGCCCTGCAAAAACCAAAAAGAAGAAAAAAAAAAGACCCAAAATAAAATGAAATAGTAATAATAGTAGTGGTGGCTGGGTGGCAGACAGAGTATTGGCCCTTGAGCCAGGAGCACCTGGGTACAAATCCAGCCCCAGACACCCAAAGATCACCCTGCTATGTGGCCCCAGGCAAGCCACCCAGCACCACTTGCCCTGCACCCTCCCCCAAATAATAATAACAAAAAATGTGTTTCAGTCTTTGTTCCAACACCAACAACTCTGTCACGGGTGGATCACATTCTTTATGATAAGTCCATCAAAAAAGTTACTTCCATATTTTTCCAATGTTGCCATTGCTGATCGCAGCTCCCTCCTTTCTTATCTCTCCACTACCGTGTACTATATTTTCTCTCTCTTTTCACTCTGACTATGCTGTAGGGTCACTGAGTGGTGCAGCAGATAGATCTCTGGTCCTGAGGACAAGAAGCCCTGAGCCCCCATACCACCCCTTAGGCCCAGTATCCACCTGGCCCTATGGTCCTGGGCAGGCCTTCCAATCGCAGCCCCTTGCAAGAGGTCAAAAAGAAAATGTGTTATATCTGACCACTCTCCTGCCATGGTCCATCCTCTCCTCCCTTATTTACATCCCCACCCCTTCCCCCTGCACTTCCCTCCTTCTTACTCCAGATGCCTATACCCCATTGAGTATATATGCTGTTTCCTCTCCTAGTCACCTCTGATGAGAGCAAAGGTTCCCTCATCCCCCCTTGCCTGCACCCTTGCATATCATTGCAATAGCTCATTGTAATAAAAAAAAAAAATCTTATTATGTGAAATATCTTGGCCTATTCCCCCTCTCCCATTCCATTTCCCTTTTTTTCTATTGACTCCATTTTTACACCCTATTTTATCTTCGAATTCAGCTTTCTCCTGTGCTTCAACTATAAAAGCTCCCTCTACCTGCTCTATTAACTGAGAAGGTTCATATGAATATTATCAGTATCATTTTTCTATGCAGGAATTCATGCAGATCATCATCAATAAGGCCTTCATATTTCCCCCCCTCTCCTCCAATCTCTATGCTTCACCTGAGTCCTGTATCTGAAGATCAAATTTCTGTTCAGCTCTGGCCATTCCAAAAGGAACATTTGAAATTCCCCTGGTTCATTGAAAGTCCATCTTTTTCCCTGGAAGAGGACATTCAGCCTTGCTGGGTAGTTCATTCTTGGCTGCATTCTAAGCTCTTTTGCCTTCCGGTATATTGTATTCCAAGCCCTACTAGCTTCCAATGTAGCTGCTGCTAAATCCTGTGTGATCCTGACTGCAGCTCCACGATATTTGAACTGTGTCCTTCTGGCTGCTTGTAATATTATCTCTTTGACTTGGGAGTTCTGGAACTTGGCTATAATATTCCTAGGGGTTGGATTTTTGGGATCTCTTTCTCAGGGGGATTGGTAGATTCTCTCCATTTCTATTTTGCCCTCTGCTTCTAGAATATCAGGGCAATTTTCCTGTAGTAATTCTTTGAAAATGATGTCAAGGCTCTTTTCCTGATCATGACTTTCAGGTATTCCAATAATTTTTAAATTATCTTTCCTAAGTCTGTTTTCCATATCAATTGTTTTTTCAATGAGATATTTCACATTTTCTTCTAATTTTTCATTTTTTGGGGGGTTTTGAAGTATTGATTCCTAATTTCTGGTAAATTCATCAATCTCCCTGAATTCTATTCTTTGTCTGAAGGATTTGTTCTCTGCAGAGAGTTTTCTTATCTCTTTTTCCATCTGGCCAGTTTTGCTTTTTAAAGCATTCTTCTCCTCAATAACTTTTTGGACTGTTTTATCCATTTGACCTAAGCTGGTTTTTAGCATGCTATTTTCTTCAGCATTTTTTTGGATTTCCTTGACTAAGCTGCTGACTTCATTTTCATGTTTTTCCTGCATCTCTCTCCTTTCTTTTCCCAGTTTTTCTTCCAAGTCCCTCATTTGATTTTCAGTCTTTTTTGAGCTTTGTTATAGCCTGAGCCCAATTTCTGTTTTTCTTGGAGTCTTTAGATGCAGTAATTTGTGCTTCCTTATCTTCAGACTGAGTATTTTAATCCTTCTTGGGCTCATTTGTAAAATATTTCTCAATAGTCTTCCTCTTATTTCTCTGCTTGCTCATTTTCACAGCCTGGTCCTGGTTTTGGGGTGCTTCCTGAGCTTTTGGGACACTCCCACAAGGGTCTCAGTGTGTGAGGCTCTGTCGTCCCTCCTGGTCTGTGAATGACCATAAGCTCCCCCCTCTGCCATGGGGCTGAGGGGGGGGGGCCCTGTTGTTTTATGGGGGGGGCTAGACTTCAATCAGGATCTGAATGTCGTCAGAGCCCCAGAGTCCTGTTCCAGGAGTCCTGTCCAAGAGGACAGAGACCAGCAGTCTCTCTTCACTCCCTTCCCTCAGCTCAATGGGCTCATGCCCTGGGGGCTCCTGCTTACCAGCTCTGCCTGCTTCTGTTTCGGGGTCTGGGCTGCCAAAAGACCAAGCTGCTCGCTGTGTGCCCTGAGGGCTGGGCTCCAAGTGCTCACTCTGGCAGAGGTCCCCTGCTGTTCCCCCACTTTGTGCCTGGTGCTCCTCGGGGTGCAGCTCTGGAGACTCCCCCGCTGCTGTGAGCTGAGGCTCCCAGCGCCCTGGGGCTACCTCCAGGAGGTTGAAGTTCTTTGGCTCTGGTGGGCCACCCCTCTGGCAGGCCGCCCCTCTGACCCCGGGGAGCAGAACCTTTCTGCTTTTTTCCAGGTTACCTTGAGTAGGAGAACTGCCTCACTGGGTCCCTTTGTGGGTTCTGTCTCTCGAAAGTTGAGTTAGAGTCCTTAGCTTATAAGTTTTATCAGAGAGTACCTAAGACTCAATCCCTTCTTGTCGCCATCTTGGCTCCACCCCAGAAGCTTACATCTTAATGGAGGAAGCACTATGCAAACAAATAAGTACAACAAGATACAAAGAATGGGGCGGCTAAGTGGCTGGCACAGTGGATAAAGCACCGGCCCTGGATTCAGGAGTACCTGGGTTCAAATCCCGTCTCAAACAGTTAATAATTACCTAGCTGTGTGGCCTTGGGCAAACCACGTAACATCATTTGCCTTGCAAAACACATAAAAAAAACCCAACAAGATACAAAGAGGGCCAATTGGAGATTATCAAGAGAGGTAAAGGCACTGGCTTGAAGAGGGACTGGAAAAGGTTTCGTGTAAAGGATGAGACTTTACCTGGAACTTGAATTCAGGTAACATAGGAGGCAGAAATGAGGCAGAGCAAATTCCAAGCATTGGGAACAATGAATGAAAATGCATGGAATGATCAGATTCCTATGAAAGGAGGAGCAAAGAGGTCAATGTCACTGGGTAATAGAATAGGTGGGAGTGAATGATATTTAAGAGTACTTGAAATATAAGAGGACTATGAATGGCTTTATATGCCAGAATCTTTCATATTTTATCTTTGAGGCAATAGGGAGCCACTGGAATTTAATGGATGGGGTTAATGTTGATAGGTTCAGACTTTTACTTTATGAAGTCCAATTTGATAGCTGAGTAGATGATTGATTAGAGTGGGAGTAGAGGCTGGGAGACTAAACAAAGTACTTCTCTAGTTCACATCTGAGATGATGAGAGTCCATACCAAATAAGTAAAAATGTAAAAGGAGAGAAAAGAAATGTTATAGTGGTCAAACTGAAAATAGCTGACAACATATTGGAAATGAGGTGATGAGCAAGAATGAATAATCTAGTGTAGAGATTACAGTTACAGAATTTCAGAATCTCAAATTTTCAGAGAGTTGCAAATAAACTTCATCATTTTTATCTTTCATTCATCTTTGGTATCACAAAAAATGATTACTCTCTACAATAATGCAAACTTTAATTGATCCATGCCCCTTCATCCTCTTCAACATTTGTTGGTTTCCTACTATAAATCTTTCATAGTTGATCAACCCAACATGTTTGAGACCATATTCCAAATCTCTTACCATTGTGTAGCTACTAATGGAATAAATAGACTATGCATTGATTATTTGTCATGTGACTTATCCAACAGTGTTTAGCATCACACATTGTCTGGATAATATTCTTTACACAACTTGTCCATGTTATGCTTTGTTAGTTGCTGTCTACCTATATCTGTCATGATTCCCTACATTGTTCTTGGAATGATTGTCAACTTTATTACAATAGAGGCTGTGGTTATTCCATGATCCAAAAATGTAGTCTTATCAAAAGAATTTTATTGTCTTTAAAAGGATGCTTTGTGGCAAAAGATTAAATTCAAAATATAGAGAGAATTAAAACACACATGTAAAAAAAGAAGTAAAGATTAAAATGACTTGTATTCAATAAACATGTAGTAATAATATGGAAAAATTATATGAATCTTTAATAATAAAAAGATAAGTTTTTTATGTCACAATCTAACAATTTAGCACAAGTGAAAAATTTATAACCAGTATTGGAAAGGGAAACAGAAATATTGTTCCAAATGAATTTAAAAGTATTTACCATAATTCTTGCAATTATAAAAGCACATATACACACTTACATTTGTATGTATTTATATGTATAAGTATGTGAGAAAACATACAAAATCTCAAATATATACATATAAATACATATACATACAAATATATGAATATATAAACATAAACATATAAACACACATTATATATAAATATATGTATGTATTTATATATTCTTCATCCCAATGACTTCACCATTGCAAAGTAAATTTTAAAAGATTTGAGATAGAAAATTGTATATATTTATATAGTAATGTATTTACAGCAGCATTTTTACATAAGAAAAAGAAAGAAACATAATAGATACTATACATGGTGTGTGAATATCAATTTGTTTGGATGAATCTTTTTTTATGTTCTATAATTGCACCTAATTAAAGGGATAGAAAAGATTTATAAGGCCTCACATATTATATGACCCTTCTAGACCAGAGGATGTTTGCAGTTTATCTTCCTTTCTTTAAGATTTTTAATAAATGTGTTACTTTCTTTTTTGGCATATATTTAACTTAAGTTTATTTTATAGTTTCCCATCTAGGTTCTGTGGATCCTAGATTAAATATACACTTTTATTTTTGTAATATAGTATTCATGTTTGGAAAATTATGAAGCTTTCTGTTACAACATGAGGAGCAGGGAGGTTGGTGTTGAATGCTCCACCAATAGTATCACATAATACTTAACAAACTGCTAACTTTTTCCAAGTACAAACCAAGAGTATAAAAGATATCTTCACATTACCCTCAAAATACTAATCTTCAATCTGGAATATAGATCACCCCCCCCAAGATTCCTAATGCATATTTACTTATGAGCTGAAAAAATAACTTTAACCTTTCCAAAAGATATCCTTTATTTATGAAGATGTATGCAAGTATGGAAAGAAATGAGGATAGAAAAAGATTATCTACAGAAACTATTAGAGATGAATTTACAGTGACAGAATGAACAAAAGAGGACAGAGACATAGACAAAAAAGAGAAATACAAAGACAGAGTTAAAGAAGAGCATAAATTCCTCCTCCCTTGAGGGAGGTAACTAAGATTCAAGGAATATCATCCCCTAGGAATGGCAAAGAGGAAAATAGACAATACTACTGCTCCTAACCATTTTCTTCTAGTGTCACCACAATTTTTGAGCACTTTTTGGCTGGTGCACTCACCACATGGTGCTGGTAAGTAAATCACATGAAATTGGTAGTTGGATTACTCAGGTGCTTTGGATGGGAGATGAGACATGAGAGGAGAATATGGAAGCAATAAGCGACAAGGAGAATTTTTCAGGAATAAATAGCAAGGCAAAAATTAGAAAGATGAAGCAGAAAATCTGGTCATTGAAGTTTTATTAAGTGATATCATCATATATTTTAAGACTGTCAGAGAACTTAAAATCCATCGAATACAATCCCTTCATTTCATAAATAAACTGATGATGAGATAATTAAAATGATCTGGAAGACAGGTAATTATTTGAAGAAGAATTTGAATTGAGTTGTGGTTCCTGATTCCAAGTGTAGTGCCATATAGCTCACAATGTATTTTGTAGTCATAGTGAGTAAAGGAACAAGAGCCACATGCAGTAAGGTCTCACAATAGAGATAGAGGGCTAGTTCTTTGAAGTCAGTATAAGAAGACTGCCCTCAGAGAGAAAAGCATGATTCTCTGCATCTGATCCTGAGAGCTTTCAACACTCAAGAAATTTAAAGAAATCTCTTATTTAACATGTATCTTTGAGACCATATAAACTTTCCCATTTGTTTCTTTTTCCAAGACTCCTTTTAAGTTATTACCATTAAATTTCACAATTTTGAGTGGAAACCCCCCTTTCTGAACTTGTGAGACCTGAAAAGACAGAGACTGTGGTAGATCTGTCTATTATGTCAACCCCCGGTGCTTAACTTAGTGTTTGGCATGTTACAAAGACTGTTCATTTTAATTCTGCTTTGTCCCTGTGCCAGCCAGTCTGTCAGTGTCAGTTTTCTCAGAAAAAGTATAAATTTTTGACTATTGCAAGGAATAGCCCTCATATGTATGTAACCACTGTATGCCTGGAAAGGTTGCTGTTTAGTTGATGTTCTTGCTTTATTTTTTGCTCAATTTTGACCTAGTCAAGCAGTATGATAGTTTGAATATCGTGATCCTGGACAATCATTTTATTTTTTTTCTCTTAACCTTAGTTTCTTCATGAGTTAAGTGGGAACAATAAGAGCATTTGCCACACAGGGTGGTTTGGTGAATCAGATGACTTATGTACAGCATTTTGACAACCTTAACTGCTATATAAATGCTAAGTACTACTATATATAGATTATACTTGATAATAATCTTGCATGTAAAAGTACTTTTATTTTTGCAAAGCATTTTACAAATATTATCTCTGTCCTCTCTGTGGTTCAATTATCCTCTTTTTACATGTGAGGATATTTAAACAGAAATAAAATGATTTGTCCAACATCACACAAATGGTGAGGTCAGATTTTAACTTAGATCTTCCTGACTCCAAGTCCCATGGTCTACCCATTGCACTATTCTACTAATTTATCTAGAGACAGAAAATTTCAGTTTTAAAAAGGATCTTGGTATTGAAGAGAAATCTCTTCAGGTTGGAAAGCATCATCCCCAAACTTCTTCAGCTAACCATGCCTCTTGATTAGCTGATATTTCCTTTATTTGTTAATTTCTCAACAACTCATGTCCTTTCTGTGATCCTCTTACAAATTATACTGTAAGATCCTAAAGCAATGTGGAGTGTTGGAAAGAACACTGGATTTGACATCTGTAGTATGGCTTCCAGGGACTGTAGGAACATCACTTTAGCACTGATAATAGGGTTATGTTGAAGGTTGCTCTGACCCTGCAAACAAAAGAGTATGCTTTCAATTTGAGCATTTGCACCTCAGAAATCATCAATCTATAAATTATGGTTTAAATTATTATTGCATTGATTATTTAGCCTTATGAAAGCATTAATAATAAAGATATACATCAATTTGAGTGTGCATTATATATGTGTATACATATTTATGTGATATATTTGCATATACATGTTGTAGAATGATGTCAGTCTTTCTCTATAGTATAAAGATTACTTGAACTCAACAATTGTGCAGTAGAAGCCTCAGGAAATGAAACCATCATCAGATCTTGAGTCCAGTATTCTAGACTAATTATAAGAATACTAATAATAATTAACTGGAATTTATATAGCACTTAAAGGTTTTCATAGTGCTTTATATTCATAATCTCATTTCAGCATCACAATGCCTCAATCTGATGTTTTACTGCCATAACTTATCACCAGGAGCAAATCTCTTAGCCTCACTAATTGATAATGTAGGCAATCAAATTCTACATTCATAAAGCAATCGATATACTATATTAGCTTACAGTTATAATTTAAGGTTTTCAAAAATATTTTACACATTTGATTTGATTAGACTTTGATTATATGATCATTGAAACAGCTCAGTAAGTTTGGCAGGTCCTATTGTTTTCTCATTTTGCTGTCACAGAAAATTAGTACTTTTTTTTGATTGATTGCTTAAAATATTTAATAAGTTTATATCTGAGTTTATCAGTCAATCCAAATACATTTATTAAACATGTTGTATGTCTCAGGTATCACACTAACTGTTAGGTATAGACAGAAGTCAACATTTCTTCCTTCATCAGTAGACTTTATGTGCACATCCAATTTAATTGGGGAATGTCTCAACTTGTGATATTTAGAGAAATATGTATATACATATATATATATATAAAAACTTCTATATAACCATAAAATATGTATATATGCTTGTGTGTACATATATATATGTAATATGTAAATACATATATAAGTGTGTGTGTGTGTGTGTGTGTGTGTGTGTGTATGTTTGCATGTGTTTCAGTATTTATGACAAATCAGGCCCTAGGCAACAGTGGATGGGAAGGTACTAATAGCTGAGATGAGGTTCAGAAAAGATCACTCAATTTAAAATTTTTTCTACCCTAAGCAAGTCAACTAACAGTTGTAGATCTCTTTTTCACCACTAGTCTGTTTTTTTAATCAACAATCAAATGGGATGTTGAGACTCAATTGGATACAAGATTCTTTCCAGGACAAGCACTAAGAGAATTCTATGATCAGAATTTCACTTCAGAAATAACACTTTCACACTTTTTGAAGGATGAACTAGAAAGGAAAGTGAATGAATTCAAGGAAACCAGATCAGGACCTAAGTCAGAATAGAAAGATTAGGTAATGAGAGCCTGAACTTTGTCTGGTTGGGTGTAGGGAAGAAAGGCAATGGATGCCAAAGATAGTGGTGAAGAGCTGGAAGCAATAATCTTAGCTTAGTCCAATCAAGAGATGGGAGAGATTGAAGACTTCATTATGTTTTGTCGTTGAGTCGAGGAATCTGTTAAAACATTGCTCCATTAACAAAAATGGGGTAGTTAGGAGGAGAGATGGGTTTAGGAATGAATATGTTTTTGATTTCAGTCACATTTGGGTAGAAATGTCCCTTAGGAAGTTGGAGAAGTGGACTGGAGGAGAGGAGAGGTGAACACTGGATATAGAGTTTAGAGTCATTTGAATAAATATAATAGTATATTTGGAGATAGTGATGAGATCCATCAGAGAGTATAGAAAAAGATAAATACAAAAAAGAATAGAACCTATGGTTATAAAATCATACATAACATTTGAACTAGTAATGTTGTTACTTGAACTGAAATTCAAAAGAAATGAAAAATAGAAAGGAAAAGGATTTATATGTATAAATGATATTTATAGCAATTGCTTTCTGATGGCAAAGAATTAGAAACTGAGGGAATGTCCATCAGTTGGGGAATAACTGAAAAAATTAATTGTATGGGATTATGATGGAATAAAACTCTGCCACAAGAAATGATGATCAAAATTCTCTCAATAAAACCTGGAAGGACTTACCTGAGAAAATTCAATATGAAATGTACTGAATAAAAAGTAACCCCAATATAATGAGATGATCAGCAAGATTGACATGTCTTCTCAGCAGTGCTGTTCCTAGACAACTCAGAAGAACTTATGATGAAGAATGTTATCCGTCTCCATAGTAAGAGCTGATAGTGTCTGAAACAGATTGAAACATGCTTTTGTTTACTTTATTTTTCTTGATGTTTCTTTTATTTTGAAGAGGGGCTATTTTTCTTTCATAAATGACTATAATGGTAATGCTTTTGCTGAATACACATTTTAAAACTATATCAAATTGCTTATTTTCTTAACTGAGAGTTGGTGTGGAAAAACGAACAGAATTCAGGATTCAAAGATTTCAAAGTGAATGTGAAAACATCTTTTTACATGTTACTGGGGGGAAATAAAATAATAAACAAAAAAAAGAGTCCAAGAAAATGCATATAATGATTTGTAATGTAAAGATACAAATGATGATTAGACTGAGAAGAAGCAACAAGAGAGACACAATAGGACAATGTCATAGAAAAACCAGCAAATACAGGAATATTGTTAATATGATCAGTATTCTCAGATTTTAGAGTCATTTTGGTTTTAATTGTGTTAACATGAAAAATTTATTAAATTTATTAGTAGAGAATATTTATCTAAGAGGTAGTCTAATAATTATTTTGTGTAGTAGAATATGGGTGATATTGTTCTATTTTGTCTGACTTTCTTGGACCATAGTATAGCTATGCTGTCCATGGAACTTTCATGGCCAAGATAATACAATAGTTTATCATTTCCTTCTCCATTGAATTAGGGCAACAGAGTTTAAGTAACTTGTCCATGGTTACACAACTCCTGGGTATCTGAGGTCACATTTGAACTTAGGTCTTTCTGACTCCAATCTAAACACTAGCCATTAAGATACCTAACTGCCTCAGATTATATGTAGGAGATTTTAAAAGTGAAGGTTGTAACTAGTTTAGATAGTTTTTTTTTCCTAGAAAGATAGCTATGAAAAGGAGGATAATGACAAAGAACAATAGCCTGAGGGATTTGTATGACAATGGAAAGGAGAGATCTGGTTTGACTGGAAGGCAACAAGGAAAAAAAATCAATGGAAAATATGTGGTTAAATATAACAGGAAAGATGATAATCAGCTCTTATTTCCTGTGAAATGGGAGGGAATGTATCAAGAATACAAATAGAAGGAATACTACTTGAAAGGAGAAGGACTACTTCTCTCCCAAAGCCTAAAGCCAAAAAAACGATAATAAGAAATCATGTCAAAGTAATTTAACATACCTTTATTTTTTTCAGTTCCAAATTCGGTATCTCCCTCGTCTTCCCCTGAGTCACTGAGAAAGAAGTAATATGATACCTATTATACACATGTAGTCAAGCAAAACAAAGTGGCATATTAGGTATGTTTAAAAAAATCAAGACATATAAAGTGAAAAGAAATGATACTTTGAACTGCACTCAGAATTAAGCGATTCTTTACTTGGAGGAGGATAATTTTTTTTTTATCATGAGTCCTTTGAAATTGTCATGGATCCTTGTATTGATTAGATTTGTTAAGTCTTTCACAGATGATGATTGTTACAATATAGCTGCTGTTACTATGTACAATACTGACCCGATTCTGCTCATCATTTTACATCAGTTTATATAAATCTTTCCAAGGATTTTTTGATACAACTTCTTTTTCAATTCTCCCATCATAATGCTATATCATAACTTGTTTAGTCATTCCACCAAGTGATGGGGATTTCCAATACTTTGATAGAACAAAAATATTTCTATAAATATTTTTGATTGGACCAGTTTAGTACCCCACCAACAATATATTCAAGTATTTATTTTTCTACATCCCCTTTTGCATTTGTTCATTTTGCTTTTCCATCATTTTGCCTTTCCATCATTTTGCCAATCTGATTGATATGAGGCAGTAATTTAGAGTTCTTTTAATTTTCATTTCTATTAGTAGTAGCTGACAGGATCTTTTCATTTAACTTTTATTTCTTCTTCTGACCTCCCTGTTCATATCCTTTGACCATTTATCAATTGGGAAATATCTGTTATTCTTATAAATTGAGCTTAATTCTCCAAATATATGAGAAATGACATCTATAAAAGTTCAATACACTGTAAAAAATTTCCCAACTTCCAGCTTACTTTTTCAATTTTAGCTGCATTGATTTTGCAAAAAAAGTTAAATTTCATGTCATCAAAATTATCCATTTTTCTTATTTACCTTGTTGCATAATAAAGGTTTCTCCTATCTGTATAATTAAGAGACAATTGTTTTCATGCCTCCCTAAATTAATCACCTTTTATGTCTAAATCACGTGTCTATTTTGACATTAGGATATAAAGGAAATATTTGTTTATGGCTAGTTTCTACTAGATTTCTTTACAACTTTCTGAGGAACTTTTGACTGATAGGGAATTCTTGTCTCAAAACCTTGAATTTTTATGTTTATGAAACAATATTTTACTACTGCATATGTGTAACAAATCTATACCTTTTGTCAATCATTTATTATCCAGTTCTGGATATACAAAATGTTTTTAAGTGTAAAATTTGAATCAAGAGAAGGCACCAAAATCAATCCCAGTATATGCAAACCAAATGACATAGCATCTACATTATTATACATAAATAGAACAGTGAAAATGTATTAAATAGTAATCATTATTTTGTTGCATTTTAGTCATTTAGGATATGCCTAATTCATAGCTCCATGTGGGATCTTCTTGGCAAAATAGTGGAGTTGTCTGTCATTTCTTTCACCTTCTCATCTGAAAGATGAACTGTGGGATACAGAATTAAATGACTTGCCCAGGATCATTCAGTCAGTAAGTATCTGAGGCCAATATTGAATTCAGGAAAATGAGTTTTCCAGAGTTGAGGCCAGGTATTCTCTCCATTGTGTTATATGACAGCATAACAATCATTTAAGAATTTGTTAATGTTCTTCTGTCAGTGGTTAGCAAACTTAATAGAAAGATTAAGAAAAGGTAATCTGTAGAACTGAAAAAATGCTGGAGAATTTAGACTCATGATGTCTTTTGAGTAACAATATCAAAAGCATCTTTTTTTTTTTCTCAGCACCAAAGATACATTTATAAAATTGAACCGTGTACTTGGGTAAAGACAAAGCAATTGTTTATAGCTATATCTATATGAAACTATCTATCTATTGAGATCAGAATTACTAAATTTGTCCTTTAATTTGAGATATTACTATTTTGACAGGTTTACCTGCCATGAACATGGACATTGTTAACATCACTGCCATAAGCCACACCTTTTTCTATCTCCTTGGCATTCCTGGACTAGAGGATCAGCACATCTGGATCTCAATTCCATTTTTTACCTCCTATATAATTACTCTTCTTGGTAACAGTCTCCTCATCTTTATTGTTATCACGGATCACAGCCTCCATCAACCCATGTATATTTTCTTATGCATGTTGGCTGGACTTGATATTGGCCTTTCCACCATCACAGTTCCCAAAGCTCTGAGCATTTTTTGGTTTAATTCTGGAGAGATATCTCTGTATGGATGTATTACTCAGTTATTCTTTATCCATTCCACTTTCATTGCTGAATCAGGAATCCTTTTGGTAATGGCTTTTGATCGCTATATTGCTATCTGTTACCCACTGAGATACACAATGATCCTTACCCGCTCAGTGATTATAAAAAGTTGCGTGACTATCTACTTAAGAGGTGTTGTTACCATATTCCCTACTATATTCCTTTTGAAAAGACTGCCTTTTTGCAAAAATAACCTTCTTCCTCACACATATTGTGAACACATTGGTTTGGCCAAGTATGCTTGTGCCAGCATTCAAGTGAATATCTGGTATGGTATATTTGTCCTTGTGATAACTGTGGTACTAGACATTATCCTCGTTGTGGCATCATACTTTGTGATTCTCCATGCCATCTTTCAGATGCCCTCTCAGGATGCTCGTCACAAGGCTCTCAATACCTGTGGTTCCCATATCTGTGTCATCTTCCTTTTCTACATCCCAGGAATCTTCACAGTTCTGGTCCAAAGGTTTGGCAAACAGATCCCAACTCATGTCCACATTCTAATGGCTAATCTCTGCATGCTGGCTCCTCCTGCGATGAACCCTATCATATATGGGATTAAGACAAAACAGATCAAGAACAGAGTGTCTCATTTATTGTTTCAGAGAAGATGAGTTTTTGAAGCCACAACTGTTGATGGTGCTGAAGGTACTAATAAGCAAAGCTGCTGATATTGAACAATGGGAATGGAGTTGGATTAAATAGGACAATGGAAAAAATACTGAGACCAGTAGTATGGTGATACATGCATGAAATTTGGAGTTTGATAACCTAGACATGAATCTTGCCTCTTCTTCTGTGTTTGCTTTGAAATAAATGCCTATAATCTTTGATTTTCCATCTCCTTTCATACATCACTGAAATGTGACCAGTCAAACCAATTCATCTTCTTGATATTCCTACTTTTTTAAAAACTCCTCCTTTCTTCACTCAGGTTCATCATTTTTTTTTGTTACCCTTAATTTCTTATTCTTTTTACCCTTACATTTTCATCCACTATCCAATTCTTGCATCATGTCTAGAATACATACTCTTTTCATCCACATTCTCTTTCTTAAAGAATCTCCACTAAAACTACTTTCTACATAAAAATATTTCTTATTATGCTCAAATGATCCTATTTCCTTAATTTCCTTGCATTTAACTACCTTAAATTGATACTTATATATTTGTCATTTTTTTCATTTTTATCTATATTTATGCATATGCTTGTTGATTTACCCTTAGAATGTAAGGGGAGGAGAGGAGAGATTATTTTATTTCTTTGTAACCTAATACATGGTACATAGTATGTGATTAAAAATACTCATTGATTATTTGCTTGATTGGTTGAATGAAGGATGCTTTTATCATTTTTTCAGAGGTATATAGTATATGTAACAGGGGCAGCCTTGGACTGGGAATTAGAGGAATTTGGTTTATATCCCAACCCTCTTGCATACTATTTCTGTGACTCTGAGCAGCCCATTTTATTTCTTTAAGTCTTAGATTCTTTGTGTGTACATTAAAGTATTTGAAATAGGTGATATCTAAAATTTTCTTTATCATTAAAATAGAATCTTTCATTATCATAATGGCTGCTTGGTTTCCAGTACTTTTCCACAAAATTTTAGGTTATCTGAGATGGAGAATGCCATCTGCATCTAAGAGAAAGAATTGAAGGGTTAAATAGCCATTGTGTTGACTACATTGCTATATGCCTATGAAACCAGGACAGTTTACCAGTGCCATGCCAGGAAATGGAATTAATTTCCAGTTATGCTTTCAAACTGTGAATCATGAATCTATTGTAATCCATTGGCACATTACTCTATTTCTTAAGCAGCAGAAGACAGTTTTGATGACTGCCACATTCTTGTGGATCAGATTCTGTTAGGCCACCTCTTTTTGGATCATTTATTCATTATTTCCCTTTATATACTTGACCTTTTGTTTCTCCAGTTGAATTTTGGGACTATTTTTTCCTAGTAAAATAGGGTTTTGGTAGTTTGAATGGTAGGGTATTGAATAAGTAATTTCATTTGGATAGAGTTATTATTTTTTATGTTAACTTTACCTAAACATAAGCAACTGATGTATTTCCAGTTGTTTAGATCTGACATTATTTATGTGAAAAGTATTTTGTATTGTGTTTGTACAGTTTCTGGGTGTGTCTTGGTAGTAGATTCCCAGGTATTTTATGTTGTCTACAATTACTTTACATATTCTTTTTTATTTTTACAGGGAAATAGGGTTAAGTTACTTGCCTAAGGTCACAGACCTTAGGATTTGAATTCAGGTCTTCCAGACTCTGGGGCTGGTATTCTCTCCACTGTGCCCAACTAGTTTCCCCTACAGTTACTGTAAATGGAACTTCCCTATCTATCTCTTGCCCTTTTACTTTGTTGTTCAAGTCTGGAAATGCTGATGATTTATGTGGATTGATTTTATAGCCTACTACTCTGCTGAAGCTGATAATTCTTTCAAATAGAGTTTTTTAGTTCATTGTGTAGGGTTCTTTAAGTGTTCTATCCTAAGGGGTGGCTAGGTGGCGCACTGGATAGAACACCATCCCTAGAGTCAGGAGTACCTGAGTTCAAATCCAGCCTCAGACACCAAATAATTACCTGGTTGTGTGACCTTGTGCAAGCCACTTAACTTTGCCTTGCAAAAAACTAAAAAAAAAGTGCACCATCCTATCATCTACAAATAGCAAACGTTTTGCTTCCTCAAAACCAAATCTAATTCCTTCCATTTCTTTTTCTTTCCATTGCTAAAGTCAACATTTTTAAAACTGGTTTGAATATTAATGGTGATAATTGTTTCACCCCTGATTATATTAGAAATGCTCCTGGTTTATCCCCATTACAGATAATGTTTGGTGGTGGTTTTAGATATATACCACTTATTTTAATGAGAACTCAATTTATTCCTATACTGTCTAGTGATTTTAATAGGCATGGATGTTGAATTTTGTCAAAGCTTTTTCAGCATCTATTGAGATAATCATATGATTTATTGAGGTTTATATTATTGATATATTCAATTATGTGTTTGCTTTTCCTAATATTCCACCATCCCTGATTACTTGATATAAGTCCTACTGGATCACAATGTATTATTCTAGTAATCACTTGTAATCCATTTTGCTAAAACTTTTATTATATACATGTTTTGTTTTCCAATTATATACAATAATAGTTTATACTTATCCTTTTTTGATTTTGAATTTTAGACATTTTCCCCCACCCTCCTTTCCCTCCCCCTTTGGCCCTACAAAGGACAGTCTGATAATCTTTATATTGTTTCCATGCTATACATTGATTAAAATTGAATGTGTTGAGAGAAAAATCATATGCTTGAGGCCAAATTAGAAAATTAGAGATAGCAAAAGTATGTAGTATGTAAGATAACTTTTAAAAAAAAACTGAAGGTAGCAGTCTTTGGTCTTTCTCTAAACTCCTTAGTTCTTTCTCTGGATACAGATGGCATTTTCCATCGCACATACAATAAAATTGTCCCTGATTATTGCACTGATGGAATGATTAAGGTAATATATAGAAATGCTTAGGATTTATGTGGGTTCATTTTATATTCTGCAATTTTTCTAAAGTTGATAATTGTTTCCTGTAGTTTTTTAGATAATTTTTGGGGTTCTTTAGATATACCATCATATCATCTAGAAAGAGGGAAAGTTTTGTTTCTCCATTCCCGGGTTCTAATACCTTCAATTTCCTTTTCTTCTCTTATTGCTAAAGCTAACATTTCTAATATAACATTGAATAGTAGTGGTGATAACAGGCATCCTTGTTTTGCCCCTGATCTTATTTAGATTGCCCCCATTGCATATAATGTTTGTTGATGGTTTTAGATAGATACTGCTCATACTAACAATTTTCCTAATATTGAACCAACCCTGCATTCCGGGATAAATCTTGTTTGGTCATAATATATTATCCTAGTGATAATTTAATGTAATCACTTTGCTGAGATTTATTTAAGATTTTTGCATCCATATTCATTAAGGAAATTGGTCTATATTTTTTTTCTGTTTTGACTCTTTCTGGTTCAGGTATCAGCACCATTTTGGAGTCATAGAAAGAGTTAGGCAGAGTTGCATCTTCACCTAATTTTCCAAAAACTATATGTAGAATTGGAACCAATTGTTCCTTAAATGTTTGACAAAATTTACTTGTGAGTCCATCTGGCCCTGGAGATTTTTTCTTAGGGAGTTCAATGATGGTTTGTTGAATGTCTTTTTGTGAGATAGGGTTATTTAGATATTTAATTTCCTCTTCATTTAACCTGGGCACCTTATATTTTTTGTAAATATTGATCTATTTCACTTAGATTATCAAATTTATTGCCTTATAGTTGGGCCAAACAGTTCCAAATTATTACTTTAATTTCCTCCTTATTGGTTCTCAGTTCACCTTTTTAATTTATGATAATAGCAATTTTGTTTTCTTCTTTCTTTTTTTTTAAATCAAATTAACCAAAGGCTCATCAATTTTACTTTTTTCATAAAACTAACTCTTGGTTTGATTTATTCAATAGTTTTCTTGTTTTAAATTTTATTAATTTCTCCTTTAATTTTTAGAATTTCTAATTTGGTATTTAATCGTTTTTTTTTATTTGTTCTTTCTCTAATTTTTTTAGTTGTATGCTTATTTCACTGATTTCCTCAATTTCCTCTTTATTTTCTTCATGTACACACTTAAATATATAATGTATTCCCTAATAACTTTCTTGAATGTATCCCTAATGAAGAAATACATAATATGAATATAATATGAAAAATATACTACAAATCATCATTGATTAGAAAATCTAAATGAAAACAACTGTTATGTATCCCCTCACATCAAATTAGCTAAGTTGACTCAAATGGTAAATGATCAAGAGAGATTGTGGGATGACTGAGACATGGGGAATGAATGGAACAAGTTGTGGCATGTGAATGCTATATAGTACTATTATTGCTTGATAAGAAACCCCAGTCTTAGAGAAACATGGAAAGAATTGCAGAATTGCAGAAACTGATATGTTGAGTGAAGGGAGCAGAACCAAGTGAACACTATGCACATTAACACTAACATTGTAAAGTGACTAACTTTGATGGATGCAGCTTGTCTCAGTAATTCAGAGATCTAGGATGACCCTAGAAGACCAGTTATGCACAATGTCATTCTCATCCAGAGAAAATAAAAAATGAAATAAACAAACAGAAAAATGCAGAATCTGAATGAATATTATGTTTTATTCTTTAAAAACTCCTCTTTTGTTTTCCTTCCTATTCAAGGGTCATTTTTCTTTTTCCTCAGTCCTAATTTTTCATACACAAAATGACTAATATGTAAACATGCAAAATGCAAATGTATATGTACAACTTTTCCAGGCTCTTAACTTCTGAGGGGAGGAGGTAGAAAGGCAGTGTGGTAGAAAAATTTGTAACATAAATATGCAAGTGGATGATTGTTGAAAAACTTTCATAGCATGTATTTTGAAAAATTAAATAAATTTTTTTAAAAACTCATGAATCATGAAACATGTCCTGATTGAAATTATGAGGGAGTCAATGATAAATGCAAGAACATGTGGACAGATAATAATTTATGTATTATTTTTCATATTTATATATATTCATATCTTTATTTTATTTTTCATCCATATGCATATGTACATTTTTAATCCATGTGCATATTTTCATCTATATGCATTTTTAAGTTACAAAATTTCCTTCCACCCTCCCTTCGCACCCCCATTCCCCCAGTGGTTAGTCAGGTTAACATTGTACATTCTTATTTTTGATAAACATGCTTACAGATTAGTCATTTTCCATATGAGGAATTAAGATTAATGGAAAGATATATAAGAGATAATTTTTATAAGGTGTTCATCTGATTCTGAAGGGTTTTTTGTTTTTGTTTATCTTCCTCTGGGGTTAGCATCATCTATAGCCAATCTAATACAGTTGTGCTAGCCCTCTGAACATTTGAGAGGAGCTGCTTCCATCAGGGTTGATCATCTCACAATGTTGTTAATGTGTATGTATGTTCTCTTGGTTCTGTTTCCTTTGCTCAGTATCAGATTTCGTAAGCATCATTCTATGCTTCTCTAGACTGCTATCATTTATGTTTTCTTATAGAACAATAATATTCCATAGTATTCATGTATCATAATTTATTTAACCATTCCCCAGTTGATAGGCACTAGATAACAATTTTTAACGAAGACCAGTTACCATACTGACAGCAAAGTGCTGACCAGATAAATTGGAAGAAAAGTCGGTGTTCGTGTGTGTGTGTGTGTGTGTGTGTGTGTGTGTGTGTGTGTGTGGATGGGTGTGTTTGTGTATGTGTGTGTGAAATATCTATGTGTTTTCATTGCAAATGAGAATGTAGCTTCTCAAATGTGAAAGAATATGGATCAATTCTCTGTGTTGATTTGGTTATAATCTTTGTTGATGCATGCATTTCTATTGCAGACTTATTTTTATGGAGGCCTCAAAGGAAAGCTTGGAAGAATATATTAGGCTACTTTTAAACTGAAGATCCATAGAACTGTTCTTCTGAAGCCTCATTGCTATGTGCCTATGAAACCTGGATAGTCTACCATTGCCATGCCAGGAAACTGAAAAATTCTATTTGAATTGTCTTAATAATGTAGATAATTATGAATATAGCAGAACAAATTCTGTAATCTTTTAATGTTGTTAATGTAGAATTTATATCCTTTATATCTTTCCAACCTCCAGTCGTCAACCCTCCATCTAATTTCACTCATGTAAGAGGGAAGTTCCTCTTTTGTGCTCAGTACCCAGTCTCAAGGCAGTCTCTCTCTCTCTCTCTCTCTCTCTCTCTCTCTCTCTCTCTCTCTCTCTGTCTCAGTCACTATACTATGATATTCTTTAAAATGGAATTACTATTTCTTGATCAATATATTACTGATCAGAAGTTAGTCTCTTAATCTTCAACTTAGGGGCTACAAAATGTTAGTTTGCTATGTTAGGCCTGTCTCCTACAATGTTGACCATACCCGAGTCAATATTGTCTGGTTATCTCAATCTTAGTACCTGATCAACAAACTTTAACATAAGAGACATCCTGGAAGAGCACAGAGATAATTCTCTTGCTGTTTGTAAATGTTTAATATTAAGCATAAGTGGAATTCTTGTCAATAGGAATTTTCAGTAAATATTATAAGATTCAAGAGAATTGTGTTGTAAAACCATGTCATCTGTGTGAAATCTCATTGGTTGGCCCCCCTAAACCTTTATTATTCTTTGTTCAAACTGTATAAAAATTCCCCAAAATGTTGGGTCAAAGTTGGCATTTGTATGAATGCCATTCACCCATGGGTTTTGGTAAGATCCTAGGGAATTAAACTTCAATTATGAAACTAACTTTGTTGTTTATTTTAGCCCAAGGATAATTATGGTTAACACTACCAAGCAATCTGTCCTAGCCTTTTGTTATTCACCCTGTCCTCAAGAGCTTATTGACCCTTCAGGAAGAAAAGTTTTTTAACCTGTTTACTTTGTTATATTTCATAATAAAATCCTAAACAGTTTTAACATCCCAGAAAGAGCATGTAAATTCATCCATCTTTCAGTAACCCCCAAATTCCTAGGCATATCTGGTTATCATGAATCCCATAGACAACATTAGGAGAATTCTGAAGGAAAGACCCTGACGTACTTTCTCACAATGAACTGCTAAGTTTTCAGACTATACTGAAAAGAGACGAACTATGGACTCGCCATGTTGTCTGAATGCCAAAAGCATTTTGCTTAAAAGACTATTTTTCAGAGAACTTACACAAGGCAGCTTACTCACATGGAGGTAAGAAGAAGCAAAAGAAAGGATACTCCCAAACTCTTTTTTAAAGAACTTTGCTATAGATTATGAATAATGGAAGATACTGGTATTGAACTGTCTGATATGGCATTTTTGCATCAAAGAAGACATTCCACTCTAAAAGCAAAGCCGAATGGTAATAACTCAAAAGAAACCTGTGGTGTAGATTTACAGTTAGCTCCATCCCAAATGTTCATATAAACTGTTTGTGTGTGACCTGAGCTATAGCCATCTACGTTTGTATTAGTTTGATCAGTCACAGTCAGAAACACTGGCCCTTGACCTTAACATAGGATGCTATTTTGGTCCTGTTCAATGATGAAGGACAACAAATAATTAATCTATGAGGAAATTGCTGTCTGCACTCCTCCTAGTCAATTTTTTAAATGATTCAATCAATAAATATTTACTAAGGGTCTACTAAGTTTCAGGCTCTGGGATAACCACTAAGGAGCTTAGGTACTTTGTCTAAGATCAGTCAATAATTATTTATTATGCATCTACCATATGTAAACTATTGTGTTGAAGCAAAAGCAAAGCAAAAGATAGTCATCTTCTCAAGATGCTAATGTACTTCTACCATGCACAGTTTTGTACAAATTAAACTTAGGGGAAACTGGACATAATCAACTGATGAAAGTTAGAATTAAGTTCCCTTCATTTTGCTATGAATTAGCTTCTAAAACTTTTCTCAGTTTTCTCTGAAATTGCCCATTTCATTAGTTTTGTGATCCAATGGCATTCTATTATATTCTATCACATATACCATAGTTTAGCCATTATCCCATAGGATAACTATTCAGTTTCCAATTTTTGCCCATCATAAAAAGATACATTTTATGTATCTTTTTGAGACAGGCCAGACTAATTTAGAGTTCCATCCACAATACACTAAAATAGGGGTGAATAAGTGAAGCAGCAGATAGAGACCCAGCCCTGGAGTCAGGAGGTCTTGAGTTCAAATCCAGCTTCAGACACTTAATATTTACTCACCTATGTGACTCTGGGCAAGTCACTTAACTCCAATGCCTTGCAAGAATTCAAAAACAAACAATGCACTAAAATTCCTACTTTCCCACAACTCCTTCAATTTTAAAATTTTCATCCAATAGTGAACCTCTCAAACACTATGCTACTGTTTTTGTTTTGTTTGTATGCTATATACCTAATCTCTTCCACGAAAACTTTTTTAAGACAACACTAAAAGTTAATGACTGCTTTTGGAGGCAGGGATCTGCTACTGATAGATATGTTTTTGAGACTCTTCATTCTTTTTTCTTGCAAAGCAATGAAACTAAGAGACTTGTACAAGGTCACACTACTAAGTAAGTATTAAATGTCTGAGATCAAATTTGAACTCAGGGACCTGACTCCTGGGCCAGTGCTCTATCCCTTATGCCACCTATCTGCCCATTAAATTTTTTTCTACTATATGAAATGTTTTAACCATTTTTTACTTCTTTAAAATATTCTTTGCAAAATTTTGCACAGCACTAAATAAGTAAAATGAATTTAAGCAATATTTCCATTTTTATTATAGTGATTTGACATACTTATACTTAAAATTTCAACAGTTTTTTAGAACAGACTATTTCTGCAAAAAGGAATTTTAGAATTGGGTGAATCTTCCTCTAAAATGCATTATAATATTTGCTGTTATTTGTTCTACTTTTTTTGAGTTTTTTTTAGTATTAGAATATAGAGAAATTAATGTTAATGTATCTTAAATTTTTCAATTTCTCTAAAGTTATTTTAATTTATTTTTAAGTTAACTCTAGAATTTTCTTGATTATGTCACATATCATCAAGAAAAATCAATATTTTTTCATTCTTTATTTAACATTAGAATTTAGCTTGATAGCCTTGATTTCCTTGTAATTCTTGGAAGAATATACTCAATCTCCTATCTCTGGTCTATTTTTTCCTGGTGCTCCATCATGCCTGGCATGTTCTCCTTGCTCATGTCTTCCTCCTGACTTCCCTGACTTCCTTCAAGTCTCAATTAAAAGTCTCCTTTAAAAAACATTTTTTAAAATTATTCTTAATTCTCATGCATTTTTCCTCTGTGGATTTTTCTTGCATTTCTTGTACGTAACTTGGGTTTTTTACATATTTACTCGTATATTATTTCCCTCATTAGATAATGAGTTACTTTAGGGTAGGGAATTTCTTTTGTTTTTCTTTGTACCCCCAACACATAACACAATTTTGTATCCCCAGTTTCCAGCATAGTGCTGTGGCACATTGTTGTTGTTTATCTCTGTTGTGTCCATCTGTCTGCTATGCCCTTTGGAGTTTTCTTGGCAAAGATACTGAAAGGATTTGCCTTTTCCTTCTCCAGTTCATTATACACTAAGCAAAATAGGGTTAAATGATATACTATTTAAAGCTTACTCATATCAGGCAGATTTGAACTCAGGAAGATAGGCCTGCAAGATCTCCAGCATCATAAAGAGTTTGAACATATCCAGTCACCCCTTATCCCTGTGTCACAATTTAGATCGTCCCCCTGCCCTAACCCACACCCAGGTATCAGATCTCAAATTCCCCTCCCCTTCCAAGTTCCTAAGTCACCATCCTTCCCCCAATGTTCTTTTTCCTTTTGCAAGACAATGGGGTTAAGTGGTTTGCCAAAGACCACACAGCTAAGTAATTATTAAGTGTCTGAGGCTGGATTTGAACTTAGGTATTACTGACTCCAGGGCCAGTGGTTTATCCACTGTGCCACCTAGTCGCCCCTATTTCCCCCTATTTTCCAGAATAGTTTTTGATTCTAATGACTCAGAGTGAAGGTAAATGGCAATTATTTCTTTATGATCAGAAAACCTGAGGATCTTTTCCTCACAGAATGATTTTTTGACTAGGTGATATTTCTTCCCTCGTCTTACTTACTGAGTTCAAGGAAAGACCTTATCCTAAAAAGGTCAAGATTTCTTACTACATTTGGAGTCATCTCCAGTCATCCTGATGGATATCTTGCCACTAGATCCAAATGGCTCTAGAGGAGAGTTTAAGGGTGTCAAGTTATCCCATCCCTTTCTAACTTAAATCAAATTCACCTGCAAGTCAAGATGTCCCCCATCCTCCTATTATTGGTCCTCTTCAAAAATGATAGACAAATACAACAATAACAATTGAAAGAAAAATAACTTTTGCACTCAGTGGTGGGTGTGAGGAGCTGCCAAGCTGGGCTCTGGGAGGAATATGGAGAAAGTCAGAGCTATGATGCACTGAGGTATGAGCCAGAGGGTCAGTGTGAGGCCCTGAATGTATCTGCCACTCCCACTGGCAAAGAGGTGGAAAGAAAAAGGGAAGAAGGTATTTTCGGGCTCAAGATTCAATTTGACTAGGTGCAATGAAACACCTTTGCATAGGGACAGACAACATAGCACTACCCTCACCCCATCTCAGGTAAGAGAGACATCTTGTTCACTTTGGCCCCATCAGTACAGAGCTAGAAAGGACATTAGTGGTCACTCCATCCAGCCCTCCTAGAAATCTTTATTGGCACTTTATGTCTATTATTCAAATTTACATTTAAATAGGTTTTATCACCAGAATACTTCTCGCCAGGTATTTAAATTTTTTACTTAGAAGTTTTTAGAAATCATGGTTTAAGTTACATAGATATAATCTTCAGGGGAGAAAAGTTTTATCCACACAAATGAAATCTTTTAAGAAGAGGTCAAAATTAATCATTCTGATATGCTTTTATTTATAGTACATTCCAAAAATAATGTTGTATCTCTTTTTAAAAGACCTCTAGAGAAGTACCTTATACAAAAGCTCTAATTAATATAACCTATTACCCCATAAACCACCAAGACATGAATTTTTTGCTAATGTCTTTATTGCTTCCACCCATTTCCTTCCACTCTCACTGTTATTATTCTTGGATGGACAGCATCTAAAATATGATATATCTGGTAAACGTTCTCCAAGTCATATCTGCCTCAGAAAAAAACACATTTACCAATCTGTTTCAAATATGTTTTGTCTTGATTCCACAAATAATGGTATTTAGTATGGATGGAATGAGAACACACATGTTAGCTAATAGGATGTAGACATGAGGTGGTAGATGCTATGCAAAATGCGGGGCAAGAAATGTAAAGATTTCCTGTGACATAGAAGATGATAACAACACACACATGTGACCTACAGGTATTGAGAATTTTGTGACAAGCATCCATGGAGGGAATTCTAAAGACAGTGTGAAGAATAAGTCCATATGAAATTGCTATGAGGATCATGTCTAAGACTAGCCTTATTAAAAGAACAAACATTACATACCAAATATTCACATGGATATCATCACAAGCTTACTTTGCAAAAGTAATGTGTTCACATCATGTGTGGGGAAGAATATTATTTCTGCAGAAAGTAAACTGACTAAAAAGGAATGCAATGGGAGAAACAAAACTAGTGCTACTTAACAAAACAATAACTAAGTTTCCAATGACTAAGTCGGTGAGGATCATATTATATCTCAGAGGATGGCATATTGCAATGTATCAATCAAAAGTCACCACTAAAAAGAAATCCTGACTACATTATATATGGAGTCAATGAAGAACATTTGTATAATACACCTACCATGGGAGATCTCCCTGTCATTGAACCAAAGTTGGACAATGATTTGGTCACAGTGGTGCTGGAGAAAACAAGATCAGTGGCTGTTAGCATGGACAGAAAGAGATACATGGAGTGTACTCTCTGTGACAATGATATAGATGAGGAGAGAATTCCCAATGATGAAAGTAAAAGAGAAGATCATGAAGGGGATGGAAAACCACCTGTGCTGGTCCTCCAGGCCAGGGACACCTACTAAGATGAAGATAGTATGGCTAATACCGGTATGGTTGAGATTGACCATACATATTCAGCTTTCTCCAAAGGTCTATCATGTCTAGGTTTTCTAACATTCTATTTATCTCCTTAGCTTCCTTCTTGTTTATTTTATAGATTTAACTAAATATAAGAGTGGGAGGTTGAGGTCTCCCACCAGTAGAGTTTTGCTGTCTATGTCATCCTGTAACTCATTCAACTTCTCCCCTAAAAATATGGATGCTATAACATTTGGTGCATACATTTTTACTATTGAAATTGCTTCATTATCTATGGTACCTTTTAGGAGGATATAGTTTCCTTCCTTATCTCTTTTAAAGAGATGAATATTTTAGCTTTACTCTGTATCTATCTCTCTGCTTCAGATGACTTTCTTGTAAGCAGCTTCTCATTATAGGATTCTGGTTTTTAATCCACTCTGCTATTTGCCTACATTTTATGGGAGAGTTCATCCCATTCACATTAAAAGTTATAATTACTCTTTATTGCCCTCCATGCTATCTTCCACTCTGTTTATATTCCCCCTTTTTCATTTTATTCATATTCCCCAGTATTTTGTTTCTGAATACAATAACTTCCAGTATATTTGCCCCCTTGTATCCAACATCCTTTCCCTTTTTTCCCCTTTCCCTTTGCCCCTTCTTCCTTTTTGTTTGTTCCTCTATTATTTCCCCCCCCATCCTCTTTTTATATTTGAAAGGTAGGATTAGTTTCTCAACTTAACTTAGTGTGTGGATGTTAAGTTTAAGCCAATCTAATGAGAGTAAGGTTCTCATCTTCTCCCTTCTTCCCCTCTATTGTAATAGGTCTTTTGTACCTCTTTATGTATTGTTATTCATCCCATTCAATCTCCTCCATTCTCTGGTCACTTTACTGTACCCCCATTTTTAAGGAGTTGTTTTTAAATCATTCTATCAGAGTCACAGAAAATCCATGAGTATCCATCACTTCTAGCTAAATATATTCTCTCTCTAATAGAGTTTCAGTTCTCAAGAGTTATGAGAATCTTTCTCCCAGGTGAAGATATAGCCAGTTTAATCTGATTGGAGATCATTTTTTTCCTTTTCCTTTTGTTTTATTTGTTTGTTTGTTTTATGCCTTTTAATGTGACTCTTCAGTCTCCAGCTTGATGTCCAAATTTTCTATTTAGCTCTGGTCATTTCATCACAAAATATTTGGAGTCTCCTATTTAATTAACTGTCTGTCTTTTCCCCTGGAAGAGAAGACTCATCTTTTCACGATAGTGGATTCATGGCTGCATTCCAAGCTCCCTTGCTCTTCAGAATATCTCATTCCAAGCACTTTGATCCTTTAATATTGATGCATCCAGGTCCTGTGTAATCCTTACTGTGGCTCCTTGGTATATAAACTCTTTCTTTCTGGCTGATTGCAGCATTTTATCTTTCATTTGATAGCTATGGAATTTGGCCACAATATTTCTTAGTGTTTTCATTTTTGGATCCCTCTCTGGAAGGGATCGATGTATTCTTTCAATAGTTATTTTGCCCTCTGGTTCCATATAAGGACAATTTTTCATCACTAAATATTTGATATTAAGTCCAGACTTTTTTTCCCTTCAATGTTTTTAGGAAGCCCAGTGATTTTTAGGTTGTCTCTTCTTGTTCTATTCTCGAGGTCAGTGGTTGCTGATGAGGTATTTTATATTTTCTTCTCTTTTTTTTGATTTTTTTGGTTTTGTTCAACATATTCTTGCTGTCACATATAGTCATTAGTTTCCACAGATTGCATTCTTTTTTTTAGAGAATTTCTTTTATTTACCTTTTGAATCTCCTTTTCCAATTGATCAATTCTATATTTTGAAGGAGTTTTCCATTTGCCCAAGTGTAATTTTCAGAGAATTATTTTCTTTTTGTATTTGCCCAATTGTGTTTTCCAAGGATTTTTTTTCTTGTTGCAAGATGTTAAATTTCTCTTTCAGGGTGCTAATTTTCTCTTCAGTTTCTTTTTCCAATTTTTCCAATTGATTTTTAACTTTCTGATTTCATCTGGGAAGTCTTTCTGGAATGGAGACTAATTCATATTCTCCTCAGAAGTTCTAGATCTCTCTGAGTCAGGGTCTTTACCTACTGGGTAGTTTTCAGTGGTCCCCCCCCCTCTTCTGTGGCCTCTCTTCATTCTCCTGGGATCTTGTGTTGGGGGAGGGGCTGGCTCACAGAGGTTTGGTTTTGAAAACCCTGGAGGCTTTGCTTACTGGGCTTAGTAATTACAAGTGGGCCAGCTACTAGGGGGTACTAGAGGCTTTGCTCACTGGGTTTAGTAGCTTCAAGTGGGCTGGCCAGTAGGGGGTACTGGTTGCTTTCTCTGGAGTGTTTGAGGTCCTCTCCATATGCCTAGAGGGGGTGAGGGTTACAGTAGGGTCTGAATTATCCTTGAACAATGTGGACTGGGCTCTGGAGATAGAATACTAATATCCCTTTCAACTGAGGGAGCTCTGCTGTCCAAACCTGAGCCTCAGCAGGGTGGAGGGGCTATTACTGTGCTTGTTCTGGGAAAAAGACTTCACTGAAAGTATGTACCTCATAGCCTGGAGCTGAGCAGATGAATGCCCAGCCTCACAGGGCTACCCAGACCTCTGCTCCCAGAGTCAAAGCCTCTGTGGCCTTAGACCCCGGATCCCATAGTCAAAGCCTCCAGGGCTGATCCTAGGTTAGTCTGGCTCTCACCCTGCCCCCACTGAGTTTCTGCTCTCTGTCCCCAGTTTACCCACTTTTCCCAGAGACAGACCTTTTGGTAGATATTCTCCTAAATTCTCTTTCTTAGTTTTGTTGATAGGATTTCTGTTAAGGGGTTTCTTTCATATTATTTCTGAGGAGAAACCAGGAGGCCTTAGCTCAGTGCCTGTCTTATCTCTACCATCTTGGCAGGAAGTCTGAAATTGCTTATTCTTAATGAACGAGGATGATTTTGAGAAAATCAGAGTGGGACTCACTTTCTTCTCAGCTGCTTGCCAGGGATCCATTTTCATACACTCACTGCTCCCTTCTTTTCAAATAGTAAAGATTTCCTTTCTTTTATCACAAGTTCCCCATCTCTCTGAATAAGATAGTGAGACTTCAAGAGAGACAAAGAAAAGTAGAGATAAAGAGAAGAGATGGAGACAGGAAGAAAAACCAAATGAGAGAGAGAGAGAGAGAGAGAGAGAGAGAGAGAGAGAGAGATCCCTGAGAGATATAGTGCCAGAGAGTCAGAGTCAAAAAGAATGAAAAGAGGAAGGTGGAAATGTTAGGGAAAGACAAAGATAGAGGCAGAGAGAGGGACAGACAGTGACCTGGAGTCAGAAAGATATATACAAATAGGCAGTCCATCCATTAACTGTTCTACAAATGACTCCACTCCTTCCCATTTTGTTCTTGTACTAAGTCTAGGGTTTTATTTTCTTTTGCAAGGCAATGGGGTTAAGTGACTTGCCAAAAGCCACACAGCTAGGAAATTATTAAGTGTCTGAGGTTGGATTTGAACTCAGGTACTCCTGACTCCAGGGCCAGTGCTCTATCTACTATGCCACCTAGCCGCCCCTCTAGGGTTTTTTTAATTCAGATAAATGTTAGGATAGACTCAGCCTACACCATTCACTTACTCATTTACTTACTTCACTATATAAAGGAATCTGCAGGATCTTATGAAATTATTCATTTATTCTCTGACTCCATCTTCTTCTATAATCATCGAATTCAAATCAGAGTTCTTTAACAATCAAAATTGTTTATTTTTCATTTTCTATATTGACAGGACTCTAACATCCCATTCACCTATTCAAATGTACAAACATGACCAAGGGAAGGCGCAGATTCTGAAAACACTAAATATACAACGACTTCAATCTCCAGCCCTCTAAGTTTTTTGAGGATGGGAAAGGTAGGTTTCCTAGTGACAATGAAAGTATGGACTCTGTAATTGTTAGATTCTTGGGCCTTACTTGTCTTTGGAAAAGTCACCTTCAGTCTTTTGTTCCCCTTGCCTCCTTTCCCTTTCCCTGTCTCTCTAATGATAATTCATCCTTGCTCCTGAATTTTCTGAGGAGTCTGTTTTCTTTCTGGGTGGGAAGAGATCTCTGTACTCTTTTATCCCCTTTCCCAGATTCTGTTGTCTTTGAAGTATATTTCATTTGTGATCTCTGTTGCAAGTTCTTTCACTTTTTCATTCACTGAATTTCCTTGCTGAATTCTATTCTTTTTTTTGTTGTGACATCAGATCTTTTTGTCTCTGAAGCTCATTCTGTAAGGACAGTGTCCCAAAATTCTTAATGCGATTTTAAGCTTTTAATAATTTAAAACTTCACTAATACTTTAGGAAAACCTTTAAAGCTCACTATCAATTCAGCAGCAATGCAAAACTACTCCATGGATCATTTCTCTATTTTTGAAAACTCACAGGGCATTTGACCTTTTCTGAATTCTCTTTCTCTCTGAGATCCTATTCCTATGTACATTTCCAGATTTTGTTTTCCATCTACAAGTAAAAACTCATTCCTTCTCCCCTAGTTTCCATCCATGAGATCTGTCCTCTAATTCTATAATGAGAATAGATTCCTGTAGTCTTCTCCTCCTTTTCCACAGAATACACACACAGATACACACACCATTCACACACACAGACACAAACACTCTTACACTCACAATCCAATTTTTATATTCATTTCAGTTAAATGAAATTTTGTCTTATATTTGCCCTTCAATATTCCAATAATGCTATTCAAAACTCTTCCTTGATATAGATCTCTAGTTTCCCAAATCTGACCTAAATGACTCACCAGGTTTAAATAGGTGTACTCAGGAGAAGAATTGTTTGTGTATGACTACAAGGAAGTGAAATTTTCAAGGGTAGTTATTCTTTTACATGAAAAGTCCTGAAGGGATAATTCTGACCCCAGGGGTCTTAGAACTTACAACAACTTAAATACATTTATTTTTTTTCTCTTATGTAAATTTATTTTATATTTTTCACATTGCTACAATAATTATGTTGTAAAAGAAAACATAATTTCCCCCCATAAAGAAAGAGAAACCTCAAGAAAAATAAAATGGGAGAAAAAAGTACACTTCATTATATATTCAGATACTAATAGATCTGCCTTTGAGATGGACAGCATTCTTTATTATAATTCCATCAAAGAAAATACTTCAGTAATTTTTCTCACAGCTGTATTTCCCTCCATCCTATTCCCCACAATTCCCATTAATTTTATTCTCTCTATTCTTTCACCCTGTCCCTTGTATCTGACAACACTCTTCCCTCTCTTCTATCACCTACAGCCCCCCTCTTCTCCTGCCTGTTCTTTCTCCCATCCCTTTCTTCTCCTATTTTCCTCCTGCATAAGATAGATTTCTATACCGAATTGAGTGTGTATGTTACTTCCTTTTTGAACCACTTCTGATGAAAGTGAAAGCTCACACATTCCCCCCTCCCCTCCTCCTCTTCCACTCCATTGCAAAAGCTTTTTCTGGCCTCCTTTTATGTGAAACAACTTCTCAATATACCTCTCCTTTCTCTTTCATTCCTTTTTTGCTCATCTTTATAATATGCCTTCATATATATATTCAACTCACTCCTGTGCCTTGTCTATCTATATATGTTCCTTCTAACTAACTGCCCTAATAAATGAGAAGGCTCATAAGAGTTATCAGTATCATCTTCCCATGCAGGAATTTAAACAGTTCAAAATAATGAAATCTCTTATAATTTGCCCTTCCCATCCACCTTCTCTATGCTTCACCTGAGTCCTTCCTGTACTTGAAGATCTAAATTTCTATTCAGCTTTGATCCTTTTTAACAGGAAAATTTGAAAGTCCCCTATTTCATTGAATGTTCATCTTTTCCCCTGAAAGAGTATGTTCAGTTTTGCTAGATAGTTGATTCTCAGTTGTAAAGCAAGCTCTTTTACCTTCTAGGATATCATATTATAAACTCTATGACCCCTTATTGTAAATGTAACTAAATTCTCTGTAATGCTGACTTTAATTCCATGATATTTGAATTGTTTTTTTCTGGATACTTGTATTATTTTTCTCTTTCACTTGGGAGTTGTAAAATTTGACTATAATATTCCAGGGAGTTTTCATTTCATGATCTCTTTCAAGGTATGATTGGTGGATTCTCTCAATTTTTATTTTTACCCTCTGGCAATTTTCCTGGATTATTTCTGGATTTTTTCAAGGCAAATGGGGTTAAGTGACTTGCCCAAGGCCACACAGCTAGGTAACTATTAAGAGTCTGAGACTGGATTTGAACCCAGGTACTCCTGACTCCAAGGCCTGTGCTTTATCCACTACGCCACCTAGCCACCCCTGGATTATTTCTTGAAAAATGTATTCTAGGCTTTTTAAACATGATTTTCAGATAATACAATAATTTTTCTATCATCTCTCCTTGTTTTGTTTTCCAGATCAGTTGTTTTTTTTATTAGTTATTTCATATTTTCTCCTAGTTTTTCATTCTTTTCTTAAAAAATTATTTGATTTCTCATGAAATTTTCAACTTCCCTTAGCTCTGTTCTACATTTCAAGGAATTACTTTCTTCAGAGAGCTTTTGTATCTCTTTTTCCATCTGGTCAATTTTGCTTTATAAGTTTTTATTCTCATTGGCCTTTTGGACAGCCATTTCCAATTGACTGCTTTTTAAGATGCTATATTCTTCAGTATATTTTTGTATCTCCTTCACCAAGCTGCTAACTTGATTTTAATGATTTTTCCACATCACTTATTTTTCTTCTCAATTTTTTCTCTACACCCCCTTACTTGATCTTCAAAATCTTTTTGGAGTTCATTTATAGCCTGAGACCAATTAATATTTTTCTTGGAGGCTTTGGATTTAGAAGCTTTGACTTTGTTATTTTCCAAGTGAGTAGTTTGGTACCAAAGTATTTGTCTATGGTGAGATTTTTTTTCTTCTGTTGTTTGCTCAGTTCCCCAGTCTATTACTCGATTTTACCTCTTTGTTAAGGTGGGTTCTGCTTTCAGGGTGGAGGGAACATTGTTCCAAACTTTTAGGGTTTTGCAACTGTTTACATGGATGTCCCCTGGGACCTCAATACTTTCAAGGAGTTAAGAGTAGTTCTGACTGCTCACCTGACCTATTGTCCAGTCTGTGGATGATCACAAGAACTTCCCTATGCCCTTGAGCCACGAAGAGGGTCTCTGTTCCACTATGGCAGTATGGGGGCCCAGACTGCAACATGGATATGAGTATTAGTAAAACAGAGAGAGAGAGAGACCTCTTCAGTCCTCCCCATCCTTTACCATCCATTGCCTGAGCCCTTTGGAAGCAGTTGTTCCTGGTTCTCTGGGCCAGGGCTGTACTGTGGCCTGTGTTGGACTGGGCTCTTTCTCACTCTGGTGCACCAAAGTTTTCCTGCTGACATTCCACATTGTCCTTGGCAATCCCTGGGCTGAGAGGTCTGGAAAATGACCCCACTGTCATGAACCCAGATACCCCCAGGACCCAAGCACCCCATGGGCTGTTCCTGGATGACTAGAGTGCTGAGACCCTTCCTAATCCTGGTTTAACAGAGCTTTCCCATGGGTCCTCCAAGTTGTCTTTGACTGGAAAATTGTTTCACTAGAGCTTTCTGTGGATACCACCATTCTAGAATTTGGTTAGAGTCCTTATTTAAAGATATTTGGAGTCTGGAGGAGAGCTTCGGGGATTTCCTGCTTTTACTCCACCATCATCTTGGCTCTGACTCTTCAAAATCATTTTCTACAGGGCAACATCATTATAGCAGATTTTCTCTTTCAGTCATGTCTTCATATAATTGCTTTTAGCTATACACATTCCTAGTTCACTGATATAAACAACTGTTGTTTTCTTGACACTAGTGATCTGATAAAAGAAAATTCTCTATTGCTTGAGTATCTCAAAAGGGAATTATCTTTGGACTAAATATCATTCTTGATTTTTCCTTTATATAATAAAGTTTTTAGTCAATAAATGGACCAAAACCACATGTCTCAAAAAATCAGGTTCATTTGTATCCCAGTGGGTCAATTGGTATTCATTTTTTTCTACCCCTAAATCAACTGTATGTATTTTGGAACTTTTATTTACAAAGTCAGATTTACAAATAATAACTACTGCTTAATAAAATGTTACTTTATATCAGATTTCCCCTGATACTTGGAGTTTAAGAAAATAATGTCAACAAATCAGAGAATATTGAATATAAGAACACCCTAACTAGCATCGTAATCCTAATGATCCTCTCCCTTTTAGTCACCACCACTACTATTATCATTACTAACAATAATGTTTGTCTTTCATTCTCAAAGAAGACCATGAGATCAGGGAGGTGATGCCATGGCAAGCAAATAAATTCGATTTGAGTGAGAGGTTGCTGTGCTAAGTCACCAATCTCACTTTCTCCTCCAGAATCAACTGGGTCCAGTGGTCAGATAAGAATTAATATGATTGAAGATGGGCCTGGATGCCAGTCAATCAGGATTAAATGATTTTCCTGAGGTCACACAACTAGTAAGTGCATGAGGTTGTGTTTGAAGTTTGGTCTTCCTGATTTCATAGCCAGTGCTTTATCTCCTGCACCACCTAGGTACCCCTTCATCATTGCTGCTGCCCTCAGAAACAGTCCTGTTTGCACCATCCTTGTCTTTGCAGAAATCTGTTATGTCTACTACAACTTTATTACTTAAGCTCACTTGATGTTTTCCTACAATATAGCAGTCCTTGATATGGCCCCATTTCATGGGTTGTAATACCTGTATGCATATATTATAGATATGCATAGTCACATACATATCTATATGAATATATTTACATATATTTATAGCATAATGATGAATAAGATCAGTTGGTTGTTTCTTCTACTGAGTGTGAAAGTTAAATAATAGTTATTTCTCGTGTAATTCATTTTCCATTACATATGTTTAGTCTAAACTCTTTTGAGTCAAAGTACATATTGCACTTCATAAATCTTAAGGTAACATAAACTGCCACCACCACCATCATCATCATCATCAGTATAATTATTAATATGTGGTTAAGAAAGTCTTTCATGGAGCTTTGAAATATTCTTGATTTTGATGCAACTAGCACTATATAATTACAGATGATTATTTTACAGATCATTACAAACATCTGGAGAATCTTATTTATGAGAAATCCCTCTTCAATATGTGCATTCTTGCCTATACCTTTACTACTATCATGTGCATAGAGAAGAAAGTCGGAAAGTAAACAGGAAAGCTTTGAAAATTATATGCCAAATACTGAAAATAATCTGTAAACATGTTTATCAAAAATGTATTCATAGTTTCTTGTAATATTGTATATTCTTTCTGCTTCATAAATGAAAAATTTATTTTATTTCTTAAATTCAGAACAACAATAATTCAAAGAACATGATGAAGGCTTGAAATCATGAAGTGACTATGTGAGTGTAAAAAAACATGGTATGTTAATTTATTTATATGGTGCTTTAAGGTTTGCAGATGTTTTACAAATATCTCATTTTATTTTCACAGATTCTTACAGGTAGGTGCTATTATTGTGCCCCTCTTAATTGATTTAGATTACTAAAGCAAATAGAGGTTAAAGTAACTACTCAGAGTCACAAATCTAGAAAGTATCTGAATCCAGACTTGAACTTAGGTTTTCCTGGCTCCAGGTACAGAGTTCTATTCACTATATAATTGCAAAATTTTGGCAACTGATTGGTTTGGGGGTATGAGAGAAATTGATGAGCCAAAGATGATATCATAGTTGCTAAACTGGAGGCCTGAAAGGATGATAGAGCCCTGATCAGTAATTAAAAAGTCTGAAAACGAGCAAGTTTTGAGGGCAAGATTATTATTCTATTTTGAAAATATTGTCTTGAAAGTACATATTGAACATTCAGTTTGAAATGAGAAACCCAAGAGAGAACAAAGTCACAAAACACAAGGAAGAGTATGTATTCTTGGAGATGAAATTAACATTATCAAAAATTATAGAGATGTCAAGAAGGTTGAGGACTGAGGAAAAAATATATATCAAAATTTTGAATTGAGATCATTGTTTCTTAACCGTACACACACACACATATACACATATATATACATATATATACATGTATTTACACATACATATCTGTATAGCTATCTATATAATACATACTTTTTCTTTTTTCAAGGTGAAAAGGGAAAAACATAATTGTTAATTGAAAAATATTAAAAAGAAAAGGGCATCATTGGTAACCTTGGAGAGAGCAAACTGTTCAGTTTAATAACAAATTTGGATATAATTTGAAGGAGGTTTGGGAGGCATTTAAATGAAATGGAGACATTTAATATACACAGCATTTTTAAGTTTAAATTGAAAGTTAAAAGAGATGTAGTTCAGTAACCAGTGGAGAATAGTAGTATGTAGTGAGAGTTTCATTTTCTTATTTTTAAGGTTTAAAACATATATGTGAATATTTAGAAATGTATATGTACATTAGCTGCCATATTTCCCAAAAATAAAATGGGGTCCTATACTAATTTTTATCATTATTATTATTTATTATGTATTTCTATCCTATGTACATTTATATTCTTGTTACAAATTTTCCTTCCACTCCCCCCTTCCCACTCCCCTCCCCTCAACGGCAGTCAGGTTAGCATTGTACATACATATTTTTGATAAACATGTTTACAGATTAGTTATTTTCAGTATGAGGAATTAGGATGAAGGGGAAAAGATACATAAGAAATAATTTTTATAAAGTAGTCATCAGAATCTGAAGGGTTTTTTATCTTTTTTGTCTATTTTTTTGCATTTTTCTTCCTCTAGATGGGGAATAACATTGTCTGTAGCCAGTCTAATACAGTTATCCTAGCTCTTTGAACTGCTGAGAGGAGCTGCTTCCATCAGGGTTGCTCATCTCACAATATTGTTTTAATGTGTACATTGTTTTCTTTGTTCTACTCCCTTCACTCAGCATCAGATCCCATAAATCATTCCATGTTTCTCTAGAGTCCAACTACTTAGAGTTTCTTACAGAATAATACTATTTCATAGTATTCATGTACCATAAGTTGTTTAGGCATTCCCTAATTGATGGGCAACCCCGCAATTTCCAATTCTTTACCACTACAAAAAGAGCTGCTATGAATATTTTGGAACATATAGGACTTTCCCCTTTTTCTATAATTTCTTCAGGATACAGTCCTAGAATTGGAATTTTTAGGTCAAAGGGTATGAACATTTTTATTGCTCTTTGGGCATAGTTCCATGTTGCTCTCCAGAAAGGTTGGATCCATTCACAACTTCATCAGCAATGCATCAATGTTCCAATCTTCCCATAACCTCTCCAATCATTTCCCCTTTTTCTCATCTTGGCTAATCTGATTAGCGTGAAGTGATATCTCATTGCTTTTTAATTTGCATTTCTCTAATCAATAATGATTTGGAGCATTTTTCACATGATTTTATATAGCTTTAATTTCTTCATTTGAAAACAATCTTTTCATATCTTTTGACTCATGTTCATTTTTGCTCCAAAAGACGAATTAGGGCTTATTTTTATGGGATGGTCAATTTCTTTTTCAAGCACAGCAATCTACATAAATTCCTCATTCTACAAAAATCTACATTTATTCACGTGCAAAAATCATTCAAATACAGCATGTCATTTTCTGGAACATTGTCATAACACTGCAAACCCAAAATTCTGGCCTGACTTTCTTGCAACTCCATTTCTTGCAGAAGCATTGGCCCCAGTCTCTCACATCCAACAATAGAACTCTCCTTAAAATGAACACTTCTTGTCTGTGCAGCCTGCCCTTTGTGCATTAACAACATAGTTGCCAGTGATTTTATTCCATGAAGTCTTCACCCAAGTCACAACCTATTTCATGTCACAACTTGAAAGTCACAATTGCTTCACAAAGTTTCTACACTGATTTTTCTCCATTCCATTTACAATGTAATCATTGATTTCCATTCACAAATCATCCTTGAATGGCTTGTTTATTTCAATTTCATGAGTCTGAAGATAGTCATTCCTGTGGAAATCATTATTTAATCTATTCTTCTATCTGAAAGGACATTCTACATATCTTTAGAGCAGTGAGTCCTGGCTGAATTCCAGCTAGTAGACCTCTTTGACCATCTCATTTGAATTCCTTTCAATTGCACTATTATATGATGACCTCTTCCCTCATCTCCAGGTCCAGGAGAAGATTTCCTGGAAATTTCAGAGATTTACAGGGGCAACTTGGTGATGCAGAGAATAGAGCACCTACCCTGGATTCAGGAGGATGTGAGTTCAAATTCAGACTCAGACACTTAATAATTACCTAACTGTGTAGCTTTGGGCAAGTCACTTAACCCCATTGTCTTGCAAAATACAAAAACAGAGAGGCATTTACAACATTACTTAATATATTGATTTACAACAACTTTATTCAAAGAATAATCATAAACATTAACAAGAATTTATTAAGTGCTAGTTTTGTGTCAAGGATTGCACCTTTCCCAACATCTATTAATTCTAGTGTATTTCCTTTATCTTTTATCTAGCTTGTTTGTATAAATTTTCTAAGTGCTGTCTCCACCATTAGACTATGGTTTCCTTTTTAGGAGAGGGACTATTTGTTTGCCTCTTTTTGTATCCTCCTTTGCTGATCAAAGTTCCTGGCATATAAATTGGTGATAAATAAGGGCTTGCTGACTGACTGACCTAAAAACAATTATATAAAATGCAATGTCATAGTGGTGAAAGAATAGTTTCTCCTCTCTAATAATTTCCCTGAAGAGAGTATATGTCTAATGCAGTATGGAAATTTCATTGATCATCATCCCATCTATCCAGCTGTATTCTTCCTTTGAAACATTCCAGATCTAGAGGAACTGCACATCTGGATCTCCATCCCTTTCTGTACTATGAATGCCATAGTCCTTGATGGTAACTGTTCATCAAAATCATTCTGGATGGAGAGGTCTACACAAGGCTTTGTTCTTCCTTTCGGCCATGTTTTTTCCTTCTCCAGCACCATCATGTTCAAGATGCTACCTATTTTTTGATTTCCAGGATAGAATCATTACTTTCTAGGACTGTATAATCCAGACAGACTCTGTTTTTGCCATCTTTGTCATGGAATTAATAGTACTTCTGGTCATGTTATGTGACCATTTGCTTTCCATCAAAGGTTAGGATGATCTTGACCCTTTCTGTGATCAGGAAAATCAGGGGATTTTTTTGTGGCCAGGGGTCTACTTATCACTTTTCATTTTATCTTAGTTGAATGACTGCCATTCTGTGGAAATGACATCATTGCTGATACTTATTTTGTGTAAAGCAAGATTTCCAAAGTGGTCTGTACAGATGTAACTGCCAATAACATTTACATTCTAGGGTAGGCTTTCTTGTCCAAAACATTAGCTATAATTCTCATTTTTATGTCCTAATGCAATAATAATAATAATAATAATAATAATAATAATAATAATAATAATGTTTTGTTCTTCATTTTGAAAGAACACAAATCAAGGAGGTGATGCCATGATTTGGATATGAGTGACAGGAAGCTGTGCTAATGCATCAGCCTCACTTTCTCCTCCAGAACCATCTGGGTCCAGTGGCCAGACATAAATCAGGACAACTGGAGATAGCCCTGGATGTGAGGCAATTAAGGTTAAGTGACTTCCCCAAAGTCAAGCATCTAGTAACTATCAGAGGTTGGATTCGAACTCCCATCCTCCCAAGTCCAAGGGTAGTACTCTATCTAATTCACCACCTAGCTGCCCTACACTTTTGTTTAGCTCCTACACTTTTATTCTCGGAGCTGTTTCACTCATAAAGATGATTGTGACAATAATTTCTTTTCTGCCAATTGGGCAGCTACATGTTGCAGTGGGTGGAGCACTAGATCTAGAATTAGGAAGATCTCAATTTATTTCCAATCTCTTACACTTACTAGTGTTTTGCCTTTTTACAAGTTACTTTAATCTCTTTTTGCTTCTGTTCCCTCAGTTGTAAAATGAGAGTAATAATAGCATCAGAATCCTATGATTTCAGAAAAGAACAAATAAGAAATTTACAAATCATTTAACCCATTATCAGATACATATTAAATACCATACAAATTTTAGAAATTTTTGTTGCTGTTATTTTCTTGTTTAATACTGGTCATGTGCACTAAAATATGAAGTATTGGTCCTTCTATTCTACATAAACTCCAACTAATGACTTTTCAAAATTTTTTCTTTATAAATTTAACTTCTATGCGTTCATTGTGTGCAGCTAGGTGGTGAAATGGATAATATACCAGCCCTGGAGTCAGAAGGACCCGAGTTCAAACCTGGTCTCAGACACTTGAAACCTACTAGCAATGTGACCTTAAACAAGTCACTTAACCCTGATTGCCTTGCACCCAGGACCATCTCTAGTCATCCTGATTCATATCTGGCCACTGGACCCAGATAACTCTAGAGGAGAAAATGAGGCTGGTGACTTAGCACAGGACCCCCCTCCCTCAGATCTAGTTTATTTGCTTATCATGCTCTTCTTCAAGAATCAAGGACAAGGGGCAGCTAATTGATGCTGTGGATAGAGCACCAGCCTGGAGTCAGGAGTACCTGAGTTCAAATCTGGCCTCAGACACTTAATAATTACCTAGCTGTGTGGCTTTGGGCAAGCCACTTAACCCCATTTGACTTGCAAAGTCCTAAAAAAAAAGGAATCAAGAACAAGCATCATCATGGTGGTCTCATACATACACACACACACACACACACACACACACACACACACACAAACAGTTAATAGGCATATCAACGTAGATAATATCCTTCTTCAATCAACATACTCCAAATTGAACTCATATTTTTCCCCAAACCCTATCTTCATCCTAAATTTAGTATTTCTTCAGGGATTAAATCATTTTCCCAGTCACCTAGACTCAGCCTAGGTAAAACCTCCACTACTCACTCTTATTTACCTCTCATATTCCTTCAGGTGTCAAATCTTGTCATTTTAAGCTCCATATGTCTTGTATATGCACTTCTTTCCTCTGATACTACAATTATCCTGATCATTTTAATTACTTTAACCTTGGATAGACTTCTAAAAGCTAATAGGTGGCTTTTTCCACTACAGTCTCCCCTCCATTCAGCTCTCAAATTTTTCTTTCTAAAATTCAGGTATGATCAAATCACAACTACTATTCAAAGAGCACATGTTGCCCCCTGTTACCTTCAGGATCAAATAAATAATCTGCTTGGCTTTTAAAGACTTTACTTACCTCTACCACCACTTTTGTAATCTTCTTACACTTTATTTCAAGTCATATATTCTTCAATTTGGTAATAACTTTTTCATTGCTATTCCTAGCACAGGATATTGCATATCATGACCCTTCAGCATTTTCCCTGGCTGTCTTACATACTCACATTTTTCTCCTTTCTTATCTTTGACTTTTAGTTTACTGGTTTCCTTCCTTTCTAGCTCTAAATTTCTATGCTTTGAAAAACAGAATTGGTCAAAAGGAAGAATAGGTACAAAAATAACTGAAGAAAGAAAATACCTTAAAAAGTAAAATTGATCAAATGGAATAGGATACAAAAGCTAAGTGAAGAAAACAACTCCTTTAAAATTAGAACTTAGTGAATGGAAGCTAATGATTTTTATGAGAAATGAAATATAATAAAACAAAACCTAAAAATGAAAAAAGAAGGCATTGTTAAATACCTCATTGGAAAAACAGCTGACCTGGAAAATAGATATAGGAAAGATAAATTTAAAATAATGAATGAAAGCCTAATCAAAAAAGCATAGATATCATTTTTCATTAATTATCAAGGAAAACTGCTCCTGTATTCTAGAACAAGAGGATAAAATAGAAATTGAAAGAATCCACCAAACTTGAAAGAGATCCAAAATGAAAAGTTTCAGGAATATTATAACCATATTCTGCAACTTCCAAGACAAGGATAGAATATTGGAAACTGATGTAATGAAATAATTCAAGAATTATTGAGCCACTTTTGGTATAAAACAATACTTAGAAGCTTTTACTTTAAAGGATTCTGGAATATAATATTTGCAAAAGAACTAATTACACCAAAAATAACCTTCCCAACAAAACTGGGTACAATTCTTTAAAGGAAAAATGGGCAATCAATGAAACACAGAATGTTCCAGCATTCTCAATGAAGAGACAAGAGTGGAATAAAGCAAATGACTTTCAAAGACAAAGCTCAAAAAAAAGAATAAAAAGCAAAACTATAACATAAATCATAATGAATTTAACTAGATTAAAATTTTTCCATTCCTACATGGAAAGAAGATACTTGTAACTTATTAAGGAAGTTAAAAGAATTATATATAGATTGAAGGCTCAGTGTGAGTTGAATATGAATGGATGATATCTAAAAATAAAAGTAAGAGGGAGAGAATTGTAATGGGAGGAAGTGAAAAAGAGTGGTAGACTGATCCAAATTATCTCACACAAAAGAATCAGGAAAAAGCTTTTTTAGTGTAGGGCAAGATGACATAGGGCAGGTGAAGGTGAGTGAATTAACCTCACTCTCATCAGAATTTTCTCAAAGAAAGAATATAGAGAGTGGAGCCAAGATGTCAGAGTAAAGGCAAAGACTCCCAGGAGCTCTTCCCTAAACCACTCCAAATATCTTTAAATATTGATTCCATCCAAATTCTACAATGGTAGGATCCATGAAAAGACTGAGTGAAAAAATTTTGCAGTCCAAGACAACTTGGAAGACCTGAGGGAAAGATCTGTGCACTGGTGTTAGAGAGGGCCCACAGTAGAGGCAACTAGGTTGCACAGTGGATAGATAATTGATCTTGGAATCAGGAGGACCTGAGTTCAAATCCAGCCTCAGATATTTAATAATTGCCTAGCTAGGTGACCTTGGGCAAGTCACTTAAACCCATTGTCTTAAAAAAATTAAAATAAAATTTCTTCCTTAGAAAGGACCTGCCTAGAGTCACACTGGAGAGAACTGACTCCTCCCATCCAGAATCAGACCTCTGGGTGCCTGGTCCCTGGCAGCAGAGGTGATTTCCAGGCCTCACAGGCCAGCGATTGCCAAAGACAATTGGAAAGGTCAGCTGGAAAACTCTACTGCATCAGAGTTGAGTCCAGTGCAGGTCTCAGTGTACACTTGGCCCCAGAGAGCCTGGAGCAGATCTGCTGAGGCACATGGAAGCTGCTTCCAGAGTGCTCCACCCACAGATCTTAAGGAGATCAGATGAGATTGTAGAGATCCCTTTGCTCTCCTGAGGCAGGACTTTGATGCTTTGTCCAGACTCAGATCTAGGTTATAGTTTAGAGTCTCATTCTCAAGAAAAAGGAGAAGCAGAACAAAACTTATTGCCTGAAGTGGAGAAGGGACTCTCCTCATAGTTCCAAGACAGAAAGGAAGAATGCTTGTGGTCATCCACAGACCAGAGCACAAACCAAGAGAGTAGTCATAGCCTCTCATAAGACCTTAGAGGAATTTCAGATCCCTGACAACAGCCACAAAACTCTAAAAATAGGATTTCCAATGGGATAGTGTCTCCTCCAACCTTAACAAAGAGTTAAAAATCAAGTCATAGGCTGGGGAAATGAGTAAAAAAAGGAAGAAAAATAATCCTACCATATACAATTACTTTGGTGCTAAGGAGAATCAAAATATACACTCATAAGATAACAATGTCAAAGCTGCTTCATCCAAAGCCTCCAAGACAAATATGAATTGATCTCAGCCTATGATACAGGTTTAAAAAGATTTTGAAAATCAAGTAAGAAAGGTAGAGGAAAAATTGACAATAGAAATGAGAGCAACACAAACCAAGTCAGCAGGTTGGTGAAGAAGATAGAAAAATTACAATAGAACCTCAGCTTACAAATTTAATTCGTTCCAAGATTCTGTTCATCATGTGATTTGTTTGTATTGTACAGCAAATTTTCCCATAGGAAAAATTGTAAAGTCAGATTATGAGATAAATATTCAGATAAAATATTTATAATTTTAAGTAAGTTTTTTGTTTCTAATGCACCAGAATTACAATAGCAGTGATTAGTACACAATATAAACAAAAAATAAAATAAATTAACCTACTTTTCCTTTAACAAGACTAGTGGTTGGCATGAGGGAGAGGAGAGAGCGGAGGATGAAAGCTTATTTTGTGGAAGGAAACTCTCTGTCCATGAGAACATTAGGGATTTCAACATCATTCTCTCTTATGTTATTTTCAATAAAAATAAGATTAACACTACTGCCTTCACTTTTTTTTAGAATCTCTTTCACATTTTGATTTACTATTTTTTTTCTTTACATTTGTTTTAAGTCCAAAATGATGTTCTTACTGTGAATTTTTCTTCATCCTGCAAGACAAATTTGGGAAAATATTTCCTTGTCCAGGGAAGTATTTGTAAACAAGGTAACTAGAAAAGCAGAATTCTATTGCACTGAAGAAAATAACATCATAAAAACCAGTTTGGGCAGCCAGGCCACAGTGCAGCTGGGCCAGAGTAAATCAGTGCAGCTTTCCAGGAACAGGCCATAGTGTTAGTTATAAAAGGGGTGGTTTCCATATTTCTGAGCCCAGGGATCTCAGGGGACAACTTGAGGGGTATTGAGAGAACTCTATCACACCAGAGAGAGAGAGAGAGAGAGAGAGAGAGAGAGAGAGAGAGAGAGAAAGCAACCCAGAACAGTGCTGGCCTCAGAGCTCAGTGGGGGGAAACCTGCGGAGCCACCCACCAGCTCCTTCCAGAGTGCTCAGCCCACATAAGTGAGGTGAGACTGCAGTGGGGAGAGACTGTAGGCTGCAGACATCTCTCTGCTCTCCCTGGGACAGGACTCTGCTGTTTGCCCACACTCAGATTCAGGTTGTAGCCCCCGTACTACAATAGCAGAGCAGGGATACTTCTCATATCTCCAGGGCAGAGAGGAAAGCTTGTTGTAATCCATGTACCAAAACACAGACCAGGAGAGAAGCCAAAGCCTCACATAAGACCTTGGAGGAATCGAGCTTTGTGGGGCAATAAATCAGTTATATGCTAAGGAAATGATCAAACAACAGAGAAAGAAAAATCTGACCATATAAAATTACTTTGGTCCCATGGAGGACCAAAATACACTCAGAAGATGACAATGTTGAAGCTTCTGTATCCAGCGACTCCAAGAGAAATAGAATGGGCCGAGGCAATAGAAGAGCTCAAAAAAGACTTTGATAAATGATTAAGGGAGATGGAGGAAAAATTGGGAAGAGAAATAAGAGTGATGCAGGAAAATCATGAAAACCAATTCAGCAGCTTGGTGAAGGAATTACAAAAAAAAGTATTGAAGAAAATAACATGTTAAAAACCAGTTTAGGCCAATTGGAAAAAGCAACCCAATAGGTAAATGAGGAGAAGAATGGCTTTAAAAGCATAATTGGTCAGCTCAAAAAGATTAAAAAAGCTCTCTGAAGAAAATAACTCCTTCAAATATAGAGTGAAGCTAACAGAAGCTGGTGACTTTGAGAGAATTCAATAAACAGTAAAACAATACCAAAGAATGAGAAGAAAATGTGAAATATCTAATTAGGAAAAATACTGAGCTGGGAAACAGATCCAGAAGAGATAGCTTGAAAAGTATTGGGCTATCTGAAATTCATGACCTGGAAAAGCACCTAGTTTAATTTTCCAGAAATAATACAGCAAAATTGCCCTGAGATACTAGAAGCAGAGAGTGAAATAGAAATTGAGGGAATCACAAAAATTCCCAGGAATATTATAGCCAACTTCCAAAACTCCCAAGTCAAAAAGGAATTACTACAAACTGCCAGAAACAAACAATTCAATTGTTGTGGCTCTACAGTCAGGATTACACAAGATTTAGCAGTCTACATTAAGGGCTTGTAAGGCTTAGAATATGATATTCCAGAAGGCAAAAGAGCTTGGTTTACAAATTAGAATAAACTACCCAGAAAAACTGAACATCCTTTTTCAGGGGAAAAGATGGACTTTCAATGAAACAGAGGACTTTCAAACTTTCCTGTTGAAACAACCAGAGTTGAATAGAAAGTTTGATCTCCAAATGCAAAACTGGGGTGAAATACAGAGAGGGTGGATGAGAAGGACAAATTATGAGGAACGTTATGATGCTGAACTTTGCATATTCCTGTATGGGAGGAAGATACTAATAACTCACATGAACCTTCTCATTTGTAAGATCAATTAGAAAGAACAAATATAGACAATGCACAGGAGATATAGACAAGGCACAGGAGGGAGTTGAATATAATGGTATAATATAGTATAAGGATGAACTCAATGGGTGATAAAGGAAAGTGGAAGGAAGGAAAAGGAGATGTAGAATGGACTAAGATATTTTACATAAAAGAGTCAAGAAAAAAACTTTGCAATGGAGTAGAAGAGAGGAAGAAGAGGAGGAATGAATGAGCCTTCATTTTCATCAGAAATGACTCAGAGAGGAAATAACATACACATTTAATGGGGTATAGAAATCTATTTTACCATAGATGAAAAAGGAGAGGAAGGGGATATGAGAAAGGAGACAGGGAGGGGATGGGGGACAGGATAAGGGAGTAGGTGATAGAAGAGATGAAATATTGTGGCAGAGAAAGATTGTGTAATTGGATACAACACCCTTCTGAGGAGGGATAGGGTAAAAGTAGAGAGAGAATAGAATAAATGGGAGTAGAGAGGAATAAAATACAGGTAAATACAGCTAGTAATAGCAAATGTGGAAAAAAGATATTGGAGCAATTTCTCTGGTAGACTTATGATATAGAAAGTAACATTCCAGAGAAAGAGCCAATTGAATCTGAACACAGAGTGAAGAATATTTTTTCTCCTCTTACTTCATTTCTCCTAAAGTTTCTCAAGCTTTTTTGGTGGGGAGGGGTTATATTTACATTCACAACAAGATTATTGCAATAATACAATTTACAAAGCATAAAAAATAAAAAAAAACATTTTGGGAAAAAACAGCCCAAAAACTTAAAAAGCAGAATTGGTAAAATGGAAAAGGAGATACAAAAAGTATTCCTTTACATACAGAATAGAACTAAGGGAAACTGATGACTTTGTGAGAAATCAAGAAAAATTAAACAAAACCAAAAGAATAAAAAAGTAGAAAATATGAAATGTCTCATTGGAGAAACAAATGATATGGAAAACATATCCAGGAGAGAATTTTAAAATTTCTAGATTCCTTGAAAATCATGATCAACAAAAGAATCTAAGCATCATTTTTCAAGAAAATCTCCAGGAAAACTGCTATGATATCTTAGAAGAGGGTAAAATAGAAATTGAGGGAATTCACTAATCACCCCCCTGAAAGAGATCCCAAAATGAAAACTCTCAAGAATTTTTCAAATTCCAGAACTCCCAAATCATGGAGAAAATATCACAAGCAACCAGAAAGAAAGAATTCAAATACTGTGGAGCTACATAAGACAAGATTTAGCAGTTTCTACATTAAGGCATCATAGGGATTAGGGTATTCTAGAAGGAAAAAGAACTTAGAACCATGAAGGTAGTTTTTGTTTATTATCAAAGAAGACCATGACATCAAAGAGGTGATGCCAAGACAAGCAAGTGAATTAAGTGAGGGGGATGCTGTGCTAAGTGACCAGTCTCATTTTCTTCTCCAGAGCCAATGGCCAGATATTAATCAGGACAACTTGTGACCCTGCACATGAGGCAGAGTTAAGTGACTTGCCCAAGGTCACGCAGTTAGTGAATGTCAGCAATCTGAGGACAGATTCAAACTCTAGTCATCATGACTCAAGACTAGTACTCTATTCACTGAATCTCCTAGCTGCCCCCTTTTGAGGAGGGATGGAGCTAAAGGAGAGAGAGAAAAAAAGAATAAGTGGTGATGGGGGAAATAGGATGGAGGGAAATACAGTTAGCAATGTTGTCTGTGGGAAAAAATATTGAAACAAATTTCTCTGATGGAGACCTCTTTTTTTCAAAAATAGATAACTGAGTCAAATTTATGAAAAATATATTCTATTCTCTAACTGATGGATAGTCAAAGAGATATGAACAGCTTCCAGTTGATGTTATCAATGCAATCTATTTAAATACATTTTTTGTTTGTTTCCAGGCAATGGGTTAAGTGATTTGTCTAAGGTCACATAGCTAGGTAATTAGTAAATGTCTGAGCCCAAATCTGAACTCAGCTATTCCTGATTCCAAGGCCAGTGCTCTATCCACTGTGCTACTTAGCTCCCCCAAAAATATTTTTAAAAATCCTACCTCATGTTTGATGGTAGATGAAACAATTTGGGGATACTGCCAAAGAAAAAATACACTCACACTCAATTGGGTATATAAATATATCTTACTCTACAGGAAAGTGGGAAAAGAAGGGAATAAGAGAAGGGGTTTGATAGAAGGGAGGGCACATTGGGGTATGGGGTAGTCAGAAGTAAAACACTTTTGAGGAACAAAAGGGAGAGGAGAGACAGGAATAGGATGAAGAGTAATACAGTTAGCAGTGGTAACTGTGAAATTCATTTTGAAGCATGATTCACTCATAAGGGCCTCTAGAACCATTCCCCTATTGATCAATGCCTCAAAAAGTTGAGGCAGCTATCTTAGAAGGAATAATCAAACAGAAGAAGACTAACTTTTGTCCAAATTATAATATAATAACTTAAAGGAGACATGGTTTATGAAGATAGGTATTGTGGAAAGATAATGTATAGGTGTGAAATAAACCAAAAATTGAAATTTAGTGACAGAGAAGGTCTTTTAGTAACCGCAAGATTCATCTATACCAAAAGTCTATCATTTAGAAACCATTTTTTCCAGTTATGGTTTTTTCCATGTGAATCATGAAACATAACTTTTTTGAAATGATGGTTAAATCAAGGTACTATGCAGGAACATGTAGTCAATGTAAAACACGAACTGAAGCTCATTACCAGTGAAGAAAAATGCATGAGAAGCAACATAAAATATAGTCAAAAAAGCATGGCCAGACAATGAGGTCAGTGGAAATTTATACTATATATATTTTGTGTATGGTAGGAAACCCGAAGGAAAAGTCATAACATACTAATTTCACTAGACTCCATCTGAATGTTTTTACAGGAGGATATAGACAAGGAGAATAGACTGAAAAATCATGAACAGATAACAATTTTTGCCAAGGCCTGTTATTGTATTGACAGTAAGGTATCTAACTTGAAAAGTCTACAAGCTAAAATTAAAGTGAAAGAAAAGATGTTGTGTGATTTTTTTTTTCAGATAATTGTACACTAGATGCAGCTTCAGGAGGAAAAGGATGGATTCTCTGTGTTAATTTTGTGCTAATTTTTGAATGATAATTCAAACTTAGAAAGCAAAAGTTTTCAACCAGCCAGAACCATCCAAATATGGAATCACTGGTTGCAACAATAGAGAAATTTTGAATGCTATGGATTCAAGCATTCAGACTTTACTGTAAAGAATACAATTCTGATTTGCTAGTCATATTGTTTGAATGTCAAAAGTTTGCCCAAGCACTATTTTACAGACAATTCACATAATCCTAGTGCTCCACATGGAGGTCAGGAGAAGCAATAGAAGGACTCATGGTCTCTGTGAAGAGCTTTGGCATTGATTGTGAAATGTAGTAGACAAAGGCAAAGGTCTGTTCAATATAGTGTGCCTGCATCAAAGAAGGTACCGTGTTCTATAAGGAAAACATATGGCACCAAATTTAGAGATGTCTCTATACCAAATGTATTTATGGACTATTTATGTCCATGTTAAGGTCTTCCAACTTCATATTTGTTTGATTAGCCACATTCAGAAATACTATACCTTGGCCCTGCCCTAGGGATTTCATTTTGATCATCTTGAAGCATGAAGTACACAAGCAACCAACCAAACATCCAAGTCCATGGAGACAATTACGAAACTGTAATTTTCAGTCCTTCTAGTTATTTTCTTGAATAAATAAATAAGCATTTATTAAGTGCTTCATAAATGGTAGGCATTCTGCTAAGCAGTAGAGATTAAAATGAAAGAGGCCAAAGAAAGTTCCTGCCCGTAAGGAGCTCACAATATAGTGTATGTCATCAATTTTTGAATAAACATTCTTGAGTAGCCTGGGATCATTCCTCTAATGAGCAATGGGTGACAGGGGGTTGACAGGGTTTTTAAAAGGAAAGGGTCCTACAACTTTGCAAGTTTTAATACAGTATTACATATTAAATATTTATGAATTGCCTACTTCCTATGTGCCTCATTCACTAGCATTTAGTTTAACCTTGCCATTCAAGTTCATTCTAACAATCCCTTTCTATTAGTGTGTTTCAAGATTTTCTCCAGAAATCTCAAACTTCACAGTATAATTAACATGCATCTTAAAATTATATATATACAACAATAGTGACAGGAGTCATAGACCAAATATTATCTCCAGCTCATTATGAAAAGTAGGTTGATAAAGATAAGACCTTATAGCTAAGACAATTTGGATTCACACCCCATCTTTGACCTTGAGTAAATCACTGAACTTCACTTCTCTAAGCAACATTCTAAGACTAAGTTGCAGAGAAGGTAGTGATCTACATTGGTAGGAAGTTTCCCACAAGAGAGTTCCTCGAGCAAGTGAAATCATAGTTCTAGTCATTATCTCTTAACTGTATCATAACAATCATTCACTAATTTGATTAACATAATATGAGAATAGAGCCAGGTCTCCTGGAGCATAAGTGGTCCATCCTTCAGACCTCCCTCTCATTTCCCTAGTGTTCTATGGCCCCATTTACTTATGTAGACTTATATAGCTCCCCCTCCTCTTACTCTGGCTTTCCTACCTGGGACCCAGAAGCTAGAGTGGCTTCTGTTCCTAGAACAGGAGAGCCCTGATGGGAAGTGGGATCTGGAAGTACTTGTCCAAATGTCCCGAGTCAAATATAATTAATGTCAGAATTTTTTGTATTTATATGGGAAGTAGTTAACCACAAATGGTAATTTGTGCTAGGAATTTTCCTAAACTCTCATCTTAATGGCTCATAAGATGATCAGACTGATAAGTTACAAAGTGTGTAAACCACAAAGAAACTGAGGCTCAAGAAGGTTAGGTTCTTTGCCTAAGGTCAGTCAATAAACACACACAGACAGTGTTAAATGTGGGGGAACCAAATATGGTATAGACAATTCCTCCTCTCAAGGATTTAATATGGGATATTAAATGCAAACAGTTTTGTAAAAATAAAGCACATAAAGGGCAAATTGGAGATACCAGGTACTAGAATTAAGCTCCATTCATTTTACTTTGCATTAGTTCCAAAAACTCTTCCCAGTTTTCTCTGAAATTATCCAGTTCATTTTTTTGTGGCCCAATGGTATTCCAAAGTATTGTAGCACAACACATATACCACAGGCTAGCCATTCTCCTTTAAGCATTTAGCTCTTTAGTTTACAAATTTTGTTCATCACATACACACACACACACACACACACACACACACACACACACAAACAAAACCCTATCATAAATATTTTCACAAATGTAGATCTCTTTCCTTTTTCTTGGATTTCCTTATTGAATAGGTAGGTCAAGGAGTCTGCATGTTTGGTAACTTTCTAAATATAGTTTTTAAATTTCTTTTGAGAAAGTCCAGACTAATCAATTGATAGTTCCACCAGGAATGAATTAGAATGTTTGTTTTCTCACTATCCTTCCAACATTCCAGTTTTAATCCAATAATGAGCTTATCAGTTTCTGAGCTTCTGTGTTTATTTCCTTTTGTAAGCTGGATAATTAATCTCTTCCACTAATTAATCTCTTTTTTAAAATTAATACCAAATGATGATTGTTTCTTTTGGGGGGAATCTTGAACTGATATGTTACCTACTCCTCACTTATATTTTTTTTATTTTTTATTACTGTTATTGTGATTCTTAATGTTTATTTGTTCTACCATGTGAATTTTATTATCTTGTATTAGTTCTATAAAATATTCTTTGGAGAATTTCAAGTGACACTGAATAAGTAAAATTAATTTAGGTGATATATTCATTTTTATTATGTTGATTTTAGAAAGCCATATGAGTGGAATATTTCCAATAAAACCTTCTTAGGGTTAAAATTTCTAGTTAAGTGCTCTTGTGGTTAAGAAGCATTAGGACAAGAACAATTATTCTTAGACTATTCTTAGAAGAAAGGCCTTGCATTCCAAGCAAGGCACCTGCCTTCTGATAAAGGTATTTTTTTTTTGCTAACTAGAACAGTAGACTACTCATAGAAAGATCTTGCATTACAAAAAGAACTTATGAGATACCTGCTTTATGATAAGACTATTTTAACTAACTAGGAGGACAGTAGACTATTCCAAGAAAGACATTGTATTCTTAGACATTTCTTCATTTAGATAGGCATAGAAGACCACCATTAATTTTTCTTAACCATTTGAATGGTAAGGTAATATTTTATGAAACTATTTTGTTTTTTTCTTTGTTACTGGGTAGATCATCCCATAAAGATTGTAACTCTGGAGACTGAACCAATGGGTTGAAAGAGAGTGAGGACTGTGTTAGGCCATATAATCTTGCTTGGTTTGAATCTTGGTTGCAGCTCCTTTATCATCACTACCTTTGTGAGACTTGGAGTGTGCCTTTCTCTTGTGAAACAAACTTTTTTTCCTTTTTTGTTCAGAGTCTCTCAATATTTTTTAATTTTATTTATTTATGGCAATGGGGTAAAGTGACATGCCCAAGGTCACATAGTTAGGCAATTATTAAATGTCTTGGGTCAAATTTAAACTCAAGTCCTCCTGTTCCAGGCCTGGTGCTCTATCCACTGTGCTACCCAGCTGTCCCATCTCAATATTTTTTATGTGGATTTTTATCCCAAACACATTTATACATAATATTTCTACAATTTATTTCTGCAAATAGTGTTTTAGAATTATGTGAATCTTACTAATAAATGTTTTATAGCATCTGGGGTTATTTGTTGTACAATTTATTGTTGGGCTTTGTTTATGTGTAGGAATATTGCTGATTTTCAATTTCTCTAAAATTATTTTGATTACTTCTTTAAAGTTAATTTTAACATTCTCTCAACCATGTTATATATTGGTCTAGAAAGAAAATATTTAATTTTTTTCTACTTGTATTCTTTCCCTACTAAATATCAGATGATTTATCTTGGTAGCACTGACCTCCTTGTGGTTCCCTGTACAAGGTAGTTTATCTCTTAGCTCTGTGCATTTTTGTTTACTCATTGCTTTTGTTTTTTGACTGTCAGTTACGCATAGCATGCTCTTTTTCGCTCATCTCTGCTTTCTGACTTCCTTGACTTCTTTACACTTCCAGGTAAGATACTACTTTATAGAGGAAGTCTTTTCTAATCACCCTTAATTCTCTGTGGATTTTTCCTTTCTAATTTGTACATAGCTTTTGCTTGTAAGCAGTTTCCCCTCACTAAATATGGAGTTATTGAGGGCAGTAAATATCTTTTGCTTTTCATTTTATCCCAGCATTTGGCACAATATTTTGGCACATTGTTGTTGTTATTTCCATTATGTCTAACTCTTTGTGATGCTGTTTGATATTTCCTTCTCCAGGTAAATAACATTAAGTTACTCGCACAGGATTATAGAGCTAGTAGGTACGTGAGGCAAATTTTACCTCTGGAAGATGAACCTACAGGATCTCAAGTATCAAGTTAGTTATAACATATTGTCACAAAATTGTCACCAAAAATTACCATAAGCCTGACATTGCTGAAGCATCTTTGGTATGAGAAGAACATACATCCAAAAGGTCAAGGATTCCCATAGCATCCAGACAGTCACCAGAAGTCATTTTTCCCACCATATCAAGCCAACAATGGGTGATGACCATTCTGGAAAAGGAAGTGAGAAGGATGTTGTTGTACAACATTTCCCGGACTTAAGGGAATGCATGTCATGCCAAGTCAATGTTCACTTGATGTCATAGTCTTCTTTGCTTACAAAGGACAACATCGGGACAAAGTCTGAATGTTTCCAGTTACCCAATGTCCCTGCTCCACAATGCTGGTCTCTTCCAGAACCCTGCCCCCACCCCCAAGAATCAGATATCCCTACCCCCAGTCCCCTCTCCTTTTCTCCCAGAATATGTTTGGGCTCTGATGACTCAGAGTGAGTGTAAACAGCAACTGTTTCTTTTTTGGTCAGAAACCCTGAAGGTCTTCTCCCAGAATATTTCTTTTATGACCAGACAATAGCAATCATCCTTTAACTTATTTCTTACTTAGCCATAATCACTGAATGGGCATTGCCTCATAAAAAATAGAGTATAGGAATAAAGGGAAGAGCCAAGATAACAGGGTGAAGGCAGCAACTCCCAGAAACTCTCCCAAAGACTACTCCAAATGCAATTAAATTATGACTCTAATGAATTTCTAGAGAGGTGGAACCCACAGAAAGACTAGGTGAAACAATTTTTTGACCTAAAACAACTTGGAAGAATCCCCAGGAATGATCTGTTCTACCCAGGTTGGACAGGGCCACAATGCAACTCAACCCATACTGGGTACAGAAGCAAACTCACTACAGCTATCCAGGAACAACCCATAGGCCACCTGGATCCCTGGGGACACCTGGGTCCATGGAAGCAGGGGTGACTTCCAGATCCCTCAGCCCAGGGATTGGCAAGGACAACTTGGAAAGTCAAAGGAAATCTCTGCCACACCAGAGTAAGTGTAGAGCCCAGACCAGCTCAGGTCTCAACACAGCCATCCCAGGAAGCAGGCCTCTGAAGCCAACCAAGAGTTGCTTCCAGAGTGCCTAGCCCATGGATTGTAAAGGGATCAGAGAGACTGTAGAGGACTCTTTACTCTCTGCAAGACAGAACTCTGCTGCTTTACAGCAGATTGAGGTCCCAATATAGAACCCCATACTGTCATAATGGAACAGGGTCCCTGCTCACAGTACCACTATAAAGTGGTAGTCATCAAAACTGCCTGATACTGGTTAAGAAATTGTGTAATGGATCAGTGGATTGATTCAAAAGAAACTTGCAGTAAATGACTATAGCAGTCTACTATCTGACAAACCCATAGACACCAGCTTCTGGGATAAAAACTCACTTTTTGACATAAATTGTTGAGAAAACTAGAAAATAGTATGGCAAAAATTAGGCATTGGCCCACATCTCACAACCTATACCAAAATAAGGTAAAAATGGGTACAAGATTTAGATGTAAAGGGCGACACCATAGATAAATTAATAGACCAAGACTCTTATCAGATTTATGGAAAGTAGAAAAATTCAAGAACAAACAATAGAGTACATTATAAAATGCAAAATGAATGATTTTGACTATATTAAATTAAAAAGATTTTGTACTAATAAAAATCAAATGCTACCAAAATAAGAAAAGCAGAAAGCTGGTAAGCAATCTTCACAACCAGGAATTCTGATAAAGTTCTCATTTACAATATATAGAGAATTAGATTAATTTATGAGGTTATAAGTCATTCCTCAATTGATAAATGATCAAAGGATATGAGTAGACAGTTTACAAATGAAGAAATTAAAGCTGTATATGATCATATGAAAAAAATTTTCAAAATCATTATCAATTAGAGAAATGCAAATTAAAACAACAATGAGGTATCACCTCACACCCATCAGACTGTCCAAAATGAGAAAAGGGAAAATTATCACTGTTGAGGTTGTGGGAGGACATTGATGCATTGCGAATGAATCCAACCATTCTGCAGAGCAATATGGAACTATACCCAAAGAGGAATAAAACTGTTCATGCCCTTTGACCCAGAAATTCCAATTCTAGGTCTATATATACAGAAAAAAATTATTAAAAATGGCAAAAGTCTTACATATTCCAAAATATTCATAGAAACTATTTTTGTATTGTCAAGGAATTGGAAATTGAGGGGATGCTCATCAATTGGGGAATGGCTAAACAAGCCATTTGTAAATGAATACTAAGGAATACTGTTGTTCTATAAGAAAAGATACATGGCCAAATTCTAGAGAAGCATGGAATGATTTATGGGATCTGATGCTGAGTGAAGGGAGTAGAACCAAGAGAACAATGTACACATTAACAAGCATCATTGTGAGATGATCAACCTTGATGGAAGCAGCTCCTCTCAGTTCAGAGAACTAGGACAACTGTATTAGATTGGCTATGGACAATGATATCCCTATTCAGAGAAAGAAAAACAAAACAAAACAAAACACAAAAGAACCCTTCATAATCTGAACTCTTTATATGCATCTCTTTCCCTTAATCCTAATTCCTCTTACCAAAAATGACTAATATGTAAACATGTTTATTAAAAAATATGTAGGCACAAAGTTAACCTGATTGTTTGCTGCTGAGGGGAGGGAGTTGGGAAAAGGGGGTGGAAGGAAATCTTGTAACTTAAAAATATACATGTCCTTATGGATGATAGATAGGTAGATAGACAGACAGACAGATAGACAGATAAATAAATACATATAAAAAGAAAATGAAGTCAGCAATTTGCTGAAGGAGATACCAAAATAAAATACTGAAGAAAATGGCATGTTAAAAACAAGTTTAGGTCAAATGGAAAAAACAATTGAAGAGGTCACTGAGAAAAAGAATGCCTTGAAAAACAGAATAGATCATATGAAAAGAAGATAAAAAAAGTTCTCTAAAGAAAATAATTCCTTCAAATGTAGAAGGAAACTAAGGGAAGTTGATGACTTTGTGAGAAATTAAGAAACAATAAAACAAAACCAAAAAAGTTAAAAATTAGAAGAAAATATGAAATATTTCATTAGAAAAACAACTTGACTGGAAAACAGATCTAGAAGAAATAATTTTAAAATTATTGGTTTACCTGAAATTCATGACCAGGAATTTTTCAAGAAATAATCCAGGAAAATTGCCCTGATATCCTAGAAGATGAGGGTAAAATAGAAATTGGGGGAATTCACCATCCACCTCTTGAAAGAGATAACAAAATAAAAAGTGCCAGGAGTATTATAACCAAATTCTAGAATTCCCAAATCAAGGAGAAAATATTACAAGTAGTTAGAAAGAAATAATTTAAATATTGTGAAACTACTGTCAGGATAGCACAAGATTCAGTAGCTTCTCTACATTAATGACTCATGGGCCTTGGAATGTGATATTCTGGAAGGCAAAAGAGCTCGGATTGCAAGCAAGAATCAACTACCCAGAAAAATTGACCATATTCATCTTTATGAACATTCAATTGAATAGGGGACTTTCAAATTTTCCTGTTAAAATGACCAGAGTTGAACAGAAAATCTGATTTTCAAGGACTAGATTTGGGTGAAGCATAGAGAAGATGGATGGGAAGGACAAATGATGAGGGATTTAATGATGCTGAACTATTTGTATTCCTGCATGGGAAGATGATACAGATAACTCATATGAGCACTCGCATTTTTTAGAGCAGTAATAAGAAGAATATATAGACAAGGCATAGGAAGGGGCTGAATATGAAGATATAATATGTTATAAAGATGGAGTTAAGGAGGAGAAAGGAATGTTCTGGGAGTAAGGGAATAGAGAGGTAGTATGGTCTAAGATATTTCATGTAAAAGAGGCAAAAAAAAGCTTTTGCAATGAAAAGAGGTAGGGTAAGGTAGAATGAATGAGCCTTGATTCTCTTCAGAAGTGGTTCAGAGAGGAAATAGCATACATATTTCATAAGATATAGAAATCTATCTTACCCTAGAGGAAAAAAGGATATGGGATAGAAGGGATAGAAGAAAGGGGAGGGAGGAAGGAAAAGGGAGTGTAGGTTATAGAAGAGGAGAAATATCATGGAAGAGGGTAGTCAGGTTGGCCCTCATTTTGAGGAGGTTCAGGATGAAAGGAGAAGACAATAGAAGAAATGGAGGTGGGGAGATATAGGATGGAAGGAAATATAGCTAGCAATACAATTGTGGGAAAAATATTGAAATATTTCTGATGGATAAAGAACTTTTTCTCTTACTTTATTTCTATTGAGGTTTCTCTTTGTTGGGTGAGGGTGGATTATGTTTACTATTGCAACAAGACTATTGTATTAATATAAAAATAAATAAAGATCTAAAACTATATTATCAAGTCACAATAATCAAAACTGCTTGGTCCTTGTTAAGAAATAGAGTTATGGACCAGTGTATTAGAGTACGTACAAAATGGACAGTAATAAATGTCTATAGTAATCTACTGTATGACAAACCCAAAGACATTAGCTCCTGGGATAAGAACTCACTACTCAACAAGAACTGTTGGGAAAACTGGAAATAGTATGGCAAAAAATGAGTGTAGATCCACATCTCACAACCTATACCAAAATAAAATCATAATGTGTTCAGAATTTAGAAATAAAGAGCAATACATTAGACCAATTAAGAGATGAAGAACTACTTTATTTGTTGGATCTATGGAAAGGAGAGAAATTTATGACCAAACAATAAAAAAGAGAACATAATAAATTACGAAATTTATGATTTTCATATATGAAATTAAAATATTTTTACACTAAAAAACTCAATGCAGTCATGATTAGAAGGAAAATATAATCTAAGAAATAATTTTCACAGTTAGTGTTTCTGATAAAGGACTTATTTCTCAATATATCTAAATTAAGAACTGAATCAAATTTATAAGAATATAACTCATTCCCCAATTGATAAAAGGATATGAACAAGCAGTATTCAGATGAAAAAATAAAGCTTTATATAGTCATAGGAAGAAATATTCCAAATCATTTTTGATTATGGAAATACATATTAAAACAACTCTGAGGTACCATCTCACATATATCAGTTTGACTAAGATAACAAAAAAAGGAAAATGATCTATATTGGAAAGGATGTGGGAATATTGAGACATTAGTGCACTGTTAGTGGAGTGGTGATCTGATCCAGCAGTTCTCGAGCAATCTGGAGTTATGCCCCAGCAATATCAGTACTAGCCCTATATCCAAAAAAAATCATAAAAAATTAGAAAATTCTCACTTGTTCGAAAATATTTGTAGGGGTAAAGATTTGGAAAATGAGAAGATGCCCATCAACTGAGAAATGGATGAACAAATTATGACATGAATTATGAAGTTTTATTGTTCTATGAGAAATCATGAATGTTCAAACATTAGAGAAGAATGAAAAGAATGATTTTGTGCTGAGTGAAGGGAACAGAAAAAAGAGAATATTAAACATATTTACAGAGACATAGTAAAATGATCAACTATGATGGATGCAGTCCTCTCAGCATTTCAGAGATCAAGACAATCTTGAGATATCTGCTTTGTAAAATACCATCCACATCCAAAGGAAAAAAAACATGGAATCTGAATGCATACTATGGTCACCTTTTAAAAATTTATCCTATGTCTTTCCATTCTGTGTCATGGTTTTCTTTCTTTCATTTTAGTTGCAATTCCTCTTATACAAAATGATTAATATGTACATAAATGTACATGTACAACTTTTACCAGACTGTTCTCTACCATGGGAAGGGGTGAGGATAAATTTGAAAATGGATAAATGTTGAAAAACAACAATAGAATGTAATTGGAAAAAATAAATTTTAAATTTAATAATTAAAAAGTCATTACAGCTTAAATATGAACTTTTAGCACCAGTGTGGGAAAGTAGTGTAGGGAAGGCCTCAGTTTATCAAAGGTCCCCAGTTCCTTGATTCTGCACATAAAGTTTTTTCATCCATTTCATGTTACCCTCTTCATGAATTGTTATTTCCGTGAATTAACTCCTGAGAAGAAATTCCTTTTAACAAAAAGATATGGCAGGAAAGTATGGAAGAGATCAATAATTGCACTCATTAGTTTTTGGGATGACTTAAGGGCAGACTAATATTATTAGCTAATATTTATAGTACAACTGTTATCTCATTTGATCCTCACAACGTCCAAAGGAGGTAGGTGCTGCTATTATTCCCATTTTATATATTATCAGACTGAGACAGAAGTTACTTAGGGTCACACAGCTACTAATCATCTGAGGTTATATTTGATTTCAAGATTTCCTGACTTCAGGACCAATTGTGTCTATCCATTGTATCATTTAGGTGCCTAATTAGGTTCTTGTTTTCTTGAAACCCTGCTTTGTATGAGAGAAATAGGGAGAACATTTAAAGCCCTAAAAGGACACATTAAACTTCATAGTATCTGATTAGTTAAATGGATGAAGATAGTGCCTGGATTAAAATGCTTTTTGTTAGAAAATAGTACCTATCAGAAAGATCGGCTGTAAGATAGGTTTAGGAGGCAAGGAGAGGAATTTTGTACCAATATTTAATTAGTTTAAAAAAAAGAAAATTTAAACCAACAGAAATCATATAATTATCTCGATAGATTCTGAAAAACCTTTGATAAAATACAACATCCATTCCTATTAAAAACACTAGAAAGTTTAGGAATAAATGGAGACATTACTTAAGATAGTATCTATCTAAAAACCATCAATAAATATCATATGTAATGAAAATAAACTCAGATCATTTCCAATAAATTCAGGTATGAAACAAGGATGTCCATTTTCTCCATTACTATTCAAAATAGTATTAGAAATGCTATCAGTAGCAATAAGAGAAGAAAAAGAAATTGAAGAAATCAGAATTGGCAATGAGGAAACAAATCTTTCACTTTTTGCAGATGTTAGAGAACCTGAGAAAATCATCTTAAAAACTCACCAAAACAATTAACAAATTGAGCTGAGGAAAAGGAGTATAGAGCCAAGAGAGCCACGTACACATCAACATTCTGAGATGAACAAATATTGATGGAAGCAACTCCTCTCGACAGTCCAGAGAACTAGGATAACTGTATTTGACTGGTTATGGACTATGTTATCCCCCAAACAGATGAAGAAAAACAAAACAAAACAAAACCCACAGGAAAAAAAAAAAACTCTTCCAAATCTGATGAACATTTTATAAAAATTATCTCATGCATCTCTTTCCCTTAATCCTAATTCCTCATGCCAAAAATTACTAATTTGTGAATATTTTTTTTAACAAAATATGTATGTAAAATGCTAACCTGACTATTTCTTGCTTAGGAGAGTAAGCTGGTGAAGGGAAGGTGGAGGGAAATTTTATAACTTGGAACTATGAATGTACAAGTAGATGAAAACACATGAATAATCTTTTAAAAAAAGAATGCAATCTGTGAGTAGAGATTGTTTCACTCTTTGTTTTTGTTTTCCCAGCATCTAGCAGAGTTCTAGCATACAGGAAGTGCTTCATTAATGCGTTTTAATTGATTTATTGATCTTATTAGATTGTTCAATTTTTAATTTTTTTGATACTGATTATTATCCTATATGTTAATTTTTTTTTATTTTACTTTTTTTATGTTTTATCTGAGTCATTAATAAATTAAGAAATAATCATAGGATCAAACATAAAAATAACATTTATATTAAAATACAAAATAAAATATTAAAATGTATAAACTAAAAATGGTCTCAGAAAACAACTTATATCTCTATATTTAATGACTCTAGCAGTCATGAAAAGAAAAGTTTCATCAATTGTGTGCAAAAGAGAAAAACAGTCATTAAGCTGACGAATTAACAAAATGCACAAATTAATAAAGTACAAAATGAGAATTTTGGAAAATCAAAGGAAAAATAAAATAAAGAATGAAAAACTATTGAATCAACGCAAAAAATACTGGGTTTTTTCCAAAGGAAAGTAGATGATTTAATTAAAAATAAAGAAAAAAATGAAAATTTGTGAATTTATATAAACAGAGCAAAAAGAAATAACTATAATAAATTATTATACCTAATTTTGTTTCATTACAACTGAGATTTTAAAGGAAATGGATAAATCTTACCCAAATTAATAACCTGAGAAAAAGATTTCTTGAACCACCTAATCTCAGAAAGAAAAAGTGTACTAACCATAAGTGACCTATTTGGAGGAGGGCATGAGAGATAAGATTATATTTTCAAGTTGTATTCAATTAAAAACAATAATGTACTCTGCCAAAGTCTTTTTATGAGATAAATGTGATCCTAATAAGGCAATCAACAGCAGATAAGATCAAGAAATTTAATGATTTCCCTGTTGTAGGTAATTTTCTCCACCTATCCAAAGTGAAATCGTCAAATTGTATCATTGAGTCATCTGAAGTAATAAGACTTTAAGTGATAAGCAATTGGTATTAAATGCCTTCTTTGAATGCAGACTGTCCTTTCTTGACTTCAAGGTTGATTCCTCTATTCTATGGACTCTCTAGAAATAAGTATTGATATACTATTTTTAAAATTATAATCTTAGAAAAGAGAATAATAGTACAGTATATACAAGTATTTACTATGTTCGAGTTATTGTTTTACAAGGGGTATAAAGAATATTATAACACTAGGAAAATACATGGAATAATTGATTGCATAAATATGATGAATAATACGTACCATATAAGTAATAAAATTATTTAATAATTGATTAAATGAATCAATTAAATTTTAAAGAACTAAATATTTAAATAAATAAAAATAATTTAATTAATTAATTACAATAATTTAATAAAATAATTGGTAAAATCAACAAATATAATGCAAAAATCCAGCACATGAGAAAACTGGAATTAAGTCAAGTTACATTATTTACTCACCATCACACTGATAAAATGTTATTAATCTTGGACTTCAAAATGAGTTCTTCTGCCTAAATGTCCAGTGTTCTCCCCACTACAATATATTTCCCTTGAAGACTGAAGCTCAGAGGTGTAAGGAACATAGCCAGGGGTAAAATTGGTTAGCAATGAAATTGCCTAAAGATTGTTTAGATACAAAATACAAGCTTTCTTCATAAAGGTTTCAGATTTTCTTTCCTGGCTGATTATATATTATTTCTCTTAACCCAAACTATTTCCCAATCAAATTGGCCTATTTTCTATTTCTCATGTGTGATGTGTGATATGGATATATTTAATCTTTTATGTGATAACCAGTATGCCATCTCAGTGTTTTTGCCCCAGCTATGCTTTATCCCTGGAATGTTCTCTCCCTTCCCCCCTCTGCTTTTTGGAATCCCTAACTCCCTTCAAGGCTCAGATCAAGTTTTACTTCCTTTACTATTCTGATAGTGTATTCTGAAACTTCCAACCTAGTGCCCAGGTCTCCAAAAATCACTGTCAATTCATGTTTTGTGCGTTTTTATATTTCTGTGTGCTGCCAATAAACTGCCAGCACCATAATTCCAAGGACTGTCTTATTTTTATATATGTATCTCTGTACTTAACATATTGTTTGACATAGTATAATTCATTAAAAATGTTTGCTGATTGGTTAAATATGCTACAAAGTATAATAATGGCATGATCCTTTGTAAATATGGTCAAAAGCCAAGATCCAAAATAAAGTCTGGAAGCTTTCTCAAAAAGAATTGGGGTAAAGAACTATTTTCCTCCTTTGGATTAACACAGTGGTAGGAAAGCTAATGATGGCAACTCATTAGGAGAGAGAAATAATCTTTGGCAAAGAGATAATACTAGAATCCCTATTGGAAGATGTTAAGATGATTTATCTATAAAATTCCAAAGAATCAACAAATTATTTATATGGCTAATAGGTTCAATAATATAGAAAGGTACATACACAAACGAAAAATTACAAAATCACTAAAGTTCTGTGCAATATTAAGAAAAGCCAGATACAGAAATCTCATCCTAAACAATTTCATCTTATACTCTAAAATGTCAATCTATACTGGAATCGATTCTGTCAAGATATAGATTATATTCATATGCTATCATTAAAAAGATCTGGGAACAGTAAAAAAAGCATTACCCGATAATTGATGATATATTCAAAATACATGAATGTGATCCAATATAAAAAAAAACAAAACTAAACTGAACTTAACTAAAATTACAGTTTTTATCTTCAATTTCTCCAACTACCAAGATGCTACATTTTAGTTGTGTTTTTAATTAGGACAAAATTCATTTGAAGGAATGAATTCAATAAATCCAAAGAAAACAATGGACAAAAGGCATAAAAGTAATCCAGCATAAGGAGGTCTCAAATTATATTAAAAAAATCAGGAAGTATCAAAATTATTTAGTAGCATTTTAAGCAAATGAAAAAGAAGATTGATAAGCAATACTTAGAACAAAGACACACACACACACATACACACACACACAGATAGAGAGAGATGTCCAGCATTTGATTAATCTAATAATGCAAATTATATGGTAAGGAATCCCTTTTCAACAAAAATTCTGGCAAAATGGGAAACAGGTGGAAATTATAATTAAACAACCACTTTATAAAAGTTAACTGCAACTGAATAAATTTATTGGAGGTAAAATAATATGAAACTATAGGAATTAAGATTTTATCTTTTACAATACTGGTTAGTGGAAGAATTTATTACTAGTCAGGGAACAGAGAACATTTGGGTGAAAGCATCATATAGGCAGCATAGTGTTGGGCTTATATTCAGGAGAGTTACAAATGATAAGTTAGATTGACTTTAGATCCTACATAGCAGGGACCCTAAGGTATGAAACAGAAATTCATTATTCTTATGTTTAAACTTTCTGGCAATCCAGCTACCTATTTTTTCCAGCTTTATTCTTATGATTCCTCTTCATAAACAAAATGTTACAACCAAACTTGCTTGTAGTTGTTCTCTGAACTCAATATTCCATTTCTCCCCCATCATTTCCCCAAGTTTTCCCTCATGTCTGGAATACTCTCTGTATTCATTTTTCCTTTTCTTAATCCTTTATCTCCCAACAAGTTATGATCAGGTGCCAACTCCTTCCTTAATCCTTCCTTAATTCTTCTGATTACTGTTTCCCCCTTTTTCAGTTTACCTTTACTTATTAGGTATTTAATATCCCCATTAGTTTATAAACTTTTTTAATGTATCTAGTCAGTGATTATTTATTAAGTACTTACTGTGTCTCAGACCTTGTGCTAAATGCTGAGATTGATTACATGGAAAATAGATCTTATAAATATCTTATTTATAAACTCAGTATCTAGCACAGTACCTAATAAATGTTTGCAGATTTGTATGGAAACTTCTTGGATTCCCATTAACTTTTCTTTATAAAATTAAATTTGAGGCTATTAAGAAACAAAGCTCATAAAAGGCTCTTTGAGGGCAATTTATTGACCAAGTGCTTATTCAGCCCTTTAAAAACTGGATATATTTAATCTTTTATTTAAATTGATGATTAATTTTGAAATATGTTACAAAACTGTGTTTTAAAAACTTTGTAACTGTTAAGAGTTTGTGTAATAGTTTGACCATAGTTGTCATCTACTAACTGTGAGGTTTATATTTCTCAATCTTACCCTGTAAGAATTAATTGCAAGGGTGGCTAGGTGGTACAGTGGATAAAGCACCAGCCCTGGAGTCAGGGGTACCTGGGTTCAAATCCAGTCTCAAACACTTAATAATTACCTAACTGTGTGGCCTTGGGCAAGCCACTTAACCCCATTTGCCTTGCAAAAACCTAAAAAAAGAACCCAAACAAACAAAAAGAATTAATTGCAGAAAATTGCAAGTGTAATGCGGAATCCTTAACTCAGAGGGAGACACTCTACATGGCCAACTGACCAACAATCTATCTGAGAAATTGCTTGTTGGAAATGAACAATGATGATTTTGACAAAATCAGAGAGGGAATCAGTTCATCTGAACTATTTCTTTGCTAGGAATCCATTTCCATAGACTCACTGCTTTCTTAAATTTAAATGTAAAGATTCTCCTTTCTTTTATTACAAGATCCCCAGGTACACTATCTCTCAGAATAAGACAGGCATACCAAAAGAGAGACAAAGAGGGTAAAGTGATAGAAATATGCACAGAAACAGAGAAAGAGACTAAAAGAGATTTAGAATCAGAGACACAGAGATTAAGAGAATAAGAAGGAAAAGGTGGAGACATGGAAAGGGAGAGATAGAGGGATAGATAGAGACAAAGAGAAAGACACAGAGATTGGCAGCCTGTCCATTAACCTTACTACATATGATTTTACTCTCCTTCCCATTTTGCTGTTGTACTGAGGATAGGGTTCCTTTATTTAGGAAAATGTCAAGATTGACCAAATCCTATACAATTCATTTATTGACTTAGCTACTTAATTATGAAAGGGAATCTGCAAAATCTTTTAAAAATGACTCCTCTATTCTCTTCCATAATCATCTAATTAAGGTCAGAGGTATTTAGCAATCAAAACTTTTTCTTCCCACCCTAAACTGGAAGGACTCTGATGTCTTTTCCTCCTATTCCTATTTCTACATATGAGCAGGGGAATATGCTGACTCTGAAAAGAATGAATATTTTCCAGAACTCTAATTCAGTTTCAGAAGGTGAAAGTTGTATTTACCTGTGACAAAGTAGGGATACTATAATTGTTAGTGGGTTATCAGATTTCTGTTCTTTGTCCTTAGAAAAGTCATCTTCAATGATACCTTGTATTTTTCCCCTTTTCACTCTTTCCCTATCCCTATGTCTTCAGTGACAATTCATCCTTTTGCCTGGGTTCTCTGAGCAATCTTTGTTTTTCCTAGATGTTGGGAACACATCTTTGTACTCCAGGTTCCTAGTCCCAGTTTTTGCAATGATATGCTATGCTTCATTTATTGTCTCTAATATAGATTTCTTCCATTTCCCCCTGCACTGATATGTTCACTACTTTTCCTTGCTGGACTCCATTTACTTTCTGGAGATCAGTTCCCTATGACTCTGAAACTCATTCTGTGAGGACAGGGTGTCCCAAAACAGTCTTAACATCATTTTAAGCTTTAATACCTTAACACTTCATTCATACTTTCAGAATATTCTGTAAAGCTCACTATCTCTTCAGTCAAATTGTAAATCTACTCCCTGGATCCTTCCTATGTTTTTGAAAAACATGTCCATCCCTGAAAATTTAACCTTCTTTTCTGAACTCTATTTTCTTTCTCTGTGCTCATACTATATCTTTAAGTCCTCACTCTTCAATCCCAGGTTCTGCTTTCCATTTATACAAGTACCCACTGCTGCTCTTGCAGAGATCTATCCTCTAACTCTATGATGAGAATTCATCTCTGTACTTCTGACTTCCATTTCCACATAACATGAGAGTACATACACATGAACACACAAACATCCACAAACATAAACATACTTATACACAGAGACAGACAACTGCATCCATGACTACAATCCAGTTTCAATATTAATTTCAGTCTAACAAATTCTGTCCAGTAATTGCCCATCTAAATCCCTTCTCTGACTCTGATTATCAGTTCCCCAAATCTTGACTGAATGGCTCACCAGCTTTAAAAGGGTATTCTCAGGAGCAGAGTTGCAAGTTCCTGATTGTGTAAGGGAGTTGAAGTTTCAAAGATTTTTTTTTTTATTTTTATTAGCTCTTACAAGAATGCTGAAGGGACAACTACAACCCTAGGGACCCAGAGTTCATGCCATTTCCACATCCTTTCTCACAGGGGAAAAATAGCATATTTTCTCTTCCTTTGCCACATATCCAACTGATCTGTCTCTATTTTTGTTGCTATCTTGAGGGACTTCTCATTCCAATAAATTGATATAATACTATTTTCTAATGCATGCCCGAAAATACTAGAGTAACACAAAAGTGAATTTTCTATTGGATAAACACCTTATTTATATTTTTCTTAAATAAATTGATTATTAAATCTTCACTTCATAGAAGAACAGATATTAGGCTCATTTGTGTCCCAGTGTGTGATTTTGTGCACATTTATATTTATGTCTAGTTCTTACATGTGTATTTAGGACCTTTAATTTACAAAGCAAGGTTGGAAAGCAATGAAGTTTAGAACACAACCCCCCTGGAAAAACCCAGTTTAAGTAAATATCAATAAATCAGGGAATGCTGAATATAAATGTTATTAGAAAGAAATAATCATTAGCATCCAAATTCTCATGATCCTCATCCTTTTAACCATCATTCACCACCATCACCACCATCATCAATGCTGAATTCTTCAAAAACATCCTTTTTTGCATCATCCTTGACATGACAAAACTCTGCTTTCTCCAAAAATCTTTTATTACTTATTCTCACTTGGGCGCTTTATGCAATTTAACAATCTTTTATATGGCCCCATTTCATAGACTGTAATATATCTGAATGTATTAAAATAAACATGCATATTTACATATGAAATTATACAAAAATGCATACAAATATTTAGATATGTACATGACTGATGAATAAACTATTGGATGTCTCTTCTACTGACTATAAGAATTTGAATAATAGACATAACTCATATTCTTATTTTTTGCAATGTAAATGTGAAGGCCAAATTTCTTGGAGACAATGCATATACAGCACTTTGCTAAGTAAAATATATATAAACACCATTCATTACCATCATTATCATCATCACCATCCTTATTTTCATTACCATGCAGTTAAGAATGTTATCCATGCATCTCTGAAGTTTCCTGGGTTTAATGAAACTGGTACTATGTCATTACAGATGGAAACATCCAGAGAACCTTATCATTAAATAGAAATCCTTCTTGTAGCCTGTATCTTCACAAGTGATTTTTCATGCCTTAAAAGAGAAGAAAGTACAGAAAGAAGTATGACAGCTTTGATATTTATCTGTTAAAAGACTTGTGTACATTAATAACAATATGAAGTGATGAACACATATAATGGACCTGCCCATTTCAGCAGTACCATAATCAAAGACAATTTTAGAAGACATATGATGGAAAATACCATCCATAGCTAGAGAAAGAACTTTGGATTTTAAATGAAGAGAAAAAAGATTATTATCTTCAATTTTTATGTATTATGCCATTTTTCCTCTCTTATGTTTTCTTTCTTCCATTTGGATTTGAATCTTCTTTTACAACATGATCAATATGGATTCCTTGTTTAGGATGTATATAAATGTAGAGCCTATATCAGATTGCTTTCTGTCAAATGGAGAGGGGAGAGAAAGGAGCAAAAAAATGTAAAACTCAAATCTTTCCCCCCCCCAAAAAAATTGGTATGGGGCAGCTAGGTTGCGCGGTGGATAGAGCACCCACCCTGAAGTCAAGAGGTCCTGAATTCAAATCTGATTGGTCTCACACATTTAATAATTATTTAGCTATGTCTCCTTGGACAAGTCACTTCACTACCACTACCACCACAACAACCACAATCCCCATGTGGGGAAAAAAGCAAAAAAAAATTTTTTTAAATAAAAATGTTTGGGGGGCGGAGCCAAGATGGTGACAAGAAGAGATAGAGTCTTAGGAGCTCTCTGATAAAAATCATCAGCTAAGGACTCTAACTAAACTTTTGAGAGACAGAACCCACAAAGGGACCCAGTGAGGCAGTTCTCCTACTCAAGGTAACCTGGAAAAGAGCAGAAAGGGTCTGCTCCCGGGATCAGAGAGGAGGCCTGCCAGAGGGGTGGCCCGCCAGAGACAAAGAACTTCAGCCTCCCAGAGGCAGCCCCAGGGCGCTGGGAGCCGAGGCTCATAGCAGCGGGGGAGTCTCCTGAGCTGCACCCCGAGGAGCACCGGGCACAAAGTGGGGGAACAGCAGGGGACCTCTGCCAGAGTGAGCATGTGGAGCCCAGCCCTCGGGGCACGCAGTGAGCAGCTTGGTCTTTCCCCAGCCCTGATCCAGGAAACAGAAGCAGGCTGAGCCCTTAAGCAGGAGCCCCCAGGGCATGAGCCCATTGAGCTGAGGGAGGGGAGTGAAGAGAGAAACTGCAGAGCTCTGTCCTCTGCCTCTGGAACAGGACTCGGGGGCTCTGACCACATTCAGATCCTGATAGCAGTCTAGGCTGCCCCATAGAACAGCAGGGTCCCCCCACCTCAGCCCCGTGGCAGAGGGAGGCACTTATGGTCATTCACAGACCAGGAGGGAGGACAGAGCCTCACACACTGAGACCCTTGTGGGAGTGTGCCAAAAGCTCAGGGAACACCCCAAACCAGGCCCAGGCTGGGAAAATGAGCAAGCAAAGAAACAAAAGGAAGATTATTGAGAAATATTTTGCAAATGAGCCCAAGAAGGATCAAAATACTCAGTCTGCAGATGAGGAAGCACAAGCTCCTGCATCTAAAGACTCCAAGAAAAACAGAAATTGGGCTCAGGCTATGACAGAGCTCAAAAAAGACTTTGAAAATCAAATGAGGGAGTTGAAAGAAAAACTGGGAAAAGAAAGGAGAGAAATGCAGGAAAAACATGAAAATGAAGTCAGCAGCTTAGTCAAGGAAATCCAAAAAAATGCTGAAGAAAATAACATGCTAAAAACCAGCTTAGGTCAAATGGATAAAACAGTTCAAAAAGTTATTGAGGAGAATAATGCTTTAAAAAGCAAAATTGGCCAGATGGAAAAAGAGATAAGAAAACTCTCTGAGGAGAACAAATCCTTCAGACAAAGAATAGAATTCAGGGAGATTGATGAATTTACCAGAAATCAGGAATCAATACTTCAAAACCAAAAAAAATGAAAAATTAGAAGAAAATGTGAAATACCTCATTGAAAAAACAATTGATATGGAAAACAGACTTAGGAAAGATAATTTAAAAATTATTGTAATACCTGAAAGTCATGATCAGGAAAAGAGCCTTGACATCATTTTCAAAGAATTACTATAGGAAAATTGCCCTGATATTCTAGAAGCAGGGGGCAAAATAGAAATGGAGAGAATCCACCAATCCCCCCGAGAAAGAGATCCCAAAAAAATAACCCCTAGGAATATTATAGCCAAGTTCCAGAACTCCCAAGTCAAAGAGAAAATATTACAAGCAGCCAGAAGGACACAGTTCAAATATCGTGGAGCTGCAGTCAGGATCACACAGGACTTAGCAGCAGCTACATTGGAAGCTCGTAGGGCTTGGAATACAATATACTGGAAGGCAAAAGAGCTTATAATGCAGCCAAGAATGAACTACCCAGCAAGGCTGAATGTCCTCTTCCAGGGAAAAAGATGGACTTTCAATGAACCAGGGGAATTTCAAATGTTCCTTTTGGAATGGCCAGAGCTGAACAGAAGGTTTGATCTTCAGAAACAGGACTCAGGTGAAGCATGGAGATTGCAGGAGAGGGGGGAAATATGAGGGACTTAATGAGGATGAACTGCATATATTCCTGCATAGAAAAATGACACTGATAATACTCATATGAACCATCTCAGTTAATAAAGCAGGTGGAGAGAGCTTTTATAGTTGAAGCACAGGAGAAAGCTGAATTCGAAGATAAAATATGGTGTAAAAATGGAGTCAACAGACAAAAAAGGGAAATGGAATGGGAGAAAGTAAAAGGAGAGGGGGAATAGTCCAAGATATTTCACATAAGATTTTTTTTTATTACAATGAGCTATTGCAATGATATGGAAGTGGGGAGGCCAGGGGGAATGAGGGAACCTTTGCTCTCATCAGAGATGGCTAGGAGAGGAAACAGCATATATACTCAATGGGGTATAGACATCTGGAGTAAGAAGGAGCTGGGAGCAGGGGGAAGGGGTGGGGATGTGAATAAAGGAGGAGAGGATGGACCATGGGGGGAGAGTGGCCAGATATAACATATTTTCTTTCTTACTTCTTGCAAGGGGCTGGGATTGGAAGGCCTGCCCAGGACCACAGGGCCAGGTGGATTCTGGGCCTAAGGAGTGGTATGGGGGCTCAGGGCTTCTTGGCCCCAGGACCAGGGATCTGTCTTCTGAACCACTCAGCTACCCTACAGCAGTGTCAGAGTGAAAGGAGAGAGAAAATAGAGTACATGGTAGTGGAGAAATAAGAAAGGAGGGAGTTGCGATCAGCAATGGCAATGGTGGAAAAATATGGAAATAACTTTTGTGATGGACTTACCATAAAGAATGAGATCTACCCATGACAGAGTTGTTGGTGTTGGAACAAAGACTCAAGCACATTTTTGTTATTATTATTTGGGGGAGGGTGCAGGGCAAGTGGGGCTGGATGGCCTGCCTGGGGCCACATAGCAGGGTGATCTTTGGGTGTCTGGGGCTGGATTTGGACCCAGGTGCTCCTGGCTCAAGGGCCAATGCTCTGTCTGCCACCCAGCCACCCCTACTATTATTACTATTTTATTTTATTTTTGGTCATTTTTTTCTTTCTTTCTTTTCTTGGTTTTTGCATGGCAGTGGGGATTGGGTGGCTTGCATGTCACACGGCTGGGTGATAGTTGGGTTTACAAGGCTGGATATGTACTCGTGGCTCCAGGGCTGGTATTTCGTCCATTGTGCCACCTGGTCATACCTACAATTACTACTATTATTTTTTTTATTTTAATTTTTTCTCTCCCCTTTACTTTTTTCACCCAAGCAAGTCTATCTATATTCATGGGGGAGGAGGGGTATTTTGTTTACTTGTAAACAAGAATATTTTATTAATGTAAAAAAACATTTATACAAAATGAGAATAAAAAAAAATAAATAAAAAAAAGAAAAACTAATCATCATGAAAGAGTAGAGAAGCATGGCTTGATTTCCATACTCTGATGCAGAATAAAATAAGCTGAGCTAAGAAAATGATATTCACACGACTACAGCAAGGTCAACAGACAATCACTGCAGTAGTCACAAAAGTGAATTTTGCAAATTTTAAAAGAACATGCCCCAAAGAAGAGAGGCACATTCTTTTGCAGAAGTGTCGAGGTCCACATATTTTCAGACTTTTAAAATGTATATTCAATTATTGTAAGATTTTCCCTTCTTGCTCTTTGTTTTCCTGTAAAGATTATTAACCCAAGGGATTGGTTCCTTGAGGGAATGAGAGAAGAAAAAGGAAGAAATTCAGGTGACCTAAACGGCATCAATAAAAAAGCACTTTTTTAAAAAACTGAAAGAAAAAAAATGATTGGTAAAAACTACCTTTGGGGTAGCTTAGGTGGCACAGTGGATAGACCACTGGTCCTGGTGTCAGTGGGACCTGAGCTCAAGTTCTGCCTCAGATACTTAATAATTAGCTAGCTGAGTGACCTTGGTCAAGTCACTTAACTGCATTGCCTTGCAAAAAAAAATCTTCCCTTGCATGTATTTGTTAAAATAAATAAACAAAATATTTAAAGAAAAATTTATCTGATGAATCTATTATACATGTAAGAGTAAAATAAGATTGTAAGTCATAGAGAAACATTGTTCCTTGTATAAACCTCTTATTTCACTTAATATATATGTGAACATTTTCATTTTATTTTTTATTTCTTAAATTCAGAGGAACCAATAAAGCAAAAAGGAAAATGAAGGTCTGAAATAATGTAATGGCTGCATTAATGGAAAAAAGGGGATGAATATGAAAGTCTATAATGCTTTAAGGTTTACAAATATCTTACAAATATCTCATTTTATACACGTGGCAACACACAGGTAGATGCTATTATTATCCCCCTTTTATAGATTAGGAAACAAGAGCAGACAGAGATTAATTAACCTAACCAAGGTCACAAAGATAGACTAGGTCTGAAGGCAGATGTGAACACAGGTTTGTCTGGCTCCAGGTGTGGGATTCCACACATTATGTCACTACAAAGATTTTGCAGCTGACTAGATAGGTGGAGTGAGTGACATTGATGATTTAAAGATGACATCAAGGTTGCTATCCTGGAAGATTAAAAAGATGATAAAGCCCTAAACAACAATTAGAAATTTTGGAAATGTGTAGAATTTGGGGACAGAAATAATAGTTCTGTTTTGAACATATTGTCTTTGATAATACCTATTACACATCCAGTTTGAAATGAGTGAACCATGACAGAAAAATCTCACAATACCCAAAGAGGATTAAGTATCCAGGGTGATGAAATCAACATTTTCAAAAGCGGTATCAATTTCAAAAAGGATGAGAATTAGAAAGTAAAAAACATCAAAATTTTAAATCAAGAAATAATTGTTTGTTTAAATATGCATATTTCTTATAAAGGTTTTTTCTTCTTTTGTCAAAGTGTGATCCTGAGATGGAAAGTTAATAAATGTTTGCCAAATGAAAAAAAAAAATAAAAAGGGCATCAGGTAGTTTCAGCTGAAGAACAAATTGAGATATAGTTTGTAGGTGATTTGAGAGTCAAATAAAATTAATGGAGACACCTAATATACATGCTTTTTAAAGTATGTTTTAATAAAAAGAAAAAAGAACAGTAGGGAATATAAATATATAGTGAGGGTTTCATTTTCTTGTTTTTAAGGTTTAGAAACATATGTGTCTTTACACAGCATAGAGGGAATTCATAGAGAAATATTGAATATTAAAAGAGTAATTGAGATAATAGTTCAAACAATATATTGGAAAAGTTAAAAAGAAATGAGATTAATATTACATGTAGCAAGATTTGGAAGGAGAAAGAATACCACTTAAATAGAAATTGTCATTTTAAAAATATTGAACATCAAGAAGGACAAAGATGAGCATAGTTACAGAAATTTTATTTAAATGTCTTAAAAAGTTATGGAGTATGATATTGATGGAATACTATTGACTTAAAGAAATGACAAAAGGGGTTTCTGAAAACATAGAAAGATGTATATGAACAGATACTAAATGAATTCAGCAAAACTAGGAGAACGTTGCACACAACAACAGCAATATTTTAATGATAATCAATAGGAAAACTTAGCATCTCTGATCATTGCAGAGATCCAAGATAATTACGAAGAACTCATGATTACAAAAAATACTATTTTCCTTCAGAGATAAAGCCAATGAGCTCTAAGTAAAGACTGAAGCTTATTTTATCAGTTTATTTTTCTTGCCTTTTTAGGTTAAAATAGAGATATACTTTATATGACTCTACATGTATAATTGATATTATATTATTTGTCTTTTAATGTGTGGGGGAAGCTATGCAGGGAGGGGGAGAATTTAAAACTCAAAAAAGGTCAAGAATTTTTTTAAAAGTAATTTATAAAATAAAAAAGTAACTTGGTTCAACAAAACTTCTTCATTTCTTCTGATAGTAACATTATTTACCCATTTACCCATGCTCATAATCTGTCTTGATTATCATCTCTCATCATTAAAATTATTTTGAAGAAAGTTTCTAAAATATATTTTTATTTGAATAGTCCTTTCTTTTCTCACCGCTACAATTTTAGCACATCTCCTAATTAGCATCTACTTGGTCTACTAAAAAAATATTTTTAACTAATCTCCTGCCATTACCCCTAATACTATTCCTCATCCTCAGCTTGACAACTAATCATTTTACCTCTAAGTTCTTTTCTAGGACATCATGCTGCATTCACTCCCCACTTCTCCCTTCCCTCTCTGGCCCTTTTGATGCACCAGTTCAATTTCACTTATGCACCCATAATCTTCTTATTAATTTTTATCACTCTTTAGACTTCTCTGGCACCCCCTCCCCTTATCATCTCAACTAAGAACCTTGCCTCTTTTTATAATTCCCCAAATTGAGACCCTTTACTAAAATCTCCTGTTTCTCCCCCTCTCATCATCTCATATCATTAGGGTGCATTGTACCATTACCTCCTCCTTTTTCCTGTTTTATATGAACATGTACCCTTTCTCTTTGCCAAGGCAAATCACTCTACATGCACTTGATCTGATTCTATCTTGCATTCTCCAGCAAATTGTTCTCTTTATCATTCCAACTTTCTTAGCAGTGCAGTTTCATCCTATCTACAGGGATCTTTCCCCCAGCCTTATAAACATGTTTCCCCCAGCCTTAAAAAATCACCCACTTGAACTGTCCATACCCATTATCATCACACATCTCTGCTCTTATGACTAAACTTTTTGATAAAGCTATTAACAACTAATGATTTCATTACATCTCCTATGTTGCTTTCAAAAACATAGTCTGGCTTCAGATTTCATTAGTTGACTAAAACTTCTCTTTTCAAACATATTAATGATTTCTTCATTGCCCAATCTAATGATCTAATGATTTTGCAGTCCTCATGTTCCTGATCTCTCTTCAGTCTTTGATCATGTCAATCATCTCTTCTCCTTGATTCTTTCTTCTTTATATTTCTGTAACACTATTCTCTCCTTGCACCTTCTTCCTTTGATACTATTTCACTTGAAATTATCACTATCTTCCATAGATTCAATTAGTATATTTTAATGTAAAATGTTTTTAAATCTATTTATTGAACTCTAAATTCTCTCCTAGCCTCTTTTCTAAAGTGTCCATCAGTCACTTTGCCATCTTAAACTCAGCATACAAAACTTAACTCAATGTCTTTTCCGTAAATCTCCCCCTTTTCTTAATATTCCTTTTATCATTGAGGATAATATCCTTCTCCCAATTACTGATACTTAAAACCTTAGTTAAAGAGGAGGAGAAATAGGAGGTGAGTGAGCCAGACCAATGGTTCAATCTATCTAAACAAGCATCAAACTAAATCAAATTTTGTAACCAAAAGGTAAATCATTTATCTTCTAGTTGACTCTAGGTTCTTAGTTTCTGTGGTGAATTCTATGGTCTATGAAAGTCTATAGGGATGAGATCATCCTAATGAAATAAAAAGCTTTATTTTGTTTGTTTGTTTGTTTTATTTCTATTGTGTCAAAGTTCTTTGCTAGCACCAAGATAGCAAATTTTAAGTGCTAGGGATAATAGTAGATTCTTATAAGCTTTTTGGATTTTTATTTTTTGAATTTACATGACCTTGTACTTAACACTTGATTGCAATTTCGTCCTATAAAGTTAGGACAATATAACATGTGTGTCACATGGTCTTCTGAGATTCATTAGTAAAGGGTACTGGGAAAAGGTATTAAAGAAGTACAACCTTTTACAACTAGGAGTTCTGATAAAGGTTTCATAACTAAAATATATAGAGAATTGCATCAAATTTGTAAGTTTACAAGTCATTCCCTTGTTGATAAATGGTCAAAGGATATGAAAAGACAGTTTTCAAATGAAGAAATTAACACTATATATAGTTATATGAAAAAATGTTCCAAATCATTATTGATTAGAGATATACAAATTAAAACAACAATGAGGTTTCACCTCACATCTATCAGATTGGCCAAGATGAGAAAAAGGAAAAATGATCAATGTTGGATATGTTGAGGGAGGATTGGGACATTGATCCATTTCAGGTGGAGATGTGAATAGATCCAATCATTCTGGAGAGCAATATGGAACTATGTCCAAAAAGCAATAAAACTGTTCATATCCTTTGATCTAGAAATTCCAACTTGGGTATCTTCTGGATAGCGATCCAGAAGAAGTGATAAAAAAAAGTGACAAGTCCTACATGTTTCAAAATATTCATCTCAGTTCTTTTTGTAATGACAAAGAATTGGAAATTGGGGGACTGCCCATCAATTAGGGAATGGTTAAATAATTTATGGTACATGAATACTATGGAATATTATTGTTCTATAAGAAATCATAAATGGTTGGACTCTAGAGAAGCATGTAATGAGTTACAGGACCTGATATTGTGTGAAGGAAGCAGAACCAAGAGAACAATCTACACATTAATAACATTGTGAGATGATCAACCTTGATGGAAGCAGCTCCTTTCAGCAATTCAGAGAGCTAGGACAACCATATCAGACAAGCTATGGACAATATTATCCCCATCCAGAGGCAAAAAAAGATAAGAAAAATCAACCCTTCAAAATCTGATGAACACTTTATAAAAATTATCTTTTTTGTATCTCTTTTCCTTAATCCTAATTCCTCATGGCAAAACTGACTAATCTGTAAACATGTTGGGGGTTTTTTTTGCAGGGCAATGGGGTTAAGTGACTTGCCCAAGGTCACACAGCTAGGTAATTATTAAGTGTCTGAGACCAAGTTTTGAACTCAGATTCTCCTGACTCCAGGGCCAGTGCTCTATTCACTATGCCACCTAGCTGACCCACTGTAAACATATTTATCCAAAAATATGTATGTGCAGTGCTAACCTGACTTGCTGCTGAGGACAGGGGAGTGGGAAGGGAAGGTGGAAAGAAATTTTGTAACTTAAAAATATATACATGAATATGGATGAAAATAAATAAATGAAAAAGGAGAAACTTCTCTGGATCTGAGATAACTATTTTAAATTGGGAATATAGACATTGAGTTCAAAATGCATCCCAGGTGTGCATGTGAGCAAGAAACTCTGTTCTATATCCCCAAAGGATAATAAAAGTGGACATGCCCTTTGTTCCAGCAATACAACTATTAGGTCTATATCCCAAAGAGATCATAAAAAAATGGAAAAGTCTCATATATTCAAAACTATTTATAGTAGCTATTTTCTGGAGGCAAAGAGTTAGACATTGAGGGATGCCCATCAGTGGGTATTATCATCATCATAGCCCATTAATTGGGAATGACTGAACAAACTAGGTTATATGAATGCTATGGAGAGCTATTGTTCTGTAAGAAATCATGAGTGATCAAACTTTAGAAAAGGATGGAAAAAACTTGCATGACCTGACACTGTTTACCTCCATTCTACATTTGAAAAATTGTTTTTTTCAGAGAGCTTTCTTATCTCTTTTTTCCATCTGTCCAGTTCTGTGTTTTAAGGCATTTTTCTCCTCATTAACTGTTTGAACTGCTTTTATTCATTTGACCTAAACTGGTTTTTAACGTGTTTTTTTCAGCATTTTTTTTGCATCTACTTGACTAAGTTGCTGACTTTGTTTTCACGTTTTTTTCTGCATCTCTCATTTCTCTTCCCAATTGTTCCTCTACTTCCCTTATTTAATTTTTTTTTGTCAGTACAAAGTTAACTTTATTTTCCCAAGGAAGAAAGTTATGGCTGTTGACCTAGCTCCCTAGCAGTAAGCTGCAAATAACATGGTAGTAAAATCTGTATTCCTTGTATGGGTTGTTAGGAGTATCCGCAGGTGGGCTGCTGAGCATTTTACAGGATCCTTGTTTCTGACTTCTTACACGGAGTCCTTCCCAACCTAACACACCCAGAATTAAGACAATTATTGGCTTCCCAAAAAGGATTTCCAGATAGTGTGCTCTTAGTTTGTTTTTAAAGCTTCTTCAACAGTACAAGTCCCCAAACTGGACGTATTCAGTCAGAAACTTGTCTTTGTTAGGCCAAAGGGAAGCTCTCTCTGGGCAGAAGTCTGAGCGCAGGAGGCAGGAGAAGTAGATGAGAATCATCAGGTCCAGCATCAGCAGGATGCTGAGTAGGAAGGCACCTTGTGTCATCTGCCCCCAGTACTGGAGGAAAAAGCTGGTGAGGTAGGTCTGCGGGGCCAAGGGGAAGAAGAAGTACATGACCAAGTTGACACACTTGTTGACTCGGTAGAAAAGGCCGTCTTGGTTGTTGCTGAGCTTCATCATCATGGTCACGGTAAGGAAGATGTTGCTGACTTCGACAAAGAGGGTCAGCACACCGCCTGCCACAGAGCTGCCCTTGAAGATGCCCGAGACGAAGGTGGAGATGGCCAGCACGTGGTGCACCAGGTACTCCCAGGAGGCCTGGGTCTGCCTGCTCAGGACGATGTCCGCCGAGTCGTGGAGGAAGTAGCCTGTGGACAGGCAGACCAGCAGGTAGCCGGACCGGGACGAGGCGGTCTGCACCTCCACCAGCATCTCGGGCTCTGCCACAGGCCGGACAGCACGAGTGGGCCAGCGACACAAGCAGGTTGTGCCAGCGCCAGGGGCGCAGGGGGTGACTTCGCACATGGGCCGGCAGGGGCAGCGGCGCAGCAGCGGGCCGGGAAGCCCAGCGTGGTGCCCAGCGGCAGCGGGCCGGGAAGCCCAGCGTGGTGCCCAGCGGCAGCGGGCCGGGAAGCCCAGCGTGGTGCCCAGCGGCAGCTGCAGCGGCGCAGGCGGCAGCGACGCGGGCATGGGCTCGCTCCCCGGGCACCGCGCCGGGCTCTGCCGCGGGCTGGGTCGGGCTGCTGGGGCCCTGGGCGCCGGCCCCGCCCCGCCCCGCCCCAGCCCCCTTACTCAATTTTTCAAAATATTTTTGGGCTCTGCTCATTATCTGAGCCTAACATCTGTTTTTCTTGGAGGTTTTGCATACAGGAGATTGGATTTTGCCATCTTCTGAGTGTGTGTGTGTGTGTCTGTGTCTGTGTGTGTGTGTGTGTGTGTGTGTGTGTGTGTGTGTGTGTGTGTGTGTCTGTGTCTGTGTGTCTGTGTCTCTGTGTGTCTGTGTGTCTGTGTGTCTGTGTGTGTTGATCCTCTATGGGACCAAAATAATTGTCTATGGTCAAGTTCCTTTTTTCTGTTTACTCAGTTCCCCATCCTGTCCCCTGGTTTAGGAGTGTTTCCTGAGCTTAAGAAACCCATACAAAGACCTCAGTTTCCTCAAGGTTTTATGAGAGGCCCTGACTGCTCTCCTGGCCTGTTCTCTGGTCTGTGGATGATTACAAGCTCTCCCCTCTGCTCTGGAGGAGTGAGGAAGGTCCCTGCTCTATGACAAGGGGGGCTCAGATTGTGGCAATGGTCTGAATATGAACAGAACACCAGAGTCCTGTCCCAGAGACAGAGGAGAGACCTCAAAATTCTCCCTTACACTCCCTTACCTCCATGGACTGAGAGTTCTGGAAGCAGTTTCTGCCGGTGGCTTTGTGGGCCTGCTTCTATTTCCTGGGATCTGGCTGTGCCTAGGGCTGGGGTTGTGCCGAGGGCCATGCTGGCTCCATACTCACTCTGACACAGGCTTTCCTGCTGTTCTTCCAAGTTGTATTTGGTATTCCTTGGGTTGGCAGATCAGTAAACAGCTTCTACTGCCAGAAGCCCACACTTCTAGGGGCCAAATTCTCACATGTAAAAGCTTGATACATCCCTAAGGTAATCCTGTCAAGAGGTTATTTTTTCCCCAATGTTGCAAACTTGCCACACAGTGTAGTTTAAACTCATTGAGTCATGCTACTTAACACTAAAGGTAATTTTTTCTATGAAAGTATTCTTCAGAATCTCTGTAATTGTAATATGCTTCATGTAGTCATATCCTTCTCCTCTTTGGAAATGGCCTGGGTCTGGAATACTCAAATTAAAAATTTACCTTATACACTTGACAAGCAGAGTAATCTTGAGGAAGTCAATTAATTACTTTATGCCTCAATTTCTTCATCTTCATTAATGAGGACAATAATGCTTTCCTTTTAGGGTTGTTGGGAAAATACAAGATAATACTGTAAAAAACTGTTAAACTTAAAATATCATGAAATATTGGAAATAGTCAAAAATCAGTGGGAACCAATAATAAGAAAGATAGCAGGAGATAGATGAAGTAATGCTGCTTACAGAGGAAAAAGTAAAGTGTGCTAATTAAAATGATGACCTTTTTTTCTTACAGAGTCATACTCCAAAGTCTTTTTTTAATTACAGTTTCCTCTGTGAGGAAACACTATATAATGTGCATTGGGAAGTTCACTGGGATTAAGTTGTGAGTCCTTAAGGACTAGAAAACTCTAAATGAGAAGTCTGAGTTCTGGAATGATTGGTAAAAGCATAACAGTTCTAGGGATCATTAGGGGATCCAAGAGGAAGAAATTAAGTGAGAGTTAAATAGAAAACTCTCTAATGCTATTCTCCAAATTTTGTTAAATTAAGTTAAATTGAACTGTTGTTGGGGTATTTTAAACCAGGAAAGAGATTATTAGATATCCTGAGGTCTTCCTTAAAGCTTCTGGAAAAGGTAACTATGGCTTTAGCCACTCCTTGTTAGTTTGAGGTCTCCTTTATTGCCATGACCTTTACCTGTGCTGTCAGAAAAAGTATGGAAGTGAGTGAGTCACAGGGATTAGTGGATGGTAATATCTTTGAGAATCCAAGGACAACAGATGTTTCTTAGTTACTATTATTTTAAAGACTGTGGTTACTGATAGAGTCTACTCCTGGGCCCACCAGCATTTCATTTACAAGAGAAATAAACTAAGTGTTTTATGTTCTCTTTTCCAGACTGACAATGAGTAGTGAAACATCCAAGACTTTACATGATAGCTTTGGGCAATATGTGTTGTATAACTAGGAAAGCCTGGTGAAATAACTTGAAGACACAAGTTTAGACAGGTTAGCATTGTAGACTACTATAGAGTCAATAGAGGAAAAGTAACAGTTTCAAAAGTACATCACTAACTTACAAAGGTTTTCTTATAAGGAAAGTATTTTAACGATATAGATAAAGAAAATGATTATAATATTTGACTCTTAATATGGAAAAAGGGGAAATGATCTCAAAAATAAAACACCGGTGGAGCCAAGATGGCAACAAGAACGGATCTTGTCTTAGGCACTCTCAACTGAGGGACCCAGTGAGGCAGTTCTCCTACTCAAGGTAACCTGGAAAAGAGCAGAAAGGCTCTGCTCCCCAGGGTCAGAGGGGCAGCCTGCCAGAGGGGGTGGCCTACCAGACCAAGAGAACTTCAGCCTCCCGGAGGCAGCCCCAGGGCGCTGTGAGCCACTGGGGAAGTTTCCTGAGTTACGCCCCAGGAAGCACCAAGGACAGATTGGGGGAACAGCAGGGGACTTCTGCAGGAGTGAGCTCATGAAGCCCAGCCCTCAGGGTATACAGAGAGCAGTGTGGCCAGCAGCCAGCCCAGAACAACCCAGTTCCAGGAAACATAAGCAGGTGGAGCCAGGAAGCAGGAGCCCCCAGGGCATAAGCCCATTGAACCTAGGGAGGGGAGTGAAGAGAGACTGTAGAGCTCTGCTCCTGGAACAGGACACTGGGGTTCTGACCACATTCAGATCCTGATCACAGTCTAGCCCCCCCCACAGAACAACAGGGCCACCCCACACCCCAGCCCCATGGCAGAGGGGGGCGCATATGGTCACTCACAGACCAGGAGGGAGGACAGAGCCTCATACACTGAGACTCTTGTGGGAGTGAACCAAAAGCTCAGGAAGCACCCCAAAAATCAGGCTCAGGCTGGGAAAATGAGCAAGCAGAGAAACAAGAGGAACACCATTGAGAAATATTTTGCCTGTGAGCCCAAGAAGGATCAAAACAGTCTGAAGGTGAAGAAGCACAAGCTCCTGCTTCTAAAGATTCCAAGAATAAACAGAAATTGGGCTCAGACTATGACAGAGCTCAAAAAAGACTTTGAAAATTAAATGAGGGAGTTAGAAGAAAAACTGGGAAAAGAAATGAAAGAGATGCAGGAAAAACATGAAAATGAAGTCAGCAGCCTAGTCAAGGAAATCCAAAAAAAAAATACTGAAGAAAATAGCATGCTAAAGACCAGCTTACTTCAAATGGATAAAACAGTTCAAAAAGTTATTGAGGAAAAAAAAATAAAAAAAAATAATGAGGAGAAGAATGCTTTAAAAAGCAAAATTGGCCAGATGGAAAAATAGATAAGAAAACTCTCTGAGGAGAACAAATCCTTCAAAGAATAGAACTCAGGGAGATTGATGAATTTACGAGAAACCAGGACTAAATACTTAAAAACTAAAAAAATGAAAAATTAGAAGAAAATGTGTAATATCTCATTGAAAAAGCAACTGATATGGAAAACAGACTTAGGAAAGATAATTTTAAAAATTATTAGAATATCTGAAAGTCATGATCAAGAAAAGAGACTTGACATCATTTTCAAAGAATTACTACAGGAAAATTGCGCTGATATTCTGGAAGCAGAGGGAAAAATAGAAATGGGGAGAATTCACTAATCCCCCCCGAGAAAGAGATCCCAAAAAACCAACTCTTAGGAATATTATAACCAAATTCCAGAACTCCCAAGTCAAAGAGAAAAATATTACAAGCAGCCATAAAGACACAGTTCAAATATCGGGGAGCTGCAGTCAGGATCGCACAGGGGTTAGCAGCAACTACATTGGAACCTCATAGGGCTTGGAATATAATATACCAGAAGGCAAAAGAGCTTAGAATGCAACTGTGAATCAACTACCCAGCAAGGCTGAATGTCCACTTCCAGGGGAAAAAATGAATTTCAATGAACCAGGGAAATTTCAAATGTTCCTGTTGGAATGGCCAGAGCTGAACAGAAGGTTTGATCTTCAGATACAGGACTCAGGTGAAGCTTGGAGACTAGAGGAGAGGGAGAAAATATGAGGGACTTGATGATGAACTGCATGTATTCCTGCATAGAAAAATGACACTGATAATACTCATATGAACCTTCTCAGTTAATAGAGCAGGTAGAGGGAACTTTTATAGTTTAAGCACAGGGGAAAGCTTAATTTGAAGATAAACTATGGTGAAAAAATGGAGTCAATAGAAAATAGGGAAGTGTAATGGGAGAAAGAAAAAAGAGAGGGGGAATACAACAAGCTATTTCATATAATAAGATTTTTCTTTATTGCTATGAGCTACTGCAATGATATGGAAGGGGGGAAGGCAAGTAGGAATGAGGGATTCTTCGCTCTCATCAGAGGTGGCTAGGAGAGGAAACAGCATATATACTCAATGGGGTATAGGCATCTGGAGTAAGGAGGAGAGAAGGAGGACGGGGAAAGGGGGGAGATGTGAGTGATGGAGGAGAGGTTGGACCATGGGGGGAGAATGGTTAGATATAACACATTTTCTTTTTTTACTTCTTGCCAGGGGCTGAGATTGGATGGCCTGTCCGGGACCATAGGGCCAGGTGGATGCTGGGGGACTCAGGGCCTCTTGGTCCCAGGACCAGGGATCTGTCTTCTGCACCACTCAGCTACCCTACAGCAGAGTCAGAATGAAAGGAGAAAGAAAATATAGTACATGGTAGTGGAGAAATACGAAAAGAAGGGAGTTGCTATCAGCAATGGCAATGGTGGAAAAATATGGAAGTAACTTTTGTGATGGACTTTTCATAAAGAATGTGATCCACCCATGACAGAGTTGTTGGTGTTGGAACAAAGACTCAAGCACATTTATTATTATTATTATTATTATTATTATTATTATTATTATTATTATTATTATTATTATTATTTGGGGAGTACAGGGCAAATGGGGCTGGGTGGCCGGCCTGGGGCTGCATAGCAGGGTGACTGTTGGGTGTCTGAGGCCAGATTTGGATCCATGTGCTCCTGGCTCAAGGGCCAGTGGTCTGTCTGCACCCCAGCCACCCCTACTATTATTACTATTTTATCTTATTTTGAGTCTTTTTTTTTTTCTTTTTTTTTTTTTTTGGTTTTTGCCAGGGCAGTGGGGTTTAGGTGGCTTGCATGTCACATGGCTGGGTGATTGCTGGGTATATGGGGCCAGATGTAGGCTCAGGTGCTAATGGCTCCAGGGCTGGTGCTCCATCCATTGTACCACCTGGCCATACCTACAGTTATTACTATTATTTTTTTAGTTTTAATTTTTTTCTCTCCCTTTTACTTTATCGCTCAAGCAAGTCTATATTTATGGGAGGAGGGTGTATTTCCTTTACTCTTAAACAAGAATATTTTATTAATGTATAAAAAAATTATTTGTACAAAATGAGAATAAATATTAAATAAAAAAATAAAACACCAAGGAATATTGTGGCCAAATTCCAGAACTATTAGATAAAAGAGGAAATCCTGCAAGTAGCCAGAAAGAAACAATTTAGATGCCAAGGAGCCACAGAAAGCATTACTCAGGACCTGGTTGCATTAACATTAAAGAATCAAACGGCATGGAATGCAATATTCTGAAGAGCAAGGGAGCTTGGAATGCAGCCAAGAATTCACTATCCTGCAAAACTGAGCCTTCTCTTGCAGGGGAAAAGATGGATCTTTAATGATATAGGAGACTGCCAACATTTCCTGATGAAAAGACCAGAGCTAAATAGAAAATTTGGACTTCAAACAGGAGGTGCAAGAGACACATGAAAAGTTTAAAAATAAAAAGGTGGGGGAAAGAAAAAAAACCTGTTATCCAATAAGATTAAATGGGCTATATCCCCATCTGTGAGAAAAATTCTCATAACACTCAAGAATTGTAACTCTATTAGAAATAAAATACTTAGCCAGAGGTAATGGACACTTATGACTTCTCCATGACTCTAATAGAATGATTTAAAAACAATATCTCCTTAAAAACGGGGACAGTAAAGAAATGGGAGGATGGAGGAGATTAAATGGGGTAACTCACATTACATAAAGATATACAAAGGACCTATAGCAATAGAGGGAAAGGAGGTGAGAACCACCTGAATAATACTCTCATCATATTTGACTTAAATTTAACATACATAGACTCAGTTAATTTAAGAAACTTATCTTACTGTTCAAGTACTAAAAGGGGAAAGGGGAAAAGGGGGAGGAAAACAGGAACTAACAGAAGGAAGAGAAGGAAGAAGGGGCAAGGGGAAACTGGAAAGAAAAGAGAGGGGATTGGATATAAGGGGGAAGATACATTGAAGATAGTGATATTGAGAAACAAAATACTGGGAAATATGGATAAAGTGAAAAAAGGGGAAACATACAGAGGGAAGATAGTATGAAGGGCAATAAAGAGTTTGTAATTAAACTTTGAATGTGAACGGGATGAACTCTCCCATAAAATATAATTGAAGAGCAGAGTAGATTAAAAACCAGAATCCTACAATGTGCTGCTTGGAAGAAATACATTTGAAGCAAAGAGATACATATAGGTTAGAAGTAAAAGGTTGGAGAAAAATATATTTTACTTCAGCTGAAGTAAAAAAAGCAAGGGTAACAATCCTTGCAGACAAAGCAGCTGCAAAAATGGACCTCATTAAGAGGGATAAGGAAGGAAACTATATCCTCCTAAAAGGTATCAGACAATAAAGCAATTTAAAAACTAAATATGTATGCACCAAGTGGTATAGCATCCACATTCTTAGAGAAGTTGAATGAGTTACAGGAAGACATAGAAAACAAAACTCTATTGGTGGGAGACCTCACCCTCCCACCCTCAGATTTAGATAAATGTAATCATAAAATAAACAAGGAAGAAGTTAAGGAGGTAAATAGATGCTTAGAAAACCTAGACTTGGAGAAAACTGAATGGGGATAGAAAGGAATATGATTTTTTTTCTGTAGTACATGGCACTTACACATAAATTGACCATATACTAGGGCATAAAACCTAATAGTCAAATGCAGAAAGGCAGTAATGGTGAATACTTCCTTCTCAGATCATAATGCAATAAAAATCATACATAATAATGACCAGGGAGAGATAGACCTAAAACTAATTGGAAACTAAATGACATCATTTTAAAGAAGGAGTGGATCAAACAACAAATTATAGAATGAATTAATGATTTCATGCTAAATAAGGACAATAATGAGAAGACATACCAAAACTTATGGGATACAGCTAAAGCAGTTGTCAGGGGATATATTATATCTTTAAATGCTTACATGAATAAATAAGAGAAAGAGGAAATCAGCAACCTAAACAAGTAACTAAAAAAATTAGAGAAATAACAAATTAACCCCCCCAATTAAATAGCAAATTAGAAATTCTAAAAATTAAGAAACATTAATAAATTCAAATGCAAGAAAATTATTGAACTAATAAATAAAACCAAGAGTTTTATGAAAAAACAATAAAATTGATAAAACTCTGATTAATTTGATTAAAAAAAAGAAAGAGGAAAACCAATTTCTTAATATCATAATGGAAAAAGGTTAACTCACCACCAATGGGGAGGAAATTGACATAATAATTCAGAATTATTTTGCCCAAATGTGTGCCAATAAATATGGTAATGTAAGTGACATGGATGGATATTTAAAAAAAAATATCTAAAACAGGAAGAGTCAAAACAGAGAAAAAAATTACAGACATATCTCCCTGATTAATATATATATGAAAAAATCTTAAATAAAATCTTAGCAAAATGATTATAGCAATTTATCATTAGGATAATATACTTTGACCAATCAGTATTTATCCCAGGAATGTAAGGTTGGTTCAATACTAGGAAAACTGCTAGTATAATTGACTATATCAATAACAAAGCTAACAGAAATCATATGATTATCTAAATAGATGCTGAAAAATGCCTTAGACAAAATATAGTTCCCACTTCTACTAAAAACACTAAAGATAGTAGGAATAAATAGATTGTTCCTTAGAGTGATAAGGAAATAGAATTGGGAAAGAAGAGACAAAACTCTCACTTTTTGCAGGTGACATGATGGTATACCTAAAGAATCATCTAAAAAACTATGGAAAACAATTAACTTTTGAAAAGTTGCAGGATATAAAATAAATCCTTATATATACATATATAAATATAGATAGAGATATGGATAGAGATAGAGATAGAGATAGAGATAGAGATAGAGATAGAGATACAGTAGAAAGCTAGAAAGAGAAGTCCCATTCAAAACTTTAGACAATATAAAAATTTAATGAAGACAATCACAAAACATTTATCATACAAATAATGTCAGATTTAAATAGCAGGGCAAATATCAACTGCTCATGGATAGGCCAAGCTAATATATTAAAAATGACAATTATCCCTAAATTAAACTACTTCTTTAGTGCCCTGTTAATCAAAATTCCAAAAAAATATTTTAATGAGTTGGAAAAAATTGTAAGTAAATTCACATGGAGGAATAAAAAGTCAAGACTTCCCAGGGATTTAATGAAAAAAAGTGCAAAAGAAAGTGGCTTAGCCCTACCTACCATATCTAAAATTATAAAGCATCAATCATCAAAAATATCTGGTATTGAAAAAAAATAGTGTGTTTTATCAGTCTAATAGACTAGGTACAAAAGAGATAGCAGGAACTATAGTAATCTGCAGTTTGATAAACCCAAAGAGTCCAGCTATTCAGATAAAAACTCTCTCTTCAATAAAAACTACTGGGAAAATTCAAAATTAGTATGACAGACATTTGGATTAGACCAACATCTAATATCCGATACTAAGATAAGATCAAAACGGGTACAAGATCTGGACATAAAAAACAATATTATAAGCAAACTAGAAGATCAAGAAATTGTGTACCTGTCAGATCTATGGAAAAGGAAGCAGTTTATGATGAAGGAAAAATGGAGAACAACATTAAAAACAAACTAGATAATTTTGATTACATTTAAAAAAGCTTTTATACAAACAAAATCATTGTAATGAAGATCAAAAGAAATGTAGTAAATTGGAAAACAATTTTTACAACTATTATTTCTGACAAAGGACTCATTTCTAAAGGTACAAGTTAAGGATAAATTACAAGAAAAAGTATGTATGTGACTGTTTGCAGATGATTTGCACTTAATGAAAACTAAAATCAGGTGTGGATAGATGATCTGTGTTAATTTTATAGTATTTTTACTTTAATAATCAACATCAAGAAAATAAGTTCTTGTCTAGTCAGAACCATCTATATCTGACATGACTGGTTACAGCAAATGGTGAAATTTTGAATGCTATATATAAGTACTCTTGTCTTGATAGTATACTTTTCAGAGATGTCCAAATAAATGATGAGGTTGACATATACATTGCCAGACCTGGAAAAGGGTTGAGAATGTCCAAAGGAAAGTGTGGAAGAGAAGATGTATTAGGCTGCTTAACATACCAAAGATCTATAAAGCTCTTCTACTGAAATCACTGTTGCATGTCAACATGCATTATGTATGTGAAATCATGGACAGTATATTAGTGCCATGATTGGAAAGTGAATCACTTCCATTATAATTTTCTTAGGATAATTCTGAAGATGATCTGGCTAGATAAGGTATCAGAAACTTAGCTCCTATCTCAAGTTGAAGAGGCAAGCATTCAGATTCTACTGCAAAAAGCACAACTCTGATGGACTGGCCACAATATTTAAATGCCAAATGAAAGTTTTCTTGAAATATTATTTTACATAGAACTCACACATGTCAAGTACTCACATAGGGTCAGAAGAAATAAAACAAGGACACTCTCAAGGTATTGCTCAAGGACTTTGGTATGGATAATAAGATATGGGAGACACTGGCACAGGACTGTTCAATATGGTGTACCTGTATCAAAGAAGGCACTGTGCTTTATAAGCAAAGCAGAATGGTAAAACTTCAAAAGAAACATGAGATAAATAGATTTAGAGTGCTATACCTGTCAGTGATAGAGCCTTCCAAGACTGTATAGCTTTGTTCATCCTTAGACACATTGTACATTTACCCTTTCATAGGAACTTCAATTTAGTCCTCTTTTTTTTAGGTTTTGCAAGGCAAATGGGGTTAAATGGCTTGCCCAAGGCCACATAGCTAGGTAATTATTAAGTGTCTGAGACCAGATTTGAACCCAGGTACTCCTGACTCCAGGGCCAGTGCTTTATCCACTGCGCCACCTAGTTGCCCCTATTTTAGTCCTCTTCAAGCATGAATGATAAAAAAAACAATGAATACACCACCCTAGTCCATGGAGAAAATCAGGAACCTGTCCTCTTCACTCCTTCCAATAATTTTCTTGGATCAATCAATCAATAAACATTTACTAAGGATCTACTAAGTGTCAAGCAACGAACTAAGCACTAGGGAGAAAAAAAGGAAAAAAAGATACCCTCAGGAAGTTTACAATCTAATGAATGTCATGAATTCTTGAATAAAACACTTTCATGAGTAGCCAGGGACTTTTCCTTTAATGTGCCAAAGGGGGCATGCAACTGACAGATTTTTCAAGGGAGAGGCTATGACACATTCCAAATTTTGAGTATAATATTCCATATCAACTAGTTATGGATGACCTCCTTACAATGTACTTCATTCAGAATTAAGATAGCTTAACTTTGTTACTCAAGTTCGTTCTCACAATTCGTTTCTATTAGTAAGCTTGATTGATACAGATATCTCAAACTAACCATTATGATCAATATACATATTACAACTAGATATATAACAATAATGACAGGAGTCATTGCTCAAATATTATCTCTAGCTCATTTTGTAATGTTGTTTTTTAATATTGATTGTCTTTTTCCTCCTGGATGTGGATTGCATTATCCATAACAAGTCTCCCAGGGCTGTCCTAGATTTCTAAACTGCTGAGAGGAGTTACATATATTATAGCAGATCAAATCAGAATGTTATTGCTAATGTGTATAATGTTTTCTAGGTTCTGCTCCCTTTGTTCAGCAACAGTTTGTGTAATTGTTTCCATGCTTCTCTGGAGTTCAAACATTCATGGTTTCTTATAGAACGATAGTCCTCCATAACAATCATATACCATAATTTGTTTAACCATTCCCCAATTGGTGGACGTACCCTCAATTTACAATTCTTTGTCACTACAAAAAGAACTTCTTTAAATATTTTTGAAAATATGACTTTTCCCATTTTTTAATGATTTCATTTAGATAGAGTTCTAGTATTGGTTTTGTTGGGTCAAAATGAATGATCAGTTTTATATAGTTCCATATTGCTACCAGAATGTTTAGATCAGTTCAAAACACTACAAACAGTGCATTAAAATTCCAAACTTCCCACAACCTTTCTAACATTGAATGTTTCCCCTTTTTCTCATCTTCGCCAATCTGATAGGTAAAAAGTGGTACCTGATAATTGTTTTAATTTGCATTTCTCCAATCAATAAAAATTTGGAGCATATTTTAATGTTTGTGTGTGTGTGTGTATGTGTGTAGAGAGGGAGAAGAAAAATGGAAAAAAGAAATGAGAATTATGCTGTAAAATTATGAAAAATTTTCCAAAGAAATCAATTCCTTTAAAAGTGATAATAACTGGAAAATCATATACATAAGGTAACTGAAAAAATAATATCTTAAAAATTATAATTGAATAAATAAAAACCATTGAATCTATGAGATTGCAAAATTCTTTCAAACAAAATAAAGAGTTTGAAAGACTTGATGAAAAAATAAAATACCTTTTAGGAAAAACAAAGAACCTGGAAAATAGCAGCAGGAGAGGTAATCTATAAATCAAAACTTAGAAAACTTCATGCAGGAAAATATCAGGGAAACCTGTCTAAATCTGCTAGAACAAGACAATAAAACCATTGAAAAATTACACAGGACTCCTCCAGATAAAGGGGACTTCCAGGACTTCTGGCAAAGATGGTGAAGAGAAGACAGGCAAAGTTCTAAAGTCTCCTGATCTTCCCTCATAAATAATATAAAAGAAACCTCTTAAAAGAAACGCAATCAACAAAACCCAGAAAGAAAAGTCAGAAGAAGAACATTTACCTCAAGATTTGTTTTCTGAGATTGTGGATTAGCTCAGGCACACAGAGCAGACTCTTCCAGGAGCAAGGAATAGGTGAGAGGTTGGAAGCCTTGATTAGCCTCAGATTAGCCTGATTAGTGGAAGGGCTGAGCTTGGGAGCCTGAGAGCCTGAAAACAGCACCATCTTGATCAGTGGTGGGGCTAGAGCCTGGTCAAACATGGGGGCTTGGGATAACTAGTGAGCAGACATTGGTGGTGGCACTGACCATCTGGAGCTTGCAGGCAGGGCTGGAGAGAGAGTCCCAGTGCAGGAGAGCTGCACACATTGATACCTGGGCTCTTCTGGTGAGGTGGAACTCAGAGTCCACACTTCCATTTCAGCTGTAGCCTCTTCCCAGAACAAACACAATTACAGGCTACTTCTGCCCCAGGTGCAAGTGTGTGAGCAGCAGAACCACCTCAGCTGACTATAGGGAAAGTGATCACCTCACCCCAGGGTATAGGCCACCATTGACCAAAGATGAAAGTATGTAACAGCTTCAACTGCTCCCTCCAGGCCACAGGAGAGGGCTTCAATCAAGGTCAGGCACTCCACAGAAAGCAAATAGCACCCCTGATGGCCATCTGGAGATATTACACTCAGTGAGCAAAACCTCTATCACCCTGTACTGGCCAGCCGGATATATTACACTCAGTGAGTAAAGCCTCTAGTGATTCCAACACCAAACCTCAGTGAAACAGCACCTCCCCCACACAAGTTCTTAGTAAAATGAAGAAAGGCCATAAGAGGGGGGGTACATAGAATAATTCCTAGAAGGAAAAGCCCCTAACTCAGAGAGACCTAGAACCTCTGAGGAGAATATGATCTGACATCCAGCACAGAAAGACTTCCTTGAAGAAATCAGGAAGAAGTTTAAAAATCAACTGGAAAATATGGGAGAGAAAAATTAACACTCTGCAACAAGAAAACAAATCATTGGAAAACACAATTGGACAAAAAGAAAATAATTCTCTCAAAACCTCAACTGGCCAAATGGAAAACTCTTTCAGAAATAGAATTGACCAATTGGAAAAGTAGTTGCAAAAGATAAATGAAGAAAATTCTTCTCCAAAGAAGAAAGAATGAAATCTATGAAAACTGATGACCTCATGAGACAGCAATAGTCTGTTAAACAAAACCAAAAAACTGGGGAAAATAGAAGAAAATGCAAAATACCTCATCAGCAAAATCACTGACCTCAAAAGTAGATCAACAAGGGACAACCTGAGAATTACACACACACACACACACACACACACACACATACATATATATGTATATATCTTAAAACATTGAAGAGAAAAAAATCCTATACTTAATATTACAGTATTACAGGATGTAGTGATGGAAAATTGCCCTGATATCATGGAACCAGAGGAGAAAACAGTTATTTAAAGAACACATCGATCCCTTCCGGAAAGAGATTCTAAAATGAAAAAAATCAAAGAATGTTGTGGCCAAATTGCAGAACTATCATATGAAAGAGATGATCCTGCAAACAGACAGAAAGAAATAATTTAAATACCAAGGAACCCCAGTAAGAATTATGCAAGACCTAGCTGCATCAACATTAAGGGATCAAAGGGACTAGACTGAGATATTCCAAAGAGAAAGGGAATCACTATCTTTTCCACTATCTGGCAAAGCTGAGCCTTCTCTTTCAGAGGAAAAGAAGGACATTTAACAAAATGGAAGAATTCCAATATTTTCTGATGAAAATTGAGAGTTAAATAGAAAAGTTGGAAATCAAACAGGAGGTTCAAGAGCCACATGAAAAGATAAAAAAAGGGGAGGTAAATAAAAAAACTGCTATGCAATAAGATTAAACTAGCTATATCTCAGCATGGGAAAAAGATTCTCATTACTCTTGAGAATTGTAACTCTAACAGAGAGAATATACATAGCCAAAAGTGATGGACACTCATGACTTATCCAAAGTGATGAAACTGGCTATAACCCTACTTATGAGAAAGACTAATAACTCTCACGAATTGTAACTCTTTTAGAGAGAATATACTTAGCCAGAAGTAAAGGATTTAATATAACTCAGAAAGAATGATTTTAAAACAATTCCTCTTTAAAAAGGAAGACAGGAAGGAGATGGGAGGATGGAGGGGATTGAATGGGATAAATCTCATTACATTGAGAGGTACAAAAGACATATTGTAATAGAGGGGAAGAAGGGAAGAGATGGGAAACACCTGAATCTTCCTCTCATCAGATTTGGCCTAAAGTTAACTTACACACTCAGATAACTTTAAAAAATCTTAGTTTTCAAGTATTAAAAGAGGAAAAGGGGAGGGGAGAGAATGGAGACAGGTAGGGGGAGAAAAGGGGGAACTAACAAAAGGAAGGGAAGGAAAAGGGGGAAAGATGGAAAGGGGAAATAAAGGGGAGGGATTGGAAGTAGGAGGGAAAACACACTGAAGGTGGCAGTACTCAGAAAAAATACTGGGGAATATGGATAAAGAGAACAAATGGGGAAAAATACAGAGGGAAGATAGCATGAGGGCAATAAAGAGTTAATAATTATAAATTAGAATTAAGCCACTCTCCCTTAAAATGTAAGTGAATAGCAGAATGGATTAAAAACCAGAATCCTACAATATGATACTTACAAAAAAAACTCATTTGAAGCAGAGATACATATAGAGTAAAGGTAAAAGGTTGGAGCAAAATATATTTTGATTAGCTGAAGTGAAAAAAGCAGGGGTAACAATCCTTATCTCAGACAAAACAGCTTCAAAAATAGATAGCATTAAAAGAGATGAGGAAGGCAACTATATCCTCCCCAAAAGTACCATAGACAATAAAGTGATTTCAATAATAAAAATGTATGCATCCAATGGCATGGCATCCAAAATCTTAGAGGAGAAGTTGAATGAGTTACAGGAAGACATAGACAGCAAAACTTTTCTAGTGGGAGACCTCAATCTTCCACTCTCAGATTTAGATAAATTGAATCATAAAATAAAGAAGAAAGAAGTTGAGGAGGTAAATAGATTGTTAGAAAACCTAGATGTGATAGACTTATGCAGGAAATTGAATGGGATTAGAAAGGAATATAACTTTTGTATCTGCAGTACATAGCACTTACACAAAAATTGACCAAGTACTAGGGTTTAAAAACCTAATAATCAATTGCAGAAAGGCAGAAATAGTGAATACATCTTTCTCAGATCATTATACAATGAAAATTGTATGCAATATTGGGCCAGGGAAATACAGAACCAAAACTAATTGGAAACTAAATTACCTCATTTGAAAGAATGAGTGGATCAAAAAACAAATTACAGAAAGAATTAATTATTTTATCCTAGATAATGACAATAATGAAACAACATACCAAAACCTATGGGATTCACTCAAAGAGGCTGTCAGGAGATAAATTATATCTATAAATGCTTACATGACAAAAATTAGAGATAGAGGAAAACAGTGAACTAAATATGCAACTAAAAAATTAGAGAGAGGACAAATTAAAAACCCCCAATTAAATGCCAAATTAGAAATACTACAAATTAAAGAAATTAATAAAAGCAAAAGCAAAAAAAACCTGAATTAACAAATAAAGAAAAGAGTTGGTCTTATGAAAAATCAATAAAATTGATAAATCTCTGTTCAATTTGATTAGAAAAAAGAGAGAAGAAAACAAAATTTCCGGTGTCATAAATGAAAAAGTTGAACTCACTACCATGAGTAGGAAATTAAAATAATAATTCAGAATTATTTTGCCCAACTCTATGCCAATAAATTTGACAGTCTAAGTGAAATGGATGAATATTTACAAAAATACAAGTTGCCCAAGTTAAATGAAGAGGAGATTTAATACCTAAATAACCCTATCTTGGAAAAAGAAAATCAACAATTGAACTCCATAAGAGAAAATTTCCAAGGCCTGATGGATTCACAAGTGAATTCTACTAAACATTTAAGAAACAATTGGTTCCAATTCTATATAAGCCCTTTGAAAAAATAGGTGAAGATGGAACTCTGCCTAACTCTTTCTATGACACCAATATGGTGCTGATACCTAAATCAGGAAGAGTTAAGACAGAGAAAGAAAATTATAGACCTATCTCCCTGATGAATATAGATGCAAAAATATTAAATAAAAATATTAGCAAAATAATTAAAACAAGTTATCACTAGGATAATACATTATGACAAAGTAGAATTTGTCCCAGGAATGCAGGGTTGGCTCAATATTAGGAAAACTGCTAGTATAATTAATTATATCAACAACAGACCTATCAGAAATCATATGATTGTATCAATAGATGCTGAAAAAGCTTTTGACAAAATACAACATCCATTCCTACTAAAAACACTTGCAAGTGTAGGAATAAATGGACTTTTCCTTAGAATAATAAGCAGTATTTATTTGAAACCATCAACAAGCATTACATTCAATGGGGAGAGGCTAGAGGCATTCCCAATAAGATCAGGGGTGAAACAAGGATGCCCATTATCACTACTACTATTCAATATTGTTTTAGAAATATTAGCTTCAGCAAGAAGAGAAGAAAAAAATTGAAGGAATTAGAATTGGGAATGAAGAAACAAAACTCACTCTTTGAAGGTGACATAATGTTACACCTAGAGAATCCAAAAAAATCATCCAAAAAAACTACTGGAAACAATTAGCAACTATAGCGAAGTTTCAGGATATAAAATATAAATATAAAATATAAAATCTTCATAAATCCTCTACTTTTCTATATATGATTATCAAGATACAGAAGGTCAGTTAGAAAGAGAAATCCCATTCAAAGTAACCTCAGATGATATAAAATACCTGGGAGTCTATTTACCAAGCCAGACTCAGAAACTGTTTTGAAAACATTTACGAAACACTTCTCACACAAATAAAATCAGATTTACATAAATGGACAAGCATCAACTGCTCATGGATAGGTCGAGCTAATATAATAAAATGAAAATCCTACCAAAACTAAACTACCTGTTTAGTGACCTACCAATCATAATTATAAAAAAAATATTTTAATGTGTTCGAAAAAGTTGTAAGTAAATTCATATGGACAAACAAAAATCAAGAATTTCCATGGATTCAATGAAAAAAGTGCAAAAGATGGCTTATCCCTACCAGATCTAAAATTATATTACAAAGCATCAGTCATCAAAACTGTCTGGTATAGGCTAAGAAACATAGGGGTGGACCAGTGGAATAGACTAGGTGCAATAGCAGGAAATGATTATAATAATCCACTGTTTGCTAAACCCAAAGAAGTCAGCTATTGGGATAAAGACTCTCTCTTCTATAAAAACTACAATTTATTATCCTTGACTAATATTTGTTTTGTTTTGTTTTCACTTTTCCATTTACATATATATTTCTTGAACCTTTTATTGGAAGATTGAATTCTCTGTTTAGTTTTAGTTTTGGCCTTTTTATCAGGAAATTTAGGAAGTCCTCTATGTCATTGAATATCCATCTTTTCCCCAAGGACCTTTGTCCTCTGAAATACCATAATCCTTCAGTTTTGATACTGATAATCCTGTCTCCTCTGATTGTTCTTCCTTTGTTTTTAAATTGCTTCTTTTTTGGCTGCTTGCAATACTTTCTCCTTTGTTTGAGAATTCTTGAGTTTTTAATCCTGGCATCTCATTCTGGAGGAGTTTTGCATATGCTTTCAGTGGTTTATTTGTCTTCTTGATCTAGCAGATTTGGACAGCTTTCCCTGATAATTTCCTGAAATATATTTTCCAGGAACATTTTTTGATCTTGGCTTTCTAGTAGACCAAATCATCTCTCCTGAACCTAATTTCCAGGTTGTTTGTTTTTTGCTAATGTACTTTACATTTCCTTCAAATTTTTTTCAGTTTTTTTTTAACTTTGTTTTAATGGAATCTTGCTGTCTCAGAGATTCAGTGTTTTCTATTTGTCCATTTCTAAGTTTTAGGTTTTTTTTTTCTTTAATGATTATTTGTTTTCACAATATTACAATACTCTTGTTGTGAAAGTAGACACAAACCACCCTCCCACCAAAAAGATAGAGAAACCTCAAGAGAAATAAAGTGAGAGGAAAAAAAGTGTAATTCAGTCCATGTTCAGATACTATCAACTCTGTCTCTGGGATGGGTTTAATTCTTTATCATAAGTCCATCAGAGAAGCTGCTTCAATATTTTCCCATTTGCTAATGTTGCCTGTTTTTCCCTCCATTCAATTCCTCCCCACTTTCGTTAATTCTATTTTCTCTCTCCTATCACACTGTGCCTCCTCAGAAGTGTGTTTGTATCATGATCTTCTCTCTCTTTTATCACCTAAAACCCCTTTCCCACCCCCCATCTTCTTTCTTCCATTCCTTTCTTCTTTTTCCTCTAGGGTAAGATAGAATTTTATACCCTATTGAGTGTGAATGTTATTTTCTCTAGGAGTCATTTATGATTAGAATGAAGGCTCATGCATTCCCCCTCACCTCCTGTTCTTACACTTCATGTCGACTTATTCTTGACTCATTTTTGTGGAATATCTTAGCCTGTTCTACTTCTTTTCCCTTTCACCCAGTCCTTTCCCTTTTCACCTATTAACTCAATTTTTATCATTTATTATACCATTATATTCATCTCCTTCCTGTGCTTGTCTATATATTCTCCTTCTAATTGCTCTTATGAATGTCAAAGTTCATACAAGAGATCAGCATCTTCTTCCCATATAGGAACACATGCAGTTCAACATCATTAAGTCCCTCATAATTAGCCCTTCATGTCCATCCTTGCTATGCTTCACCTGACTCACACCTGAAGATCAATTTTTCTGTTCAAATCTGGTTGTTTAAACAGGAAAATTTAAAATTCACCTGTTTCATTGAAAGTCCATCTTTTCCCATGAAAGGGGATGTTCAGTTTTGCTGCGTATAGTGGATTTGTGGGTTTAATTAATACTCTTTTGGCTTCCAGAATATCACATTTCAAGCTCTTTGAGTTGCCAAATCCCATGTAATCCTGACTGTAGTGCCATGATAATTGAATCGTTTCTTTCTGGCCATTTGCAATATTTTCTCTTTGACTTGGGAGTTCTGAAATATATCTATAATATTCCCGGGAGGTTTTTGGGGGAATCTCTTTCCAGAGACCTAGAATATCGGGGCAATTTTTCTGGATTGTTTCCTGAAAATGACTTTCATGACTTTCAGAAAGCTTGATAATTTTACAATCATCTTTCCTGGATCTGTTTACTAGCTCAGTTGTTTTTTTCAATGGGATTTTTCACATTTTTTCTACTTTTTCATCTTTTTGTCTTTGTTTTATTTTTTCTTGATTTCTCACAAATTATCAGCTTTGCTTGGATCTATTCTGTATTTGAAGGAGTTAGTTTCTTCAGAGAGCTTTCTTATCTCCTTTTCCATTTGGTCAATCCTGATTTTAAGGCATTCTTCTTATTAACATTTTGGACTGCTTTTTTCCATTTGACCTAAACTGAGTTTTAACATATTATTTTCTTTGATGTTTTTTGTATCTCCCTCCAAGTTGCTGACTTGGTTTGGATGATTTTCCTGCACCACTCTCATTTTTCTTCCGAATTTTTCCTCTACCTCCCTTATTTGCTTTTCAAAGTCTTTTTTGAGCTTTTCCATATCCTGAGACCAATTCCTATTTTTCTTGGAGTATTTGGATACAGAAGCTTTCACTTTATCATCTTCTGAGTGTGTATTTTCATCTTCCATTGTACTAAAGTAACGTTCTATGGTCAGATTCCTTTTCTCTGCTCTTTGTACATTTCTTGAAACCTGATTTTATTCTGCTTTCAAAATGATTGAGATTTTTTGGGAAAATCCTCCCAAGGACCTCAGTTCCTTCAAGATCTTATGAGAGGCTTGGTCTACTCTTCTGGCCTGTGCTCTGGTCTGTGGATGTCCACAGGCACTCCCTTATGTCCTGGAGCTGTGAGGAGTGTCCCTGCTCCTCTAAGGTAGTTTGGGGGCTCAGACTGGACCCTGGATCTGAGGAGCAGAGTCCTACCCCAGGGATAGCAGAGAGATCTCTGTAGTCTCCCCCTACCTCCTTACAGTTTGTGGGCTGAGCATTCTGGAAGCAGCCACTATATGGCTTCACAGGTTCCTGGGGGGGGGGGGGCGGGAACTACTGCAAGGTCTCAGCTGGCCAGGTTCCTTGCTCACTCTGGTGCAACAGAGTTCTGACAACCCTCCAAGATGTCTTTGAATCTTGTGCTGGCATGGTCCCAGGAGCCCCCAGGGACCCAGACTCCCTGAGAGGTATTCCTAAAATGCTGGAGCTGTTTTGGTCCAGTTCAGCTGTGACCAGGGCTTTGCTGAATTTTCATTCCAACTGTGGGCCCAGTGGAATAGACTTTTCCTGTGGATCTATCAAATTGTCTTGGGCTGGAAAATTGTTTTACTCTGTCTTTCCATGGCTTCTGCTGCACTAGAATTTGGTTAGAGTCATAATTTTCCAATATTTGGGGTTTTCTGGGGAAGAATTTCTGGGAATTCCTGCCTTCACACTATGGTCTTGGCTCTGCCCCTAGGTTTTACATTCTTAAGTTTACTTTTGTATTTCCTTTTACAGTTGGTTAATTTTACTTTTTATTGAGTTGCATTCTCTTTCCAATTGATTGGAGTTTAGATAAATTGCATTCCTTTTCCAATTGGTTAATTTTACTTTTTAGACAAGTCATTTTGCTTTTCCTATAGGTTGTTTGCTTTTTGATGAGTTTCAATCCTTTTCCAGTTGATCAATTTTATTTTGTGATGAATTACATACATTTCCCAGTTGACTATTTTTACTTTTTAAAAAAGTTGATTTCTTTGGTCAATTTTTCATAACATTCCTGCATGGCTCTCATCTCTTTTTTTCATTTTTTCTTCATCCTTTCTTCTTTGATTGTTAAAATCTTTAAGATCCTCTATGAAGTTTTGCAACTTATTCTAATTCATAACCTCCTTTGAGATTTACCATGTAGATAATTTGTCACTGCTTTCTTCTAAGATGTCATTTTTATCATCTCTTTTTGAATAGTAGATTTCTTTGGTTAGTGATCTTTTGGAGTTTTTTGCTCATTTTGATAGTCGAATTCTACTCTTTAGGGTATTGGGAATATAGTCCTGAATGTTTTTTGCTGGCGTTGTAGTCTGGTCCCTGACTTGCTATTTCTCAAAGAGTAGTCTATGCAGTCCAGGTGCAGCCTTTGCAGAGATTTCTTTTCTCCCTAATATTCAGGTTCTGCCTATGCAGTAGTTTGTTTCTAATTCGGTCCTATTCATCGTCCCATTTGTCGCAGGGCTCAGATTTTCTCTAGGGTTGGGATCCTCCCTGCTAACCTGCAATCTAGAATTTAGCCCAGTGCTTTGGCAAATTGTAGTTCTTATTTCCAATTCTTTGTGAAGTCATTTGGAATTTTCTTGATAGTGACACTGCAAAGGTTTGACATTTTTTCTTCAGCTCATTTTACAGATGAGCCAATTGACATAAATAGGGTGAAGTGACTTTCACAGAGTTAAATAGTTGTTAAGTATGTGAGACAGATTTGAACTCAAGAAGATGGGCCTGAAGGATTTTCAGCATCAGGAAAAAGTCTGTGTGAATGTGAAGTCATCCACTTACCTTGCTCTCCTACCCAGATCTACACCTCATTTTTCCCCATCCCCAGTGATTAGATTATGGCACCCCAAAGTTCGATTTCCTTTTCTCTTTTCCTCCTGAGAGAATGTAAATAGTAATTCTTTCTGCTTTGACTACAAACCCTGAAATCTTCTTTCTCAGAGATCATTTTTCCCTTTATTTCATATCTAACCTTAATTACTGAATGGGCTTTGACTCAGAAAAACTAAAAGCTATGAAAGACCCAAGATCTTCCAAAGCATCTGAAGACATCCTTAGTCCTTCTGATCTATATGTTGCCACTGTCTCACAGGGCTCTTGAGAAGTGACTGGAGTGTCTTTGCATAGTCTTGTTAATTCACTTGCAAGTCATGACATCACCTTTCTAAAATCATTGGGTCTCTTCAATAAGGAAAGAGAAATAGTAACAAAAACAATGGGAAGTAATATTATTTTTCCAAGTCTGTGGTATATTTAGAGAGTGCTAAGAGGGGATAAGAGAGTGCAGGTCAGGAGAGAGCCAGAGCTATGATGCAGAGAGGGAGGAGCCAGAGGAACATGGCAAGGTCATTTATCCACAACTCCCAGATCAAAGAGGCTTCAATTTGATAATTCCAATGAACCCCTTGGACTCTGCATGGGGGACACCCAACAGAATCAATATAGAGCCCCTTCCCCACCTTGGAAAAGTGAAGTTTTTTTTTCTTTTGTTTTGTTTTTGTTTTGATCCATTTGAGCCCCATCACATTAGAGCTGGAAGGAATTTCACTGGACACGTTACCCATTCCTCCTAGAAAATAGTGTTGCTTTGACAGGGAAGATAATGAGGATAATATGGAGATGCTGGACATGAACCTGTCTTCTGGGAGAATATATATCAAACAAGTTTTGGCATAGTTTAACAAATGAGCTTTTGAGAAAAAAAATGATGATGTGATTTTATGTCTGCCTTAAAGTTTTTCCTTAAATTCAATAAAAGGTTATCACCACAATGCCTATCACCAAGCATTTAGATACTTTGCATAGAAGTTTTTAAAAACCACAATTAAAATTATGGAGAAACAATTTTTAGAATGCACAAGCAGTATCCATACCAATGAAGTTTTTTAAGAAAGCTCAAAATCAATCACTGTGGTATAAGTTTATTCATTATGTCTATTCCAGGAAGAATCTCATATTTCTTTATAAAAAAAACCTCTAGAAAATTACCTTCCACAAAACTCTAGGTAATATATTTATATTACTCCAGATATCCTTGTCATATGGAATTCTTGCTAAGGCCTTTAATGCTTCCACCTATTTCCTCCCATTCCCACCATTATCAATTTTGGTTAGACAGCATCTAAAAAGTCAGTCTCTTAGTACACAATCTCTAAAGTCATTTCTGTCTTGAAAAAAACACATGAACCAATTTGTCTCTGATCTGTTTTGTCTTGATCCCATAAATGATGGGGTTTAGCATGGGTGGGGCCAGAACACACATGCTAGCTAATAAGATATGGACATGAGGAGGCATGTGACGCACAAAACGTTGGGCAAGAAAATTGAAGATTCCTGGAACGTAGAAAAGGGCAATGACACAGACATGGGAACCACAGGTGTTGAGAGCTTTGTGACGAGCATCCCTGGATGGGAGACGGAAAATAGCTTGGAGAAGCATTCCATAAGAAGTTGTTATGAGGATCATATCCAGGACTATAGTTACTGAAAGGACAAATACTCCATACCAGATATTCACATGGATATCATTACAAGCATACCTGGCTAAACCAATGTGCTCACAGCATGTGTGGGGAAGAATATTATTTCTGCAAAAAGTCAGCCGAGTCAGAAGAAATACAATAGGAAAAAGTAACACCAATGCTTCTTAATGTAACACCCAAACCAATGTTTCCAGTGACTAAATGTGTGAGGATCATGTTATATCTCAGAGGGTAACAGATTGCAATGTATCGATCAAAAGCCATAACTAAAAGAAACCCTGACTCCATTATATATAGAGAGTCAATGAAGAACATTTGGGTAATGCACCCACCAAGGGTGATCTCCCTTGCATTGAACCAAAAGATGGACAAAGATTTAGGTACAAAGGTTGTGGAGAAAACAATATCGGCAGCTGCCAACATGGACAGAAAGAGATACATGGGCTCATGGAGGCTTCTCTCAGTGACTATGATATAAATAAGGATAGAATTCCCAATGATAGTAGTAAGGTAGGATATCAGGAAGGGGACAGAAATCCACATGTGCTGATCCTCCAGTCCAGGAATACCTACTAGGATGAAGATGGTGTGACTAAAACTGGAATGATTGAGATTGACCATTCCTGGATCACCCCTGTAATTTCCTTCCCGTGGAAAGAAATATCATCTTTATCTATCACGAAGGTTCAATTTTAGGAAAATGCCAAAAATAGGTGAAATTTCTAATTGACTTTTTTTTTCAAACCAGGCTTTGACATACTCTACTTCCCTAAGTGAGTTCCTTCTCCAAAACAAGTTATCTTTTGCATTATCATTGTTTCCTAATACCTAGTTATGTCAACAAAAATGCTTTCTAATATCCCCAATGATCAAAACATATCTTTCAAGAGGACAGTGATAATTCTAATAGTTAGAAGACTCTGCTATTCAAAGAGCAAACCTTCTAGCCTCCTCAGGAAGGGTTGCAATTCTCTTTCAATATGCTTTTTTTTTCAATTGGTGAATGAGCCTGAACATATAAGGTTAGAGTTGTTTAAAAAAAAAGCTATATAAATGCCTTAGTTGCTCTGCATTCTTATTCATAGCAAGGAAATATTCAGTTTCTAGTCTTTGAGTAGGATGCATTGTTCTGTAGGAAATTTGCTCTGTCACAAACTTTTTCCTCCTAAGCTCCAAGTTACCTTAATTTTCTTTTCTCCGAGATCCCTCAGTGTCCCTTGGCATTTTTCCAAAGATAAAGGGAAAACAGATAGAAAGCTTAACTCTTTCCTTTACTCCCTTAATTTTTTCTCTTCTGCTCTGTGCCTTGATCTTTTACTAATAATTGGGAACATGTCCCTAGGATTTTTATTTCCAAGTCCATCTGTGTAGTAAACAATGCTAATGGAGAAATGGTAAACAATATGAGTGATGAGGAATTTGTGAAATTGATAATGATGCTCATAGATTCACCCCTGGAACCATCAGCTATTAATATCAAGTCTCCTTAAATTCCTATAGCTATCACTTATTAGCTTCATAATGACACAACTCAAGAGAGAAATAAATTATAGCAAAATTAGACACTTCATCAATGTTCTGGATTCTTCAATCTTCATTCATTTCATCTAATACTTTACACTTAGCAGTCAAATCAGTTCACCTCTGGAGCTAATAGGATTCTGACACAGTAAGAGATCAACTCCTTCTATTCCTGGGTTAGTCTCAGAAAGTATATAACATATTCACCCATGTCTGTTCTTGAAGAAAGGGAAAGCTTGGAGTTACTAGAGAATCTGAGGAGACCAGAGGTACATAGAATTCTGTAGAATTCACTTAAAATTCCTTAATGTAGTCTTCCTGTTTTCCTCACTATCCAGTGGGAAAACCATATCTCTGGTTTCTTATCTACTTTTCTCAGAAGCAGAGCATATCTGAATAGAAAGGCTTTCAAGTATCACCAAATTCACCAGAGAGGTTATGCAGTGGATAAGACACTGGGTCTGGAATCTGGAAACTGAAGTCAAATCCAGCTTTAGATATTTTGTAGTTATGTGACTCTGGATAAATTCCTTAATTTCTGTTTATCCAGTTTCCTCACTGGTGGGACAGGCATGATAATATGAGCTAACTTCTACAGTTATGAGAAAGATAAAGTTTTGTGTGTGTGTGTGTGTGTGCATGTGTGTGTTTTAAAAACACATTGCAATACCTGATACATTTTAGGTATTATATAAATACTTATTCCATCTCTTCTATAGTTCAATTCATACTTGAACAAATATCCCCTTTCTTCTATACATGCAAACTGTTTCTCTAGGTGGTGCAATGGATAAAGCATCAACCCTGGTGAATGGAGGACTTTAGTTCAAATCCAACTTCAGGCACTTAATAATTACCTAGCCTTGGACAAGTCACTTAATCCTCCAATGCTTTGCAAAAAAGCAAACAAACAACAAAGTGTTTTTCTAACCTCTACTTGAAAGTATTGAGTCTATAATTTCAGGTGGACCCTCTTGACCTACCTCCAAGTACCAGACTCACTCACTAGGCATGTCTGCTATATTCCCCTTAGCCAGCCCCTGTCCTTACATCAAATGAATCTCCAAATCCGATACGTGTATCCCATATAATATCTAAGTCATTCATTAGACTCAGGAAGGGTCCTCAAAGAATAGTGAAAGAGTTGCTGAAAATCCCCAAGTGGGATATTTTACTCAGGTGTCTCTAATCCACTTCCACCTTTTTCTTGAACCAGTATACTCACAGCTCTACAGGGTATTCCAAAACTCTTAGTACAGTTGTAAACAACTAAAACTTGAAATTGCACTAGGACTGTAGAGACATCTGTCATTATTATTCCCCCTCCCTAACAAGACAGGTTACATGACCACACCACTTCTGTAAAGTTCAAACTATACTGTAAGTTCTTTCATAACACCTTCTAGAAAGGATCATTCTCGTTTTTATAAAGATGGTAAGAAACAAGCTACATTATGTTGGGGGACTTGGTTGGCTCAGTGGAGCATACAGATCCTGGAGTTCATATTTGACTTCATATAGTGCTAGCTGTATGACCCTGTGTAAATCACTTAACCAGTTTGCCTCTGGTTCTGCATCTATAAAATGAGTTGGAAAAGGAAATGACAAACTGCTCCAGTGGCTCTGTAGGAAAACTTCACAAGATGTCATGAAGAGTCAGACATGATTGAACAACAAAATCATTTTTCTTTACAGTAAGTTAAAACCTGTCCCTAAAATGTATCAGGCATTGCAATGTGTTTTTAAAACACACACACACACACACACACACACACACACATGCACGCACACACACAAACAACTTTATCTTTCTCATAACTGTAGAAGTTAGCTCATATTATCATCTTCAGTCCTTCTTTGATCCTAGTTTTTCCTTCTAGGCCCAAAAAGTAAAGCTCCATCTTATTTGTTTCCTGCCTCATTAAAAATTATAATGTCTGACCAAAAATATATCTACTTTTAAACTCTCTTATTTAAAATAAACATCACTATTCATTCAACCAGTCATAATAATTCATTTTCTCTTGTCTTTTCTTCCCCATCCAACTTACTTGATTGCATTTGAGTTTATCAATATTCTTCCTAAAATTTAGTGCCCAGAATTAATTGTGGTACTCCTGAAAAGATCTGATAGGCATGGGTTCCAGTATTTTATAAATTTTATTTCTACTAATGAAGTCTAAAATTTTATTTACATTTTTATAAAAATGATTTTTCTGCCATTTTGTGGATAAGGAGACAATTTTTCAGTAAAGTAATGAATTCCAAATGGATGAGTATTTTTGAAGTGTTCTAAAATTGAACTTCTTAGACTTTTCTGTGTTAAGGACAATTTCAGAATTTAAGCTAAGGTATAACCCTACCCTCTGCATAATGATTTAAATAGGACTATTAAGTAAACCTATCATATAATTACCATAATAATTACCAGATTATTAAACAAGTTCAAGGACCCCAGGTTAATAACTGTTGTTCTGAATACTTTAGCCTTCATCCTCAAGAAAAGATCATCTTTGACACTTTATTTCCTTGTAATTTGCTTTATATTTTTATTATAGTATTTGTTATGAACAGATGGCAGACATTTAAGACCATATAAATTCTCGCTCTTGATATTTCTATTATTTAAAGTCATATTGAAGACGAGAGAATTTTTTTTTAAAAAGTCACAGAACCACTGCTAAGGTCAGATGGTGTTATAATAATATACGAAGGATTATAGCTGATGGCACATATGTGGGACTGGCACATGGTGTTCACCTGGTTAACTTTAACCTAGGTTAGCTCTTCTGTTTTGTCACTTTCTTGTGTACAGATGACTGAACACTAATTTAGTGGTAAATATTTCCAGTCTTGGAAGCAATATGTTTAACTTGAAAGGTCCAGAGATCCTAGGACCTTCATCTGGAGTTGACAAGGAGAAATATTCTTCACCTACAACTCTGTGGAAAAAACTTAACATGTATAGGAGAAGGAGCCTCAGACCTTGGCTTGACTAGTTAGAAGGCATGGACCTGGAGGATATGCCAATGTCCTAAAGATGAAATGGCAATTCAGCAATACCACAAAACTGTTTTATCTAGATCATGTAAATTCTAAACTTGTTAGGAGAGTATTATATTAGCTACAAGTTATTACTGTGGTGAATTTGATGAGTATTCCCTTGTTATAGATATTTGTCTGGTGAATATATATAACTGTCCTGTACTTGATTAATATTTTTCTTTGAATACCATTCTACTTCACTTCACTGGTAAATGACATGAATTTAGAATTAAATTTTAAATACTTTTCCCAAGGATTTCAGTATGAAGAAAAGCCTAACCCTTCTCTGAAGATTTCAATTTGCACATGTTCTTGTTGGAGGCAAGAGGTTCTACTAAGTGAGTCAAAGAGGCAAGCTGGTCATGGTGGATTCTCATTAATACAAGTCAGAAGAACAGTGAGAAGACAGGATTTCTAAAACGTTATTTTCTGTTTTCTCAGGAAGCAGAACTTAAGGGAGTATGAACTTAAAAGGAGATGGAAACGATTTTGAAATCAAATTTCAAATTGAATTTGCAAGCTTTAAAATTCATTACAAAATTGTTATTAAAACAGACATTGGAGAAAAAAGAGAAATAATGATGGAGTCACATATTATATGGTTTCAGGGTAATTGTGTAAGTGAAAATGGAACAGTATAAAGGACTCAAATATTCTCTAAATTATTTTTTTAAATGGTACAATGTCTTTTAAGTTGTACTTGGCAAAGGATTAGGTCTCATTTAAAGAAAGCCAATGTGTGTCATAGAGCAGATGGATTTGCTATGTTTGCTATTGAAACAAATAATCTTAATTTTATTTTTATCTTGACCAATTAAGTTATTGAATTGGAGGAAAAACAGAGACCAGGATCTGAAAGCAGAGAACCATGATCTCTAAAGTCATTAGATGTGAAGAGGAGTCAATACTTTGTGCTGGTTTTTCTGTAGCCTATGGAAGGACATGTTAGCCCAAAGAATGGAAGAAGTGTTTTCTTCTAACCACTGTAGGGGACTTTTAATGATATTTTATGCTTGCAAGGTAAACAGGGCTTAGTGAATTCTAATTTGGCCTTCATTCTCATGGATAAGCAACTTTTGTTCTTTGATTGCCTTTTAATTCGCTTTTACATTGTTATTATATTATTTCATGAGGGTGGAGGAGGAACTTTAAAATAAAGGAAAGAATCTTGAAGGAGATGAGAATAAAAAGACCTCACAATCTAGATAGCATTAAGAATATTCTTCTCTCTTGCATCAAAGTTTACTTTTCATTATGATTATGATGATTATAATAATTAATAATAATAATAATAATGTTTGTCCTTCATCCTCAAAGAAGACCATGATATGATGTCAGGGAGCTGTTGCTAAGACAAGCACATAATTGAATTTGACTGGGGTGGGGGATGGTGTACTGTGTAAGCAACCTCACTTTCTCCACCAGAGTCATCTGGTTCTAGTGGCCAGATAGGAATCAGAATGACTGGAGATGGCCCTGGATGTGAGGCAATCAGGGTTAAATGACTTGCCCAAAGTCACACAGCTACGAGGTATCAAATGTCTGGGACTGGATTCTCATCCTTGTCCTCCGAACTCTAAGGCCAGCATTCTATCCACTGTGTCGTCTAGTTGCCTTTCATTATGAAGCTGATAGAGTAAAGGAAAGGAGAGAAATAAGGAGAATGGAACTAGGGTTAATAATCTAAAATTTTAGCACCAGTTTGTGTGGGAAGATACATTTCTATTTAATTGAAAGAAAAATATCCCTGCCAATAGACTAGTACAATAGTGAATGAACAACTTTGGGGAAAATTGAGTTTCTGATCACGGGAAATTTACAAGTGTTGTCTGTATGACCCTTTGTTATAGTCTTTGCAAAGGGTATTCTTACTTAGGTCCAGAGTGAATTAGATGACTTCTGAGAAATACAGTAAAGATGGATGGGGAAGGACTCTTTGTTTATAGGGGAAAAGTTACAGTCCCTGAGAGGGAAAATGGGAAGAGAAAGACCAGTTTGTCACAAGTCCTCAGTCCTCTGTCTCTACACAAAGAGCTCTTTTCACCTCTCTCTGCCATTCTGCCTTTTTCATCAGTTATTATTTCAGGGAATGGGATGCCTGAAAAGAATTTCCTTTAAATAAAATGTGGAAAAGAGGCATGGAGAACAATAATTATCCTCATTGATTGTTGGATGAATTAAGGACAGACTAATTACAACCATCTAACATCTAACTATTTTCTCACAACATCCATGGGAAGTAGGTGCTATTATTATTCCTATATTACAAATTATGAAACTGAGTTGAAAGTTGCCTAGAGGTTATTTAGAGTCATTTACTAAGTATCTAAGGAGAGAACTGAATTAAATTTTCATGACTTCAAGCCAGCACTCTATTCAATGTCATTAAGTTGTCTAATTATATTCCTGTTTTCTTGAAACCCCACCTATGTGAAAGCAATAGGGAGAACATTTAAGTGTAAATCCCTGAAATGGAATATCATATTTCATAGTACCTGACTAGTTAAATGAAAGAAGATAGTAACTGAATCAAAGTAAAATTTCTTAAAAGATTATACCATAAATGTATTTCAAAAAAATAGGCTGAAAAAGACCGGGCTGGAAATGCAAGTTGGAAAAGAAAATTGACATATGATAAAATTTATAAACTAAAACATCTTTCATATGACAATTTATTTCTAAAGGTTATAGTAATATATACTGTAAATAGTAAATGAAAAATTTGACTAATTACATAGGAAAAAGAAAAAAAAATCATTAAGCTCACAGATTCACAAGGTCTCCCAAAGTAAATAATAGAAATTTTGGAAAAGCAGAGAAAAACAGAGAGGAAAAAAAATGAAAAAAGACAATTGAATTAATGAAAGAAAGAGCTACTTTAAAGATCTAATTAGTTAATCCAATTTAAAATGCAGAAGAAGGGGCAGCTAGGTGGCACAGTGGACAGAGCACCAGCCCTGGAGTCAGGAATACCTGAGTTCAAATCTGGCCTCAGACAATTAATAATTACCTAGCTATGTGACCTTGGACAAGTGACTTAACCCCACTGCCTAACCCCAATCCCCCCCCAAAAAAATAGATATATTAAATACAGAAGAAAACAAAGTTTGGGATATTTGTGAATTTATACCAAAATAGAGAAATGAAAATAAATGTAAAAAATTATTACATCTATTATGTTCCATCAAAACTCAGAATTTTAGAGAACTAGCTAATCTTTCCCAAATTAATAATATAAGAAAATGATCTATTGAAACACCTAAACTCATAATGATAACTTGAATTCGCTAGAAATATATAATTGCAGATGGACATGAAAGAACCAGTTATATTTACCAGTTGCATTCACTATGAGAAAAAATATAGGCACTCTACCAAGCTCTTTTCATGAGGTGAATAGTATCCTAATTGGCCATCCTGCAACAGATGAAGTCAAGAATTGTAATAATTTCATTGTTGAGGAGAATTGTCTTCTATTCAATCACAGTGGAAACTTCTATTGTCTATTTGACAGTAGGAATAGTAAGATTTTAAGTGACAGCTAGTAGGTATTAAACTCATTAATCAAATTTAGAATGACCTTTCCTGACTCCAAGGCTGACCCATCTATTCTATGTTGTCTTTCTAGAAATGAATACTGATATAATTGTTTCAAATATAGTCTTAAATAAGAGATTAGTGCAATATATGCAATATATTCATTAAGTTATTGCTGAAATATAAGGATGAATATAAGGATGATATAACATTAGCAATAACGATCTATAAATAATGAGTGAAAATAAATAATAATATATGTGATTTTATAAGTGATATCACTATGGAATTACAAAAACAGATATATAACCAAAAAAACATAAAAATGCACATGATAAAATAGGAACTAAGTGAATTTTCATGATTTTCACACCATCACACAGCTAAGAAGTTAAGAATCTGAAGCTTCCAAATATAATTCTTCTGCTTACATGTTGTGAGTTTTCCCCACTACAAACAAGTTTCCTTTGAGGACTGGAGCTTAGAGGCCTAAGCAATTTAGCCTGGGTAAAACTCAATGGAAAGAAAAATGCCCAAATATTTTTAGCTATAAAATACAAACTCCTCTTTATAAATGGAATTCAGATTTTCATTTCAATCTGATTATGTAATATTCCCCTTCACAACTTATATTCAATTAATTCCAATCAAATTGGTCAATTTACTCTTTTTATATGTGATATCCTATCACTTGCCTCGATATTTTTGTGCCACCTATGCTTTATTCATGAAATGTTCTCTCTCCTCACTTCTCTGCATCTTGTTTTTCGAGTTCTCTTCTAGACTCAAGTTGGAATACTTGATCTGATAGTCTATACTGATACTCCTAATCATTATTGTCATTATTAGTGTCGACATCTTCACAAATAATTGTCAAGTTATGTTTTATGCACCTTATTTTGACTTATCTGTGAATTTGTATATTATGTCAGTAGAATGTAAGCACATCAAATGCTAGGTACGATCTTATTTTCATATATGAATCTCTTTACCTGATATACTGCTTGACATGTTATAATTGATGAATAAAAGCTAGCTGATTGGTTAAAAATTCTAAAAATAAAAAAATAAAAGAATAAGCATGAAAATGCCCTTTGCAAAAATTGTCAAAAGTCAAGAATCAGAATATTTTAATGAAAAATGTCTGGAAGCTTTCCCAAAAAGTTCTGGGGCAAAGAAAGGATATTTCTTTCTTCCCCTTTTAATTAATATAAGCTAGAAATGCTAGATGAAAATAAGTTAAGAGAAAGAAATGAGTGCAGAGAAAAGAAAAAAGAAAAAAACTGGCAAAAAGCTGACTATATAATCCCTACTGGAAAATGTTAGGATGGTTTCATTATAAAATCCCAAGAAACAACAAATAGACTGTTTTGTGCAAATAATAGGTTTAGTGATGTGTTAAAAAAAAAAAGGACCAACAATTCTATGAATAATTTAAAAAAAAACCTGATAGAGAAATCTCATTCTAAACAATTAATGTCATGATAAAATCTGGAATTTATGCTACCAAAACTTAGATAATATTTATATAATATGATTAAAACACTCCATACGGATAAAGAATAAGCCAAAAATCAATATTTATGACTGATCCAATATAATAAACATTATATTTCTTAACTAAAACTACAGATTTTATTCTCAATTTGTCCAACTACCAAAGGTTACTTTCTAGGTTAAAAAATGACAACAATCTATTTAAAGGAATAAAGTCAATAAGTTCAAGGAAAACAATGGTGAAAATGGCATAAAAAGAGCCCAACATTATGAGACTTCAAATTATATTATGTAGAAGGAAGCATTAAAATTATTTAGTACAACTATAAAAAGTAAAAAAGCAGATAAATTGATGGGATAATCACAACTTAGAACTCACATACACCTCTCTCTCTCGTCCAGCATTTGCTAAACTCAAGAACACAAATTATGATAGTAAAGGCTTCCTTCTTTACAAGAATTCTGAGAACTGAGGAAAAGACTAATGGAAATGTTTAGACAGCCACTTATCAAAATATACTACAAATGAATAAGTATGTTGAAAATAATTTATCTCTTTATAGAAATAAAGGATGAAAGATTTTATCTTTTACAACTTTGGGTTGGAGAAAAATTTATAGCTAGACAAGGAACAGATTTGATTTTGGTGAAAGGGCATATGTCAACACAGTGGTGGGGTTTATACTCAAGATAGGTACAGATCGTAACTTAAATTGATTCAACAGAATAAGAAGTTTAAAAGATAAAATAGAAATTCATTATTCTGATATTTTAGGCAATCCAACTACTTACTTTTCAAGCTTTATTCATATGACTCAAACAGTGCTTCATGAATTCAATAATGCATCTCTCACCCATCATTCCCCTAAGGTTTCCCTCAAGACTGGAATGAATAATCTCCCTGCTCATCTTTTGCCTTACCAGTCTTTTATCATATATTGAGTTATGTTTATTCTTCTGGTTATTGCTTTCCCCTTCTTCAGCTCACCTTGTACTGGTTACTTACTTCATTGTGTGTTTGATACCTCCATTAGCATTATAAATTCTGTTAATTCATCTATTTCATTTATTAAGTGCAATATTTATTAAGAACCTGCTATGTATCAGCTAAGTACTAAATTCTGAGATTGACTACATGGAGTATTTCTCTTCTATATTTATATACTCAGTGTCTAGCAAAGTGATTTTCAAAATACATGTTCTTAATAAAAGTTTTTAGATTTATATGAAAGAATAGAAGTTCCAGGATCATCACTTACTTTGTTTTATTGAAAATAAAATTTTAAGCTGTTAAGATAGAAGATTCATTTCAGGTTCTTTGGTGATAATTTGCTGACTAAGTGCTTAAGTAACACTTAAAAAACAAAAAAAATTCTCTTTCATTTAAATTGATAGTGAATGTTGAAATATGTTCTAAATTGTGTTTTTAAAATTGCATAATCTGATAATAAGTTGGGTGATGGTTATTAGGGATCTAGCTGTGAGTTCTATATTTCTCCCTTTTACCCTATAAAGATTAATTGATGAAAGCTGTTAAGTTGTGATCCAGAACTTTTACCACTCTCCATGACCACTTGACCAACAAACTATGTCAGTAATTGTTAATTCTTAAGGAACAATGATGACTGTCAAAATCAGAGAGGGACTCAGTTTCTTCTCAATAATTTGTTTGCCAAATGTTCATTTATACATACTCACTGCTCCCTTATGTCCAAGTAGTAAAGGTTCTCCTTTCTTTCATCACAAGTTTCTCATCCACAAGATATTCAATCTCTCAGAGTAACATAGAGTCCAAGGGAGATACAAACAAAAAGAGGGAGGGAGTAATTGAGAGATAGAGATAGAAACAAAGAGAGACAAAGAGAGACAAAGAAAGACAGAGAGACAAAGACAGAAGCAGAGGGACAGAGAGGGAGAAAGATACAGAAAAATTGCTAGAGAGACAGAGAGACGGGGGGAGAGAGAGAGAGAGAGAGAGAGAGAGAGAGAGAGAGAGAGAGAGAGAGAGAGAATGAGAACGTAAAGGTAGAGACAGGAGAGCTGGGAAAGGGAAAGACAGAAAGACAGAGGGGATAGAGAAAGAGAGACAGACACTCAGGAATTGGCAAGCTGTTAATTAACTTTTATAGTAAGTCTCCACTCTCTTCCCATTTTGTTCTTGTGCTGAATTGTTCTCGTCCTTTCTTTAATTCAGAAAAATGACAGTTTTTGACTAAGCCCTCTATTGGTCACTTATTGGCTGAGTCCCTTCATTGTGAAAGGGAATCCACAGGATCTTATGAAACTGATCATGTATTCCCTATTCCCATCCTCTTCCTTAAACATAAGTCTTAAACCAGAGCTGTCTAGTAATCAATGCTTTTTCTTCATGTCCTATATTGGACTATTCCTATTTCCAGATATGACCATATATACTGATTCTGGAAAGAATGAACATGGGACTCATTTTCCAGACTTACAAATCTGTTTGAAGAAGGTAGAGTTGAATTTTCTAGTGACAATGGAAAATGGGGATTCTGTAATTGTTAGGTCATCAGATTCCTGTTACTTACCTGGGCTGTAGAAAACACACGTTCAGTTTCTTCAGTGAGACCCTATATTTGTTCCCCTTGTCTCTCTTCCCCTATCCCTGTCTCTATTATTATAATTCAAACCTGCGCCTGGGCTCTCTGTTTGAGCAGTCTGTTTTCTTTCTGGGGACCAAGAACACATCTTTGAACCCATGGTCTCTATTCCCAGACTCTTCTAACCTTGCAATGATATTCTAAGTCTCATTTCTTGTCTTTGGTCTCTCATGCAGTTTCTTTCATTTTCCCCTGCACAATGGAATTTTCACTGCATTTCTTTGATAAACTCTATTCTCTCTCTGTGATGAGATCAGTTCCCTGTAACTCTGAAACTCATTCTGTAAGCGCCATGTGTCCAAAAGGTTTTAATACAATTTTAAGTTTTAATAGCTTAACTAAACACTAATACTTCAGAATCCTCTATAAAGCTCATCATCTCTTCAATGGCACTGCAAAGTTACTCTTTGAAATATTCTATTATTTTTGAAAAGTCCATCCCTGTACATTTGACTATTTTTCTGAACTGTACTATTTTTTTCTTGGTGCTGATACTATATTTCTATGTTCCCACTCTTTATTATAAGATAATGTTTTCTAGATATACAATGACAATTGATTTCTGTTCCTCTTGTTTCCATTCCTGGATCTGTCCTCTAACTCTGTGATGAGAATAGATCCTTTTGGTCCAGGCCACCCTTTGCACAACACAACACACACATACAAACACACATGCACCCACACACAAACACAAACACAATCCAATATTTATATTCATTCCATTCTAATCAGTTCTCTCCTATATTCGACCTTCAGGACTCCATTAATATTTCTCAAAACCCTTTCTGACTCTGATCTTCAGTCACCCAAACCTTGCCTAAATGGCTCACCAGCTTCAAAGGGGTGTCCTCAGGAATAGACTTGTAAGTACCAGAATGTGTGAGGAATCAAAGTTTCAGGGATTTTTATTCTTTCTCATTAGAATCCTGAAGGCACTGTCTCCTGGGACTCAAGAGATTATCATTTACAAATTCTTTTCCACAGGGGCAACAAAGTTATAGCAGATTTTCTTTTTCTCTGTCATGATTCCAATTGATCTGTTTCTGTTTTTTTAAGAACTTATTACTTTCATTTATTCACATCTAGAGCTCATTGTTATAATAAACTATTGCTATCTTGAAAGACTCCTGAACCCAGAATACTGAAAAAATAGCATTCTCTGTGGCATGTCACAATATGTATCCCAAAAGTGAGATCTCAACTGGGTAAACATCTCTCTGGAGTTTTTCTTTACACATAAATTGATTAGTCAACCTTTCCTTCATAGAAGGGGAGAGATCAAGTGTCTCAAAAATCAGGTTCATTTTTATCCCAGTATGTGAATTGTTGCTCTTTTATAACTATAGCTAAGTCTTAGGTAGGTATTTAGAAACTTCCACTTAAACAAGTTTAAAAGTAATAATTATTTCTTGAGAAAATGTAAATTTAGAATACGTTCCCTCTGAAACAAGGAACTTAAGCAAATAATATCAACAAAGCAAAGAACACTGAATATAACTATCATTGGAAAGATTCAGTCACTTCATTAGCATTGTATTCCAAATGAAACTCACCCTTTTAACCAATACTACCACCATCATCATTACTGTTTCTTCCATAAATAATCCTGTTTGCACTATAGTGCAAACTACTAGAAATTAATTACTTAATCTTACTTGGTAATTTACCTCAATGAAACAATACATTAATAAACTTCATAAAAAAATTTCCAGGGTCAGATGAAATCACAAATGAATTCTGTCAAATATTTAAAGAACAATCAATTCTAATTCTATATTAACTATTTGAAAAAATAGGTGGAATTCTAAAAACTTCCTTTTAATATATGAACATTGTTCTGATACCTAAAGCAAGAAGAACTAAAACAAAGAATATTTTAGACCAATTTCCCTAAATTTAAGCAAAGAGATTACAGCAAGTTACCATTAGGATAATACAATATGATCAGGAAGGATTTCTACCAGGAAAGCAGGGATGGTTCAATATCAGGAAAATAATCAACATATTTAGGTTTATCAAAATCAAAATTGACAGAAAAGGTATGATTATCTCAATAGATACTGAAAAAGTCACAAAATTCATCACTATTCCTATTAAAAATTACTAGAAAGGGGGCAGCTAGTGGATAGAGCACTGGCATTGGAGTCAGGAGTACCTGAGTTCAAATCCAGCCTCAGACACTTAATTAACTAAGTGTGTGGCCTTGGGCAAGCCACTTAACCCCGTTGCCTTGCAAAAACTAAAAAAAAAAAAAGATAAAAAAATACTAGAAAGAATAGGAATAAATGGAATTTTCCTCAAATTGATAAACAGTATCTATCTAAAACTATCATCAAGCATTATATGTGAAGGGGATAAACTAGTAGTATTTTCAATAAGATCAGGTAGAATATGGATCTCCATTATCAACATTATTACACAATTTTCTATTACAAATGAAAGTTTCAGAAATAAGAGAATAAGAAAAGAAGAAAAGAAATGAAAGGAATAATAAAAGAAATTGAGAAACAAAACCCTCACTCTGCAGGTAATATGAAGGTATACTTAGAGAATCCTAAAAAAATAAACTAAAAAACTATTTCTAATAATTGGCAACTCTGGCAAAGTAGCAGGATATAAAATAAATAAATAAATCAGTAACATTTCTATATATTACCAACATGGAATATTGGTAGCATTTCTATATAAAGAGAGAATTATTATATAGAGAATTTTATGTATAGCATTTCTATTTATTATCCAAATGGAAAAGATAAATTCCATTTAATTCCAAAATTAATTTCAGATAACATAAAATACTTGGGAATCTAACTCCCAAGACAAACCCATAAACTATATGAACACAATTACAAAACACTTTTTACGCAAATAATTTTCAGTTTTTCATTGTTATAAAAATATTAAATGATAATTCTATTTAAATTAAATTGTTTATTCAGTGCCATAACAATCAAACTAGAAAAAATATTACAGAATTAGAAAAAAGTAGTAGTAAAATCTATCTGGAAGAATCATATCAAGGGAATTAATGAAAATGATAAATACAAAGGAAGGTGGCCTACACATATCAGATCTAAAACTATAATATAAAATCACAGTCATAAAGACTTTATGGTAATGGTTAATAAATATATTATAGGATCAGTGAAATAGCAAAAAGAAACAATAGTAAATAATTATGTTAACCTACTTTTTGGTAAATACAAAGATTCTAGTTCTGGCTTAAGGACTCACTGACAAAAACAGCAGAGAAAACTGGAAAACAGTATAGCAAAAGCTAGGCATAGACCAACCTTTCATATCCTATATCAAAATATGGTCAAAATGCATACCACATCATAAGCCAATTAAGAGAACAAGGAATAACCTATCTGATAGTTCTATGGAGAAGAAAGAAGTTTATGACCAGAGATAGAGAATATTATAAATTTCAAAATTAATAATTTTGATTACAAAAACTGAAAAATTTTGGAACAAATAAAACTAATACACTTAAGATTAGAAGGAATGCAAAAAACTTGGAAATAATTTCACAACTAGATTTTTCTAGCAAAAGACTCATTTCTAGAATATATAGTGAACTGAGACAAATTTATAAGAATATAGTCATTCCCCTGTTGATAATGATCAAAGGAAATAGACAGTTTTCAGATGAAGAAATAAAAGCTAACTATATTCATATGAAATTTCATTACTAGTTATAGAAATGCAAATCAAAACAACTCTGAGGTACTACTTCACATCTATCAGATAGCCTAAAATGACAAATAAGAAAAATTATCAAAGTTGGAGAGAATGTGAGAAAATTGGGACATTAATTCATTGTTGGTGGAGTTGTGAATTGATCCAACCATTATAGAGAATAATTTGTAATTATGCCAAAGGGGCAATAACACTGTGCATACACTTTGATCAAGCACCATTACTTCTAGGTCTGTATCCCATAGAGATCATCAAAAAGTGGAAAAGACCTACATGCTCAAAAATATTTATAGCAATTCTTCTTGTAGTGGCAAAGAAGTAGAAGTTAAGTGGATCCACATCAATTACAGAATAGTTGAACAAATGAATATTATAAGGAAATGTTATTCTGTAAGAAATCAAGAACAGTAAGACTTTAGAAAAAAATAACTTACCCAGGATCCCAGAATACTGGTAAATATTGGGGATATGAAAAATGAGTTCAAAGTGCACTCCAGGTTTGCACCAGAGCAAGACAAGTTGCCAGACTGATATAAGCAGTCCCTGATCTTGTGTAAGATTCAATGATACTTGCCAACTAATAATTCTGCATTTTCTATTCAGTTCCAAATCACAGACTCAAAGTGGATTTATGCTTAAGATTGTAGTTCCAAGTGAGGCAGGTCACAGGTCTAAGGCTATATACTTTGCAAGGAATACATTTAAAAGCAAATGTTAGCTCTGTGTCTAGAGCCTAGGAACAGAAAAGGAGCTCCATTCCAATCTCCAACTCAATCTGAAAACCAGTGTAATGAGCTACACAAAAGTCTCAGATCAGAGTGTAGCCTGAAATCAACTCATTTTGAATATGTAGAGCTTTCTAGTTGACTAATATTGGCCAATCAGACATTGCTGTGATTGAGAATACTTTTGGCACATGAAAAGTATATAATTTCCATGTCTACTTAGATCCTAGAATAAAATATGCAATAATCCAAGAAAGCAGTTGTAGAGTCCAAAAGGATATTAATCAACATTTCCTCCAAAAGTAAGCGTTTTGACATTTGACAATTGACAAGAGCAGATAGCAGACTGGAATAATGAGTTCAAAAAAAGAACCCCACAAAACAAGACCATAGTATTCATATTATTCATATTATTGGATTTTCTTGGTTATATATTAGAAAATTAATGAAATTAATTTGTGACTATATTTTATATATGGGGAAAGTTTTCCTTCCTCATCTCTACTTCATGAATTCCCTAGCTTCCTTAAACCTCAGCAAAAACACTACTTTAAAGAGGGAGACTTCCACCATCATTCCTTATTCTTCTGTCTTTTTCCTTATGGATTTTTCTCATTTATCCTGTACACAGCTTGTGTTATATGTTGCTTCCTTCATTAAATAAGGAATTACTATAGGATAGCAAATGTCTTTGCTTTCCTTGTATCACCAGAATTTATCAAAGTTCTTTGCTGTTGATATTTCCAACTCTTTGTGATGCTATTTGTGTTTTTTTTTGGCAAGGATCCTAAAGAGGTGCTAAAGGGAAAGAGGGAGAGAATGTACCCTATACTGTGGTTGGAGAGGATTGTAGGGCTATGAATGGAGTACCATAGAGAAGGCGAGAGAGAGAGAGAGAGAGAGAGAGAGAGAGAGAGAGAGAGAGAGAGAGAGAGAGAGAGTATTTGGAGGGAATGTACATGAAAACATAATGATGAAATTTTGCTTTACTTGACATTTTGTCTAGAATTGGAGGGAGTGGGTTGGGGGGGGCATATAAATCATTCATGAAATGATTTGACTCTGCATGGTGGTTTGGTTCATGAAGAAAGTGGGTCTATGAAGGGTACTTGAAAAGGAGGTAAGATATAAAGTGATGAGAACTCACTATTCAACAGAAAGTACTGTGAAAACTGAAAATTAATATGATCAATATTAGGCATAGACCCATATCCCAAATCCTATACAAAAAATAAAGTCAAAATGGATATAGGATTTGGACATAAAGGGGAATATCATAGACCCATTAACAGATAAAGAAATGCCATGTCAGATCTGTGGAAAGGAGAAAAACATATGTCCAAGAAATAGAGTACATTATAAAATCAAAAATAAATGATTTTGACCATATTAAATTGAAAAAGATTTTTGCACTAATAAAATGAATGCTGTCAAGATTAGAAGGAAAACAAATCTGGGAAACAATTTTCACAATTAAGGGTTTTTGATAAATGTCTCATTTCTAAAATATATGAAGAATTCAATCAAATATATAAGGTTACAAATCTTTCCCCATATAAATGATCTAAGATAAAAATAGGCAGTTTTCAACTCAAAAAATTAAAGCTATATATAATCATATGAAAAATGCCCCAAATCATTACTGATTAGAGAAATGAAAATTAAAACAACTATGAGGTATCACCTCATGCCTATCAAATTTGCTAAGATTTCAAAAAGGGAAAATGATCAATGTTGGAGAGGCTGTGGAAGAATTCGGACATTAATACACTGTTGGTGGAGTTATGAATTATCCAAACATTCTGGAGAGCAATATGGAACTATGCAAAGAGCAACAAAACTGTTTATAATCTTTGACCCAGCAACAGCAATACTAGGCCTATATCCAGAAGAAATTATGAAAAATTGGTAAAGATACACATGTTTCAAAACATATGTTGCAGCTTTTTTGTCATGGCAAAGAATTGGAAATTGAAGGTATGTCCATCAACTGGGAAATGACTGAACACCTTATGGTATATAAATGTATTGGTTTCTATAAGAAACCATGAATGGATGGACTCAGAGATGCATGGAAAAAATTACTTGAACTGATGCTGAGTGAGAGAATAGAAATAAGAGAACATTATACACAATAGTAACAACATTGTGAGTTGATCAGTTAGGATGGATTTGGCTTCTCTCAATTATGAAAGCTAGGAACCCTGAGAAATCTGTTTTGAAAATGCCATCCACGCCCAGATGAAGAAAAAAGAAAACACAGAATCTGAATGAAAACTATATTCAGTTGTTTTAACATTTCTTTCATGTTTTTACTTCCTTTCCCATGGTTTTCTTTCTTTTCCCTTAATTCTAATTCTTCATAAATAAAATGGTTAATAGGAAAACATCCTAAATGCAAATGTACATATACAACATTCACTAATCTGTTCACAGCTGAGAGGAGGGGAAGGGCTGGTGGAAGAAAACTGTATAAACTCTAAGTATGCAAGTGAATGAATGTTGAAAAACTTTCATAAGATGAACTTTCCAATTCTTTGTCATTACAAAAAGAGCTACTGTGAATATTTTTCTATCTGTGGGCTTTTTTACTCTTTTTTATGATCTCTTTGGGGTACAGACCTAGTAGTGCTAATGCTGGGTCAAAGTGTATGCACAGCTTTATTGCCTTTTGGACCTAATTTCAAACTGCTCTTCAGAAAGGTCGGGTCAGTTCAAAACTCCACCAACAATGCATCAATTCCCCAGTTTTACCACATCCTTTCCAGCATTGATCATTTTCCTTTTTAGTCATATTGGTTAATATGATATATGTGAAGTGGTACCTCAGAGTTGTTTTAATTTGCATTTCTCTACTCAATAATAATTTAGAGCATAGATAACTTTAATTTCTTCATCTGAAAGGTTTCCTTTTTTTTAAAGAGACAAACCAAAATATTTATTACAATACTTTTTATGATAACAAAGAATTGTAAACAAAATAAACATCCCTTAACTGGGGAATGATTAAACAAACTATGGCACATGAATGTAATGGATCAACACTGAACTACAGAAAATGCTGAATATGATAAATACAAAGAAGTATGGAAAGATCTTCATGAACTGATGCAGACAGAAGTAAGTAGAGTCCAGCAACAATATACACACTGATTACAGCAATGTAAATAGAAAAAAAACCACAATTACACAGTCAAAAGTGATTGTTGCAAAATTATAAAGACCAAATATGATTTTAACAATAGATATGGGAAGCATTCCCACCTATTTGTAGAGATGACAGACCCTCGAATATTATACATTTTACATATTTTAGCCTTTTTCTATGTATTGATTAACTAAACTGCTTTTTTTCTCCTCTTCTTTTTCTATCTTTAATAAAATACTATTGGTGATATGTAATGGTTTCCTGGAAGAGAAGAAATATTAGGATAAACTGTAGTGATATGAAAAAGACAAAATGCAACAAATAAAAATATAAATGTAAACTATAAATATTTCTTTATTACCAATTTTGAGTCTGTCAACTTATTTCTCTTCTCTCATTGCTAAAGCTAATATTTCTAATATAATAAAGAATGATGGTAGTGATAATGATCATCCTTTTTTCATGCCTGATCTTAAATAGATGTTTTAGCTTATGCCCATTATATATATATATATAAATATATATATATATATATATATATATATATATATGTTTGTTTGTGGTTTTAGATAGATACTGCTTATTATTTTAAGGAAAATTCCATTTATTCCTATGCTCTCTAGTGTTTTTTTAATAGAAATGAAGACTGTATTCTGTGTAAATCTTTTTCAACATCTACTGAGATAATCATATGATTTCTGCTAGTTTATTATTGATATGGTCAATTATGCTTTTAGTTTTCCTAATATTGAACCAACTCTGAATTCTGTTTTAAATTGTACTTGATCATAGTGTATTAAACTAGTGATGACTGCTTTGCTAACATTTTAAATTTTTTGCATCCATATTAATTAGGGAAATTGGTTTATAATTTTCTTTCACTCTTTTGATTCTTCCTGGTTTTGATATCAGCTCCACATTGGTGTCATACAAGGAGTATTGCAGAGCTCCTTCACTTATATTTTTCAAATAATTTATTTAGAATTGGAACTAATTGCTTCTTGAATGTTTGATAGAATTCACTTATGAATCCATCTGGACATGGATATTTTTTCCTTAGGAAGTTTATTGATGGTTTGTTCAATTTATTTTGCTGAGATGGGGTTCTTTAGTATTTAATTTCTTCTACTTGTAATCTGGGAAGTTTGTATTTGTGTAAATATTAATATATTTAGGTTATCAAATTTATTGGCAAATAGTTGGACAAAATAATTTCAAAAATTAATTTCCTCTCATTGATATCAATAATTTGGTTTTCTTCTTTCATTTTGTTAATCAAATTAAACAAAATTATATCTAAATTGCTGACTTTTTAATAACACCAACTCTTGGTTTTATTTATTAGTTAAATAGTTTTCTTGTTTTCCATTTTATTAATTTTGCCTTTAATTATCAGAATTTCTAATTTAATATTTGAGGACTAAAATTCCTCATTTGTTCTTTTGTTCTTTTGTTTGTCCTTTGTTCTTTTCTTTAACTTTTGTTCTTTCTTTTGTTCTTTCTTTAACTTTTTTAATTGCATACTCAATTCATTGATCTTCTCTTAATCTATTTTAACAATGTAAGCATTTAGAGATTCAATATCTTCCCTAAAATTATTTTTGACTGTATTATACAAGTTTTGATTTGTCGTCTCATTATTGCCATTGTCTTGGATGAAATTTTAATTATTTTTATGATTTCTTCTTTGATCCTCTAATTCCTTAAAATCAGGTTATTTAACTTCCAATTAGTTTTAGGTATATTTCTACAAGGTTCTCAAGTATTTAAGTTTTTTTTTTATTGTGTCATGATCTGAAAAGGATGCATGCAATATTTCTGCCTTTATGCATTTGATTGTGAGGTTTTTAAACCAACACATGGTCAATTTTTGTGTAGGCCATATACTGTAGGGAAAAAAGTTATATTCTTTCCTATCCCCATTCAATTTTCTCTGTAATGTTTTCTAATATTCTATTCACTTCTTTAACTTCCTTCTTGTTGTTTTTATGGTTGGATTTATGCAATTCTGAGAGAGGGTGGTTGAGATTCAGAATAATTTTGCTATCTATGTCTTCCTGTAACCAATTTAAATTTTCCTCTTAAGAATTTGGATACTATACCACTTGGTGCTTACATGTTAAATACTGTAATTACATTGGTCTATTGGTATCATTTTGGAGAATGTAGTTTCCTTCCTTATTCCATTTAGTGAGATCTATTTTGCAGTTGCTATGTCTGAGAAAAGAATTGCTGTCCTTTTTTTCACTTCATCTGGAGCATGATAAATTCTGTCTTTTACCTTTACTCTGTGTATATATTTCTGCTTCAAATGTTTCTTGTAAGCTGTGTATTATGTAGCATTTTGGTGTTTAATCCACTTTGTTATCTGCCTCCATTTTATGGGAGATTTCTTCCCGTTCACATTTGCAATTATAATTATAATCTCTTTATTATGCTGTATTCTATCTCACCTCTGTTCTTATTTTCCCCTTCTTTCACCTTATCAGTCATTCCCAATGTTTTGCTTCTGAATATCACCTCAAGCAATGTGTGCTCCCCTTCTATCCACCACCCTCCCTTCTCTTTTCCCTTTCCCCTCTCCTCTCCTTCCTTCTCCCTCCAATTCTTGAAAAGCAAGATACATTTCTCAACTTAACTGAGTTCAGCTTAACTGATTCTTTGAGTCAAATTTGATGAGAGCTAGATTCAGGCAGTTCACACCACTTCCCTTCTTTTCCTCTACTGAAATAGCTCCTTTGAACTCTTCATGTGATATAATTTACCCCATTCTATTTGCCCCCTCCCCTTGTCTCTTCTCAGTCCCCACCCCTGCCTTTTAATGCCTTTGCCCTGAAAGACAAGGCTCAGTTTTGCTTAACAGTTACTTCTTAGTTGTAATCCAAGCTCCCTTGCTTTCTGGGATATCATATTCAAGCCCTTACATCCTTTAATATTATTATATCCAGGTTCTGTGTAATCCTGACTGTGACTCCTTAATATTTGAATTGCTTCTTTGTGGCCACTTGCAGAATTTTCTCCTTGATCTAATAATTCTGGAGTTTGGCCACAATATTCTTTGGTGTTTTCATTTTGGAATCTCTTTCAGGAGGTGATTGATGTATTCTTTCAATAACTATTTTCCCCTTTGGCTACAGGATATCAGAATAGATTACAGGATAGGTTAAAGAATATTAGATTAGAATGGAGATGGTACACCTTAGATAGACTTCTGAAGAATAGAGTACTGGCTCCTTTTTTGATCAAGGTTTCCAAATAGTCCTATGATTCTTAATTTGTCTCTCCTGGATCTATTTTCCAGTCAGTTGTTTTATCAATGAGGCATTTTACTTTATTTTTTTTTATGCTTTAAAATGTTATTTTATTTTATTTTTTATTTTTTAAATTGCCTATAAAGACAATTTCTAACATTAATCTTTTTGTAATCTTTTGAATTCCCCATTTTTCTAAATTCTTTTCTTCACTCCTCTTTTCCCAGGAAAGCAAGTTCATGATATGTTATCCATACGCAATCATATTCAACACATTTCCATATTTGTCATCTTGTAAAAAAAAAAGAATCATAACTATAGGGGAAAAGTAAGAAAAAATAAAACAACTTATGATTTTTTCAAAACTATTTTATTAATTTATTTTTTCAACTCCATGCAATGGTAATCTTTATCAATCACTTTATTTGCAAATTTTTGAGTTTTAAATTTTTCTTCCTCCTTCCCTTCCATCCCCCTTCTTCTGACAGAAAGCAGTATAATATAGGATGTACATTTATCACCATGCTAAACAAAACATCCATATTGATCATGTTGTGAGAGAAGAATCCAAACCAAATGGAAGAAAGAAAACTTTTCAGACAGAAAATATGACATAATACATAAGATAACTTTTAAAAATTGAAGATAATAAACTTTGGTCTTCATTTAAAATGTACAGTTTCTTCTCTGGATGTGGATGGTATTTTCCATCGCAAATCTTTTTAAAATTGTCTTTGATTTTTATGCTACATAAATCAACAAGTCCCTCAAGTTTGATCATCACTCCATGTAGTTGTTAGTGTGCATAATGTGCTTCTAGGTCTACACTTTTCATTCCACATCAATTCATGAATGTCTTTCCAGGTTTTGCTGTAATTCTATCCTAATGAGGTATTTTGCATTTTCTTCTATTTTTTCCTTTTTTAGAATTTGTTTAACAGATTCTTGGTGTCTCATGAAGTTATCTTCCACTAGTCCCAATGTATTTTTCAGGGAAGTAATTTCTTCATTTAAATTTTGCATGTCCTTTTACATTTGTTCAATTCCATTTTTTTAAATTTAATTTTATTTAATATTTATTCTCATTTTATACAAATAATGTTTTTTACATTAATAAAATATTCTTGTTTAAGAGTAAATGAAGTACCACCTCCCCACTTAAATATAGACTTGCTTGAGTTATAAAGGGGAGAGCAAAAAATTAAAATTAAAAAAATAATAATAGTAATAATTGTAGGTATGGCCAGGTGGTGCAATGGATGGAGTACCAGCCCTGGACCCACGAGCACCTGAGCCCACATCCGGCCACATATACCCAACAATCACCCAGCCATGTCACATGCAAGTCACCTGAACCCCATTGCCCTGCAAAAACCAAAAAAAAAAAAAAATGGGAAAAAAAGACCCAAAATAAAATAAAATAGTAATAATAGTAGGGGTGGCTAGGTGGCAGACAGAGCAATGGCCCTTGAGCCAGGAGCACCTGGGTCCAAATCTGGCCTCAGACAACCAATGATCACTCTGCTATGCGGCCCCAGGCAGGCCACCAAGCCCCATTTGCCCTGCACCCCCCAAAATAATAATAATAAAAAATGTGCTTGGGTCTTTGTTCCAACACCAACAACTCTGTTGTGGGTGGATCACATTCTTTATGATAAGCCCATGGCAAAAGTTACTTCCATATTTTTCCACCATTGCCATTGCTGATCACAACCCCCTCCTTTCGTATTTCTCCACTACCATGTACTTTATTTTCTCTCTTCTTTAACTCTGACTCTGCTGTAGGGTAGCTGAGTGGCACAGCAGACAGATCCCTGGCTCTGGGGCAAAGAGGCCCTGAGCCCCCATACCACCCCTTAGGCCTAGAATCCACCTGGCCCTATGGTCCCAGACAAGCCATCCAATCTCAGCCCCTTGCAAGAAGTAAAAAAGAAAATTTGTTATCTCTGACCACTCTTCCCCCATGATCCATCCTCTCCACCATCATGCATATCCCCCATTTCCACTGTCCCCTCTCTCTCCTTCTTACTCCAGATGCCTACACCCCATTGAGTATATATGCTGTTTCCTCTCCTAACCACCTCTGATGAAAGCGAAGTTTTCCTCATTCTCCCTTGCCTTCCCCCATTCTATATCATTGAAATAGCTCATTGAAATAAAGAAAAATCTTATTATATGAAATATCTTGGCCTATTCCTCTTTCATTTTTCTTTCTCCCATCACATTTCCCTTTTTTTTCTATTGATTTCATTTTTATACCATATTTTATCTTGGAATTCACTTTTCTCCTGTGCTTCAACTATAAAAGCTCCCTCTACCTACTCTGTTAACTGAGAAGGTTCATATGAGTATTATCAATGTCATTTTTCTATACAGGCATACATGCAGTTCATCCTCATTAAGTCCCTCATATTCCCCCCACTCCTCCTATCTCCATGCTTCATCTGAGTTCTGTATCTGAAGATCATACTTTCTGTTCAGCTCTGGCCATTCCAACAGGAACATTTGAAATTCCCCTGGTTCATTGAAAGTCCATCTTTTTTCCTGGAAGAGGACATTCAACCTTGCTGGGTAGTTGATTCTTGACTGAATTCTAAGTGCGTTTGCCTTCCAGTATATTATATTCCAAGCCCTACGAGCTTCCAATGTAGTTACTGCTAAGTCCTGTGTGATCCTGACTGCAGCTCCAAGATATTTGAACTGTGTCCTTCTGGTTGCTTGTAATATTTTCTCTTTGACTTGGGAGTTCTGGAACTTGGCTATTATATTCCTAGGGGTTGGTTTTTTGGGATCTCTTTCTTGGGGGGATTGGTAGATTCTCTCCATTTCTATTTTACCCTCTGCTTCTAGAATATCAGGGCAATTTTACTGTAGTAATTCTTTGTAAATGATGTCAAGGCTCTTTTCCTGATCATGACTTTCAGGTATTCCAATAATTTTTAAATTATCTTTCCTAAGTCTGTTTTCCATATCAGTTGTTTTTTTCAATGAGATATTTCACATTTTCTACTAATTTTTCATTTTTTTTTTGGTTTTGAAGTATTGATTCCTGATTTCTGGTAAATTCATCAATCTCCCTGATTTGTTCTCCTCAGAGAGTTATCTTATCTCATTTTCCATCTGGCCAATTTTGCTTTTTAAAGCATTCTTCTCCTCCATAACTTTTTGAATTGTTTTATCCATTTGACCCAGATGGTTTTTAGCATGCTATTTTCTTCAGCATTTTTTTGGATTTCCTTGACTAGGCTGCTGACTTCATTTTCATGTTTTTCCTGCATCTCTCTTATTTCTTTTCCCAGTTTTTCTTCTAACTCCCTCATTTGATTTTCAAAGTCTTTTTTGAGCTCTGTCATAGCCTGAGTCCAATTTCTGTTTTTCTCGGAGTCTTTAGATGTAGGAGCTTGTGCTTCTTCATCTTCAGACTGAGTATTTTGATCCTTCTTGAGCTCATTTGCAAAGTATTTCTCAAGGGTGTTCCTCTTTTTTCTCTGCTTGCTCATTTTTCCAGCCTGAGCCTGGGCTTGGGGTGCTTCCTGAGCTTTTGGGACACTCCCACAAGGGTCTCAGTGTGTGAGGCTCTGTCCTCCCTCCTGTTCTTTGAATGACCATAAACGCCCCCCTCTGCCACGGGGCTGAGGTGGAAAGGGCCCTGCTGTTCTGTGGGGGGCCTAGACTGCAACCAGGATATGAATGTGGTCAGAGCCCCAGAGTCCTGTTCCAGGGGCAGAGCTCTGCAGTCTCTCTCTTCACTCTCCTCCCTCAGCTCAATGAGCTCATGCCCTGGGGGCTCCTGCTTACAGGCTCTGCCTGCTTCTGTTCCTGGATCTGGGTTGGTGAAAGACCATGTTGCTTGCTGTGTGCCCTGAGGGCTGGGCTCCACGTACTCCCTCTGGCAGAAGTCCCCTGCTGTTCCCCCACTTTGTGCCTGGTGCTCCCAGGGTGTAGCTCAGGAGACGCCCCCGCCGCGGTGAGGCACAGCTCCCAGCGCCCTGGGGCTGCCTCTGGGAGGCTGAAGTTCTTTGGCTCTGGTGGGCCACCCCTCTGGTGGGCTGTCCCTCCAACACCAGGGAGCAGAGCCTTTCTGCTGTTTTCCAGGTTACCTTGAGTAGGAGAACTGTCTCACTGGGTCCCTCTGTGGGTTCTGTCTCTCGAAAATTTAGTTAGTTTTTTTTTTTTTTTAGTGAGTTTTATGAGAGAGCGCCTAAGACTCCGTACTTTCTTGTTGCCATCTTGGCTCCACCCCCTCAATTCTATATTTAAAGAAGTCATTATTTTTTCCCATTTGCCCAATTGTGAATTTGAGGGAATTAATTTCTTTTTGTATTTGTCCAATTGTATTTTTAAAACTCTTGTTTTCTTCTGTGACTTTTTGTTGTAAGAAGTTAATTTTCCCTCGCATGATATTAATTTTCTCTTGCATTTCTTTTTCCAATTTTTCCATTTGATTTTTAAACTCCTTTCTGATCTCTTCTAATAAGTATTTCTGGGGTAGAGATTAATTCATATTCTTTTCTGAAAGTTCATATATAACACCCCTTTATTCTCCTTTTCTGAACTAGTATCCTTATCTCCAAGATGAAATTTAGTAGACTGGTTTTTGCAGAACTTTCTTCATTTTGGGCTTTGTTAAGTTTCCCTAGGGTCTTGCATTAGGGGAAGACCTTGTTCGCAGACCTCCTCCTTTCCTCCATAATACGTTTGGGTTCTGATAAATCAGAGTGAGTATAAATAGTTCTTTTTCTTTTGGCCTGAAACTGTGAGGGTCTACTTCTCCAATCCTTTTTCCAAAATTTTTTAATAGAGGCGATTCTTTGCCTCATTACTTACCTAGCTCCACTCATTGAATGGGCATTGCCTCAGACAAATTGAGACCTAGGAAAGACCTTAGCTTAAAAATATCAAGTTATCCTACTATATCTGAAATCAACTTCAGTTATCCTGATCTTGTTAGTAGACCCAGATAGCTCCAAAGGAGAATATAAGGTTGGTGACCACAGTGCTCAGAAGAACTTAATTCAAATTCACTTACAATGCAATATATCACCTTCCTTCTGTCTTTGATCCCCTTCAAGAATGAATGACAAACATCAGCAAAATCAATGGGAAGGTAAATGATCTTTGCAACTCAAAGGAATATAGTGTTGTGAGGGGGCTACCAAGTGAGGGATGGGAGAATGCAGGGGCATCCAAGGCTGTGATGTGAAGAAGGAGGGCTGAAAAGGTGAGGGTAAGGCTCTGTCTTTGTGTATCACTCCCAGTGGCAAAAAGGTGGATTGAAGGAAGGCAGAAGGTACACAGAGTTCAGTATGACAAGGTCCAATGAATCTCTTAACCTTTGCAGAGGGAGCAGGCAACAGTCCACCTCATTGCCCTTGTGTTTGGGAAGGGGAGGTCTTTTGCCTGGTGGGCTCATCCTTTCAGAGCTGAAAGGGATTTCAGTGGTCACCTTGTGCATTCCTTCAAGATGCTTGTGTTGCTCTGACTGAGGCAGAGGGAGCAGAATGTGGAAAAGCTAGAAATGAACACTGTTTTATTCAAGTATATTTCAAACAAGCTTTGCAAGACCTACCAAAAGAGATTTTGAGGACAGAAAAGATAGTGGGATTTTATGACTGTTCTTCATGTTTTCCTTTGATTTTTTTTATTTTTATTTTTTTTAATTTAATAAAGGATTATCACCAGAATATAATCCCTAGCTATTTAAAATTTTTGCAGTGATGTTTTTAGAAACCATGATAAAAATTACATAGATATAATTTTAAGGGAGAAAATACTGTTTCTACACAGATGAAGAATATTAAAACAAATCCAAAATCAATGTTTTATATGACTTTATTCATATTCTCAATTCCATAAACTCATATCTCTTAAATAGATGTATAGAGAAATGCCTTCCAAAAAAGCTCTAGCTATTCCATAAACCTCTGAGGTATGGAATTTTTGTTAATGCCTTTATAACTTTGACCTATTCCTCCCATTCCCACTATTATCAATCTTAGCTCTATATAGCATTTGAAAAATGATTTTGTTGATACATATTCTCCAAAGTCATTTCTATTTTGAAAAAAATAAATGGACCAATTTTTCTCTGATTTGCTTTGTCTTGACCCCATAGATTATGGGATTTAACATGGGTGGGGCTAAAATAGCCACATTGATTGTTAGAGAATGAATATGAGGAGGGATATGGCGCCCAAAACGTTGGCTAAAAACTGTGAAGATTCCTGGAACATAGAAGAGGACAATGACACAGATATGAGATCCACAGGTGTTGAGAGCTTTATGGCGAGCATCCTTGGAAGGAATACAGAAGACAGCTTGGAGAATTAGTCCATAGGAAGTTATTATGAGGATAATATCTAAAAATATAGTTACTGAAAGGACAAATAGTCCATACCAGATATTCACATGTATGTCATCACATGCATACTTGGCCACACCAATGTGCTCACAGGATGTGTGAGGAAGAACATTATTTCTGCAGAAAGTCAGTCTAGAAATAAGGAATATTAGAGGAAAACATGTGCCAAAGCCCCTTAACAGAACAGCTAAGCCAAATTTTCCAGTGACTAAAGGGGTGAGTATCATATTATATCTCAAAGGATAGCAGATTGCAATGTATCGATCAAAAGCCATCACTAACAGAAACCCTGACTCCATTACATATACAGCATTAATAAAGAACACCTGTATAATGCATCCACCAAGGGAGATCTCCCTGTCATCGAACCAAAAGATGGACAATGATTTGGGTACAGTGGTGGTAGAGAAAATAAGATCAGCAGCTGACAGCATGGACAGAAAGAAATACATGGGTCCATGAAGGGTTCTCTCAGTGATAATGATATAGATGAGAAGAAAATTCCCAATGATGGTAGTAAGGTAGGATATCAGGAAAGGGATAGAAATCCATCTGTGCTGTTCTTCCAGTCCAGGAATACCTACCAGGATAAAGATGGTATGACTAATACTGGTATGGTTCATACTGGTCATATCTGGAATCTGTAGATTCCTTCCTGTGGGAAGAGATACAGTTTTGTCCATCATGTAGGTTCAATTTTAGGGAAATGTATAAAATAGATGAAATTTCTCTTTGCTTTTGGTACATACTAGGTTTTGCCAAACTCTACTTCTGTAAGTTGTTATCTTCTCCAAAACATGTTCTCTTTAGTGTTGCCATTGTTCCCTATCACACATTTATTCTCCCAATAATCAAAATCTATCTTTCAGGAGAACAGTGATGACTTTTAGTGGCAAGAAAACTTGGCTATTCAAAAAAAGATGTTTCTGGGGTGCTTAGGTGGCACAGTGGATAGAGCATGGGCCCTGGAATTAGGAGGACCTGAGTTCAAATGCAGCCTCAGACACTTAATAATTACCTAGCTGTGTGGCCTTGGGCAAGCCACTTAACCCCATTGCCTTGCAAAAACTAAAAACAAACAAGCAAACAAAAATGATGTTTCTAACCCCCTCTAGTAAATTTGGAATTCTCTTCCATTTTTTCCCTTTTCAGTCGTTCATGTAAGCCCGAACTTTCAGGAAGGTTAGAGTTGTTAATTGGAGCTATATAAGTGCCTTTAATTTCTATGTAATTGCTATGTAATCTAATAATCAGTCTGGGCATACAGAAAACCTCTTAGCTCTGAATAGGATACAGTACTGTGTAGGAGCTCCCTTCTGTCAAAGACTCTTTCTCCCTCAGCTCCAAGTTGCCATAATTTTTTTTTTATCTAAGATCCTTCAGTGTCCTTTGTCATTATTCCAAAGACAGAGGAAAGTTATTTATGAAGCTTAGCTCTCTCAATTTGCCCCTTATTCTCCTCCTCCTCCTCCTCCTCTGCTCTATACCTTGAACTTGTAATAAAAATTTGGAAGATGTCCCTAGGATTTTTATTTCCCAGTTCATATTTGTAGTCAGGGTCTGTTATATGAGTGATAAAGAATTGCCATTAAAGATTCACTCTGGATCCATCAGTTGTTAGTGTCAGATACATTTATATTCCTATAGTCAACACATATTAGTTTCACAAAAATACCAATCATAGGGAACCACAAACTACTCCATGGTTTGCTACTCTATAGTTGCTCTGGATTCCCCCATCCTCATTCATTTCATCTAAAGTCTTCTACTTAGAAGTCAAATTAACTCACCTGTGGTACTAACAGAATTCTGACACAGTAACCAACCAAAAATCCTTATTCCTAGACTTTTCCCAGATAGGCTTTATATTCACCACTCTCTGTACCTAAAAAAAAGAGGGAAAACTAGAGTGATTAAAGAACCTAAATGGCTAGAAGTACATAGAATTCACATAAAATACCTGAAATCTGTTTTTCTGGCATCCTTACTATCCAGTATGGAAATCATATCTCTGGCCTCTTTTCTCCTTTAGTCAGATTCAAAGAATATCCAAATTGGAAAGGATTTTGGGTGTCATCAAATTCACCAGATGACATCAGAGACAGCTGTCATGAAGTGGATTGAGCACAGGGACTGGAATATGAAAAGTATCCAGGTGAGATACCTACTAACTGTGTCAACCTGGAAAAATCACTAATTTCTGTGTCCTTCAGTTTCCTCTATGGTGAAATGGGCATAATAATGCTAGCTATAATTTTATAGGATTGTGAATGATCAACCTGTTAGTGAGTGTTTATGTTTATGTATATTTTAAAAAGTACTTAGTAGGATCTTTTTATATTCTTTAAATGTTTATTACTTCCCTTCCATAATTCAATACTTTCTTTCTTATATCTCTGAAAGTGTTTCTCTAACCTCTGATTGAAAGTCTTAAGTCTATAATTTCAGGTGTCTATAATTCCATGCCTATATTCCAGACACTATCTGGGTCACTCAGATTCAGTAGTGATCCTCAATAGATAGGGAGAGTGGTACTGAAAATCCCCAAGAGTCACATTTTACTCACATGTATCTAATACACTTGAGTCTAAGCAATCACAGCTTTAAAAAAAAGAAAATGCAGTTTTAAAGTCCTAAACTTGAAACCACTAAGAATATTTGAGACATCCTACATTTTTTATATCTATGTCCTTCCTTAATAAGACAGTCTCCATCTCCTCGCAGCAACTGTATAGCACAAACTATGCTGAAAAGTTATAATTGTTATGGAATTCAGGTAAATAGATGGCACAATGGAGAGGGATGATCCTGGAGCCAGGAAGACTCACTGTCCTGAGTTCAAATTTGACTTCAAATATTTACTAGCTCTGTGGCCCTGAGCAAATCACTTGCCTCTGTTTTCTTAGTTTCTTCATCTATAAAATGAACTGGAAAAGGAAATGGCAAGCCTTAAAATATCTTTGCCACAAAAAGCCCACAAGAGCTCATGAAGAAACAGATAGCAGCAACATCTTTCTTTATCCTAAGTTAAAAACCACCCCTCCACATTTTCAACCCTTGGTCCTATTCTTCCTTCAATGTCAAAGAAGCACAGCTCTGTCTAATTTAATCTATCTCCCACATGACTTCTGTTATAATGTCTGAACAAAGATATATTTATTTCCCAATTGTCCTCTTGTCTAGGTAACCAGCCCTAATTCATGCAGCCAATACAAATATGTCATAGTTGTCTTGCAAATGTGTCTTTTATTTTTAAGTATTTCAGATGAAGGAAATAAATAACTCCCCTTAACCAGATTTATATTTTACTATTGGATGCCTTTCAATTTTCCTCTTTGGGGAAATCACATGAGATCAAAGTTAAAATGTAAATACTTTCCCCAGTATCTTCAGGATTTTGGTGTAAAGAAACAATGAGCATGAGGAAGAGACTAACCCTTCCTTTAAATTCCAGTCTGCATATGAATATGTTCTGAGCCAAGAGGTTACACTTAGAGGAGACAAAGAATAGATGACTTCTGAGATATACATTAAAAATGGATGGAGAAGGGACATTTGTTTATATTGAAGAAATTCTAGTTCCACTATGAGAAATTGGTGGGTAGAAGATCTCATTTTGTCACAGGTATCCAGTCTCTTGACTTTGCTTATAGACCTCTTTCACCTCTCTTTACTATGCTGCCTCCTGAGAAGTTTCTTAAAACAAAAGGATGTGGAATATAGGCAAGGAAGAGATAAAAAATAATTGTATTCATTAGTTGTTAGGATGACTTAAGGACAGACTAATAATATTAGCTAACATTTTTGTTGCAACTATTACCTCACAACTTCCATGTGAGATAGATTCTATTATTATTTCCAATTAACTGATGATGAGACTGAAGAAGCTCCTTAAGGTCACACAGCTACTAAGTGAGGAGTGAGAGTTGAATTCAGGTTATCATGACTTTAGGCTCAGCTCTCTATCCACTGTGCCATCTACATAGACAGAGTTAGGTGTCTATTTATGTTCTTGTTTCTCAAAAACCTACCTCCCTTTAGAATTAGGAAGAAATATAGGTTTGAAATACTGAAATAATATATCATATTTTATAGTATCTGATTAATTAAATGGAAGAAGATTGTATCTGAATTACTTTAATATTTCTTAGGATTTATACCATTAATATGATTTTAAAAGACAGGATATGTGATAGTTTTTTTTAGGTTTTTGCAAGGTAAATGGGGTTAAGTGGCTTTCCCAAGGCCACACGGCTAGGTAATTATTAAGTGTCTGAGACGGGATTTGAACCCAGGTACTCCTGACTCCAGGGCCAGTGCTTTATCCACTGCGCCACCTAGCCGCCCCATGTCATAGTTTTTGAAGGAAAGGAGTGGGAGGGGGAGGAATTCTGTGCAACTGTCTAATGTGGGATGGAAAAAAGAAAATTGATATGAAAATACAATGCTAAAAATTATAAACTAAAAACAATTTTGTTTTTTATTGTTGAGGTAATGGGATTAAGTGGCACGCCAACATCACAGAGCTAGTATCAAGTGTTAAAATAGTTCTCAGAGAACATGATATCTATTAAATATAGAAATAGATACAGTAAATCTAAAAGAGAAACTTGACTAATTATTAATTTAAAAATCATTAAACTGAAAAATTTAAAAAGGTCTCCAAATCATGTAATGAGAATTTTGGAAAAAGAGGAAAAATTAAAATAAAATGAAAGATACTATTGAATCAATGAATAAAAAGGTTACATTTAAAAGCCAAATAGCTAATTTAATTAAAATATAGAAGAAAATAATTTATGAAAATTTGTGAATTCATGCAAAATAGAAAGAAATGAAAATAATAAGAATTATTCTTAATTGTATTTCATCAAAAGTGAGAACTTAAGAACTGACTAAATCTGACCTAAATCAATAGCATAAGAAAAAGATCTCTTGAAAAATCTAATCTTAGAAAAAGAAATTAAATCAGCAATAAAAGAATTAGTTAAAGGTTTTCATGAAAGATAATGCTATATTTACAAGTTGCATTCAATAAAATAAAAAACAAGCACTCTACCAAACTCCTTTTATGAAATGAATATGATCCTCACACACTAGTCAGTAAGAGAAAATTGAAGAAGCATAATGATTTCGTTGTGGAAAATAGTCTCCACCAATTCAATCATAGTGGAAATCCCTAATTGTCTAGTTAAGTCAGCTGGAGTAGTAAGACTTTAAATGACATTAACTTCACTGCTTTAATTCAAATTGATTTTTCCTGATTCCAGGGTTGAGTGCTTTATCCTACACTGTCTCCCTAGAAATTAGTGCTAATATAATTTTTTAAATACTGTCTTTGAAAAGAAAGTAGTTCAATATATCCACAAGCATTTACTGCATTCAAACTATTGCTCAACAAGCGATACAAGAATGATTTAATATTAGGCAAATACATAGCATAATTAACTACATAAATAATTAATATAATAAATAATAATGTATATTGCCATAAAAGTGATTATTAAAAACATGGAATTATATCAATAAAAATAATCAAAACCCTAAAACTGCAACACATGGAAATAAGTGAATTTATAAGATTTACTCACCATCATATAGCTAAAAAGCCATGAATCTGCAGCTTCAAAAGGAATTTTTCCTACATATCCAAATTTCTTTTCACTTCTTTATGTTTTCCTTGAGAACTGGAACTTAGAGCTTAGAGAGGCGAACAACTTAGCCTGGGGTAAAACTGATTGGAAATGAAAATGCCTACAATATGCTTAACTTTAAAATACAAACATCTTCATAAAGTGGTTCCAGATTTTCTTTCCATTATTGAACATGTTTTACTCCCCTTCAGATACCTATATTCCATTCAATTTGGCCCCTTTACTATTCCTTGCACTTTATATTCTATTACATTTCTCAGTACCTTATTACTGGTTCTACTTTTTCCCTGGAATGTTTTCTCACCTCACCTCTCTACTTCTTGGAGCCTCTAGTTCCCTCCAAGACTCAGGTCAAGTGAAATGAAATCTGAAATTCAAACTGTCAAGATATAGTTAATATTTATATAATATAATTTTTAAAACTCTAAAAGAAAAGTGTGACCCAATAATTGATGATATATTCAACATAGATGATTAACATGAGGCAATATTATAAACATTAGTTTTCCATAAATAAAACTACATATTTTATCCTCAATCTATCCAACTACCAAAAGGTTACATAATAATTTTTAAAATGTCAAAATTTATTTGAAAGAATAAATTCCATAAATCCAAAGAAAACTAGAGAAAAAGGCATAAAAGCACAGCAATATGAATATAATTCAAATTATATTATGAAGCAGAAAGTATTAAAACTGTTTAGTACTGATATAAAAGTGAAAAATAGTATCAAGGAAGACCAAGAACACACACACACACACACACACACACACACACACACACACACACGCACATGCACATGCACACACACACAGAGAGAAAATGTCTAGCACATTATAAACCCAAAAGTTTTGATGGTAAGTGCTCTCTTTTCTACAAAAGTTATGGGAAAACTTGGAAACAGAGTGATATGATTAGGCAACCATCTTATCAAAATAAACAGCAACTTAATAAGTATATTGAAAAAATAGGTGGAGTTCTGCCAAATTTCTTTTATGATAACAATAGGATGCTGATACCTAAAACAGGAAGAATCAAAAAGATGGAAAATTATAAACCAATCTCTCTAATGATTATTGATGCAAAAAATTTTAAATAAAATTATAGCAAAGAGAATGCAGCAAATTATTATTATGATAATACTTCATAATCAGGTAAGATTTATGTCAGAGTCAGGGATAGTTCAATGTTAGGAAAACAATTTACATAATTAACCATACTGATAACAAGATTAACAGTATTCACATATTTAACTAGATGCTGAAAAAGCCTTTGATAAAATATAGCACTCATTACTATTAAAAAATACTATAGAGCATAGGAATAAATGAGTTTTCTTTAAATGATAAGCAGTATCTATCTAAAAACATCAGTAAACACTACATGTAATGGGGAATGAACTAACAGCATTTCCAATAAGATCAGGGATCAAACAAGGATCTCCATTATCACCACTACTCAAAATTGTAAAAATGTCCACTTTACCAATAAGAGAAGAAAGAAAGATTAAAGGAATTAGAATATGCAATAAAAACAAAACTTTCACTCCTTGCAGATGATATGGCAGTATGTTTAGAGAATCCTAGAAAATAAACCAAAAATTACTTGAAATAACAACTTTAGCAAAATTGCATAAATCATCAGTATTTCTATATATGACTAATATAGCCTACCAAGAAGAGCTAGAAACAGAAATTCCATTTAAAATAACTGTAGACCACATAAAATACTTGGAAATCTACCAGAAACTATATGAGTACAATCACAAAATGAAGTCATATTTAAACAATTGTAAAAATAGCAATTACACATGGTTAAGTCAAATTAATATAATAAGACTGACAATTCTATCCAAATTAAATGACTTATTCAGTGCCATATCAATCAGTCAAAAAATATTTTTCAGAGCTATAAAAGATAATAACGAAAATACACCTGAGTTAAAAATGGTCAAGGAGTTTTCTTTTATATGAAGCGAATTAATAAAAAAATGCAAAGAAAGGAAGCCTACCTGTATCATATCTAAAATTATATTTTAAAACATAAGTCATCAAAACTCTTTGGTATTGGTAAAGAAATAAAGAAGTGAATCAGTGAATTAATTTAGGTACAAAAGAAACAGTAGTAAATGACTATAATTATTGTTGATAAACACAAAGATACTAGTTTTTGACATAATAACTCACTGTTTGACAAAAATTTCTGAGAAAACTGAAAAATAGTATGGCAGAAACTAGGCATAGACCCACATCTCACATCCTATACTGAAACAAGATCAAAATGGGTACAGGATATAGACACAAAGAGTTGATACCATGGACCAATTATGAGAAAAATTAATACTTTATATATTTGATAAATATGGAGAGGGCAGAGATTTATGAGCAAAGAGGAGCTATAGAACATTATAAATTATTATATGAATGATTTTGACTACATAAAATTAAAAGTTTTGCACAAATAAAACCAATGGTACCAAGAATAGAAGGAATGTAGAAAGATGGTAAAATTTTCACAGCTAGTGTTTTTGATAAAGGACTCATTTCTAGATTATATTGAGAATTGAAATAAATTTATAGGATTGATAAAATAGTCAAAGAATATGAAAAATCATTTCTCAGAAGAAAAAATTAAAACCACCTATAATCATATGAAAAATTCTCTAAATCATTATGGATTAGAGAAATGCAAATTAAAACATCTATAAGATACCCTGTCATATCAATCAAATTGGTAGATGACAAAAAGAGGAAAATAATCAATGTTGGAGAGGAAATGGGAATACTAGAACATTAAGGCACTTGGTGGAGTTGTGAACTGATTCAACCATTCTGGAGAGCATTTTGCAACAATGCCCAAAGGGGAATAAAAGTGTGCATAACCTTTGATCCAGCAATACCACTCCTAGGTCTATATCCCAGAGAGATTGTAAAAAAAATGCAAAAAGTCCCACACATACAAAATATAGCTGTGTTTTTTTTTTTTGTTTTTTTTTTTTTTGTAGTGGCAAAGAATTAGAAATTAAGGAAATATCCATCGTTTCAGAAAAGGCTGAACAATTCGGGTATATGATTATTATGACTATTAGTGTTCTGTAAGAAATCATGAGTGGCCAGATTTTAAAGAAGCATGGAAAGACTTGCATTAGCAATACTCTGTGAAATGAGTGGAACCAAGAAAACAAAGTACATATAAACAACATTGTGAGATGATCAGCTATGATGGATGCAGCTGATCTGAATTGGTCAATGAACAAGGAAAATCCTGAGAGCCTTGAAATGGCATCCACATTCAAAGAAAAAATTGTGGAATCTGAATGCAGAGCAAAGCATATTATGTTCACTTTTTAAAAACTTCTTTTATGTTTTTTCTTATGTTTTCTCCCCTTAGTTCTAATTCCTTTTTTTTAGATTTTTTTCAAGGCAAATGGGTTTAAGTGGCTTGTCCAAGGCCACACACCTAGGTAATTATTAAGTGTCTGAGGCTGGATTTGAACTCAGGTACTCCTGATTCCAGGGCCAGTGCTCTAGCCACAGCACCACCTAGCTGCCCCACTAATTCCTTTTTCACAATAAAACTAATTTGGAAATATCTTAAATATGATTATGCATGTACAACTTTTACTAAATAGTTCTCCACCATAGGGAGGGAGGAAGGAAGGGAGGGTGGTAAAAAAATGTTGAACTCACAAACTTGAAAATGGAGGAAGGCTGAAAATTACCTTCTCATGTATTTGAAAAAGAAAAGAAAAAAAAGAAAAAATTGGAAATGAAGAAAATAAATGTTCATATCTTTATAAAATATAGGATTGAATTTTTTTTTTCAGTCATAGATTAGGAAAAGAAACTATAACTAGACAGGGAACAGAAAAGGTTTTGGTGGAAGGGTAATATGTGCACAAAACTGGTTAGTTTATTCTCAGGATAGGTTCAGATGGTAGCTTACATTGACTTTAGATCCCATAGAGCAGGGAGTTTAAATGATAAAATATAAATTCATTATTCTGACATTTAAGGTAAAGGCTCAGCATTGCATCTCTCACTATTATTCCTCTCAGCTTTCTCTCATGTTTGGAGTATTCTCCCTTCTCATTTCTCTCTTTCTCAATCCTTTATCTTGCACTGTTATTCTCAGGTGCCACCTCCTTTGAGAAACCTTCCTTGCTTCTTCTGGTGATTGTTTTCCCTTTTCTCAATTATCTTCATACTTACTTCAGTTTGTGTTTCATATCCCCTTTAGTGTATATATAAACTCTATTAGTGCATACAGGCAGTGAATGTTTATTAAGTACCTACTTTGTGCCTGACCCAGTGCTAAGGGCTAAAATTGAGTAGATAGAATATTTTTCTTCTATTTTAATGTACATAGTATCTAGGTGAATGGTTTTAAAATACTAAGTTCTTAATAAAATATTAGTAGATTTGTATGGAAGCACAGAGGTTACAGGATCACCATAAACTTTTTCTTATTAAAATTTTTTTGGCTTTTTTTTCAAGGCAATGGGGTTGTGGCTTGCCCAAGGTCACATATGGGTAATTATTGAATGTCTGAGGATTTGAATTCAGGTCCTCTTGACTCCAGACCCAGTGTAAAATTAAAATTTGAGACTGATAAGAAATAAGAATCATCTTATCTCTTTGAGAGCAAAGTTGTTGACAAAATTGCTTATGTAGCAATTTTGAAAACTCAGTATTTCTCTTTTGTGTGAATAGATGATTAAAGTTGAAAACTGTGTTTTAGAAATTGCATAATCTTTGAAGAGTTTGAGTGATATTGTAACCACTATTTGTAATCCTACTAACTGTGAGGATGATATTTCCCCTTTTACCAGTATGGGCCAGCTGTAGAAAGCTGCAAGCTCTTAACTCAGAGGGAGACGCTCTACATGACCATTTGACCAACAAGCTCTCTGAGTAATTACTTCTTCATTTTGAATAATAATAATGACTGACAAAATCAAAGTGGGACTCGGTTTTTTTCTCAACACTTTGTTTGCTAACAAACCATTTCCAAAGATTTCCTGCTCCCTTTTTTTCAGGTATTAAAGATTCACATTTTATAACAGGGTCCCCAGTTATGTCATTTCTCAGAATAAGACTGAAGAGCACAAAAGAGAGACAAAGAGAAAGAGAGATATAAAGATGGTTAAAGAGATAGGCAGACAGAAGAGCAGCAGTGAGAGTCTGAGAGAAATACAGAGTTGAAGAGACAAGAGGGACAGAGAATGAGAGGGAGAGGTGGAGACGGGAAAGACAGGGAAAAGGTGAGGCAGACAGGACAATCAGAAAAACAGAGATTGGTAGCCTGTCCATTAATCTTTCAGAGTATGTCTCTCTACTCTTCTCATTTTGTCCTTGAACTGAGGATAGAGTTTATTTTTTAATTCAGAAAATAACAGAACTGACAAGTCCTATACCAGTCCCTTGGTGGCTTAGTCACTTCATTGTGAAAAGGAATCCACAGGATTTTAAGAAATTGACCATTTGCTATCTCACTCCCTTCTGTTCCTTAATCATCTGATTCTAGCAATATAAGTTTTTTCTTCATGCCTTTTACTGACAGAACTTTAAAGCTTTTTCCACCTGACTACTATTTACAGATATGGTCGGGGAAGATACTGATCCTGAAAAGACTGAATATGTGACTTCGTTTTCCAGAACTTCAAGTCTATTTGAGGAAGATAGAGTTGTATTTACTAGTGACAAGAAAAAGGTGGGACTCTGTTCTTCTAAGAGGACTGTCACTTTTGTGTTCCTTATCTTGTCTTCAGAAAACATATTTTCAGTTTTTTTAAGGGAGAATCTACATTTGTTCCTCTTGTCTCTCTCCCCCCATCCCTGTTTCCACTATAATTCATTCCTCTGCTTGGTTTCTCTCATTGAGCAATCTGTTTTCTTTCTGGGTGTTGAGAACACATCTCTGTATCCCTGGTTCCCATTCACAGATTCTATTATCTTTGCAATGATATCCTATGCTTCAGTCCTGGTCTCTAATGCAGGGTTCTTCCACTTTCTTCTACATTAAAAATTTCACTGAGTTTCATTGCTGGACATTTTCTTTGTGGTAAGATAGGATCCCCATGACTCTGACACTCATTCTATGATTTCAGGGTATCCCAAAGGTCTTAATGGAATTGAAAACTTTAATAGTTTAAACTTCACTAATACTTTCAGAATATTTTATAAAGCTCACTCTTTTCAATGGAACTCCATCACTATTCCTTGGGTGCTTTCTGTTTTTGAAAAGTCCATGTATGCTTGTTTGATCTTTTTTTCTGAATATTTTTTTTCTCTCTGGTGTGACCATATTCCCATGTTCTCACTCTTCATTCTAAGATTATGTTTTTCTCTATATACAGTGACAATGATCATTGTTCCCCTGGTTTCCATCCATGGATCTGTTCTCTAATTCTATGATGAGAATGCATCCCTGTCACCCTGGTTTCTCTTTACATATAACACACACACACACACACACACACACACACACACACACACACACACACTCCAATCTTTATAGTCATTTTTATCCAATCAGTTTTGTTCTATATTTTTCCTTGAGGAGTCCATTAACTCTTCTCAAAAACTTACCCTGACTCTCATCTCCAGTTCCTCAAACTTTACCTAAATAACACACCAGCTTTAAATAGGTGTCCTCAAGAAGCAGAGTTGTTAGTATCTGAATGCATGAGAGAACTAAAGTTTCAGGGATTTTTTATTCTTTATCATTATAGTCCTAAAGGGACAACTCTCACCCCAGGGATTACATAACTTATATCATTTCCAAATCTTTTTCCACAGGGGAAAAATAATTATAAGCAGACATTCTTTCTCTATCATGTCTCCAACTAATTTGTCTTTATTTTTGACCTTTTATTACTTTAAACTAAACAAATTTCTAGTTCATTGTTCTAATCAAGTTTGGCTATCTTGAGAGATTCCTGATTCTCATAAACTGATAAGATAACATTCTCTATTAAGTCATAAAATGCTACAGTATCCCAAAAATGATTATCTTGACTAAATATCTTTTTTCCCTTTACATTATAAATTAATTAATCAACCCTTCCTTCACAGGAGGGTAGGGATCAGGTGGTGAGATTCAGATTCATTAGACCCAGGGTGTGAATTTATGCTCTTTTATATAAATATCTAAGTCTTATATGTATATTTAGAAATTTTCATTTACTGTCCAAGGATATTCAAAGGCAATTTACAGTTGAGGAAATCAAAGCAATCCATAGTCATATGAAAAAATGCTCCAAATCATTACTTATTAGAGAAATGCAAATTAAAAAATCTCTGAGATACCACCTCACAACTCTCAGACTGGCCAATGTGACCAGAAAGGACAATGATCAATGTTGGAAGGGATTGGGGAAATCTGGGACACTAATAGATTGTTGGTGGAGCTGTGAACTCATCCAACCTTTCTGGAGAGCAATTTTGGATTATGCCCAAAGGGCAACAAAAATGTGCATACCCTTGGACCCAGCAATACCACTACTGGGTCTATACCCTGAAGAAATGATAAAAAAAAAAGGTAAAAACATCACTTGTACAAAAATATTTATAGCAGCCCCATTTGTAGTGGCACAAAATTGGAAATTAAGTGAATGTCCTTCAATTGGAGAATGGTTTAACAAACTGTGGTATATGTATGCCATGGAATACAATTGTTCTATTAGAAACCAGGAGGCATGGGAATTCAGGGAAGCCTGGAAAGATTTGCATGAACTGATGCTGAGTGAGATGAGCAGTACCAGAAAAACATTGTACACCCTAACAGCAACATGGGGATGATGATCAACCCTGATGGTCTTGCTCAACCCTTCAGTGCAACAACCAGGGACAATTTTGAGCTATCTGCAATGGAGAATACCATCTGTATCCAGAGAAAGAATTATAGACTTTGAACAAAGACCAAAGACTATTACTGTCAAATCAAAAAAAACATTATATTATTATGTAATTTTACTGTCTCATACTTTATTTTTCTTCCTTAAGGATATGATTTCTCTGTCATAACATTAAACTGAGATCAATGCAGAACATGGAAACAATGTAAACACTAACAGAATGCTTTCTGTGGAGGGTGGGGGGGAGGGAAGCAAGAATGGGAGAAAAATTGTAGAACTCAAAATAAAATATTTCTTAAAAAAAAGAAATTCAGGCGGCTTGGTGGCACAATGCATAGAGTACCGGCCCTGTAGTCAGGAGTATCTGAGTTCAAATCAGGCCTCAGACACTGAATACTACCTAGCTGTGTGGCCTTGGGCAAGCCACTTAACCCCATTGCCTTGCAAAAAGTATTTTAAAAAAAAGAAATTTTCATTTACACAGTCAGGTTTCAAAGCAATAAATACTTCCTGAGAAAAATGTAAATTTAGATCACATTCTGCCTGGAACTAGAAGTAAGCAAGTAATATCAGCAAAGCAGAGAATGTTAAGTAAAAGTGTTATTAGAGAGAGATATGATCTCACTCATTAGCATCATAATCCTCATGATCCTCACTCTTTTAATCACCACCACAAAAACCACCATCATCATTACTGTTTCCCTCAAAAACATCCCTGACTGTACTATCACAGAATTCTCTCCTGAGTCTTCTAGAACTTTGTTACTTACTCTCCCTTGGTCCTTTGCTGAAATGGAGCAATCTTTTTATGGTCTACTTTATGACCTATAATAAATACATAACATGAAAACCTAAGCACAAACAAGATACATACAGATAAATTAGAAATTATCAATAGAGGAAAAATTATAAGAATGAAGAGGCATTGGCGAAACCTTTATCTAGAGTTTATCTGGGACTTGAAGGAAGCAAGGTGATACAGACAGCAAAGATGAAGAGGGAGAGATTTCCATGAATGGAGAACAATGAATGAAAATGCATGAAATGGTAAGATTCCTATGTGGGAAGAGTGAAGAGGTCAGTGTCACTGGACCATAGCAAGCATGGAATTGAGTTATGTATGAGAATACCAGAATGATAAAAGGGTTGTGAAGGGTTTTGAATATCAAATAAAGCATTTTAAATTTAATCTATGAGGGGATGGGGAACAAGTGGAATTGATTGAATGGTACTGAAGATGATATGATTAGACTTTAGTTTTGGGAAATTCAATTTGAGGATTGGAGTGGAAAGGGATACAGAAACAGTCCACATTTGAGGTGATGAGAGTCTGTACAAGGGTAGTGGAAGTATTAGAGGAGAGAAAAGGGACTATATGATAAAGGTTTTAAGGGTCAAATTGACAATAATTGACAACAAATTGGAAATCAGGAAATGAGCAGTATGAGGAGACCAGGATTGTAATCATATATATCATGTGATTACAGAGTTACAGAATTCTATAATCTCAAATTTTCAGAGTTCTATTTCAATAAACTTCATAATTTTACATTCATCTCTCATATCTCAAAGATAAAGTAGCCACTCACTATAACAATGCAGATTCAAGTTGATTCATGACCCCTAATCCTACTCATGTCAGTTTTCCAATATAAATCCTTCATGGTTAATCTACCCAACAGGTAGAGGCCTTGATCCAGATGTGTTGCCATTGAGTAGTTGCTAATGGAATAGATTGACTGTACATTAATCATCCCCCTGCCTTGTCAAGTGACTGACCCACAAAAACCAGAGTTTTAAGATGGATAACATCCTTTACACTACTTGCCCATGCAATGCTTTGCTGGTTGCTGTTTACTGATGTATATGATGTGTCTCTTCATTGCTTTTTGGGCAATTGTCAACTTTATTTCTATAGAGATTATGGGTTATTCTATAATTCACAAATATAGAGTATCAACAGAAGAAGTTTATTGCTTTAAAAAAAAGAGGTTTTTGTGATAAAACTTTGAACCTCAAATATATAGAGAATTCCCACAACATGTGTGTATGTAAGTATGACCAACAGCCAGATTTTCTATAGATAAGAACTGAAAGAATATGAGCAATTTTCAAAGAAAAATTTGAATTATATTATGTTCCATAAACATATGATTAGATATCAGCAATAATATGGAAAAAATCCAAATTTCCAACAATAAAAATTTTAGACAAAGAATTTTTATTTCATAATAAATAATTTGACATAAAGGATACATTTATTATAAGCTTTGGGAGAGGAAAGAAGAATATTGTCCCAAAGGAATTTGAAAGTAATTTATATAATTCTTGAAAGAAATCTGCAATTATATATATACATATATATATATGTATGTATACAAGTGTTTAAACATACTCATATATGTTCTTTGATCCAATGCTGCATCTACTGGGAAGTCAATTTAATGAGACTGAAGACAGAAAGCTCTCATTTGTACTAATATATTTGAAGCAACATCTTCTATTTAATAAATAGAATTATAATTCATGTTTATTAAAAATGGAGCTATTAACCAAGAAAATCATATTGAAAATCAATATGGAAAAACTCAGAAAAAAATTTAGACTTGTATGAACTGATACAGAATGAAGAAAACATAGTGAGGGCATTCTGCATATTGATTAATGCAAATAAAAGCAACATCAAAAGAAAGCAGAGTCCATAATAGTTTCAGGAAGCAATAAGGTCCTGGAAAAGCAATGATAATGTGACAATAAAAATGTTTTGAGACATAGTTTCTAGTTAATTTAATTATTTTATCAATAAGCCTAACAACTATTCAATAAATGGATGGTCATTTGACTGTCTCTCTAAGACCAAAATCAATCCTGATGGTGAGTTTACAGAGTATATATCCTTCCAATAGGGGCTGATGCTACCTCATCATCATATCATCCGTGCAGAGAGTATCTGTGCACCTTACCATTTCCAGCTGTACCACACCATTCCCAACCTCAGGCCATTTAAACAAAAGGATATGTCTGCATTCAAGCTTGAATATAGCAGAGTGGGCTTCCCCACCAAGGGCAGCAGCTAAGTGACACACTGGAAAGAACACGGTCTTTGGAGTTAGGTGGATGGAAGTTTGATTTCAGCTTCAGACACATGACAAATACTAACTGTTATTTTGGTCAAATCACTTAACCCCGCTGGCCTGCCAACAAGGGCCATCTCCAGTTATACTGATTCATAGCTGGTCACTGAATCCAAATGACTCTGGAGAAAAAATTGAATAATTTATCAAAGCATCCCCCTCCCTCAAACTGGTCATGCCAGTGTTCCTCTGAAGAAAATCTTAACTTTGAAAATAAGGAAATTAGAAGGGGAAAATGTCTGTATCTCTCCAAGATATTGGCTGTTTATAATCCTTTTTCACAATAGAACAACTCTAACACTTCTCGTATATAATTTAAGCCTTTTCAAATATCACATATTTATTTGAAAAATTAAAGGCAAAAATGATTTTTAAAGTAAAATAGACAACACTTCGGGGATCCCTCTTCATCCTGTATCCATTCCTCTGTCCCCAGCAGGAAGAACAGCTTAAATATATACATCTTTGTTTTGTTTGTTTTTGTTTTTATTGTCAATTCCATCTCTTTAACTTTTCCATTTTTTGTTTCTGGCTTGTTTTAGATTTTTATGAATTTTTTGTTTTTGTGGAGGTTTTTGCTGTGTTTATTTTTTACAAATAGATTTGTATCACATATTATCCACTATGTTCACACGCTCTCTAAACTTTCCTTGTAAGTCTCAACTTTTCTTAAGCCTGGGGTCTCTAGGGTAAGCACCAAAAGACATTTTGTTTAAAATGTTTCACCATTAGGATCAGTCCTAATTGGAGACAATTTTTGAATAACCAATATTACGGTCTCCCAACTTTGTTGAAAAATCTACACCTTTGATATATCTTGTGTCCAGAGATATAAAGTTGTGTGTATGTGTGTGTTTTAAAAGTTCCTACAGAGGAGTTTTCTTGTTATCTTATGGAATGACCAATTAAAAGATTACAGTACAATAGATTCAGAATACAATGAATTCAATTTAATTTAACAAATTCTGTTATTCTTGATGTGTCCTAGGTTCTATTTAATGTTTTGATGATGATATAAAAGTTAGTAATGTAAACCTGGGCTTCAGGCCTGGTAAATTTGAATAATACTCTTCATTGGTATAGAGCTATTGACCCAATGCTGTTTCCTTGTAAGGGACTGAGTTCATGTGAAAGTTTAAGGAAAGAGAGATTTTTTTCTTTCTTCTCACTTCAAGTGAAGATATATGTGGTTCTAGGGGATCTGTGGAGAGAATAACAGAAAGAAAAAAATATTTTAGGAGGCAAATATGTAGAGGAAAACTCAATCACTGTTCTCAAAATGTCCATAATTTCCATCTAACTTTCCTAAAGACTGGTCAATTTGCCTTTGTGTAAGAGATGGCATTCTCCCTCTTGGTTAAGCTGAGATATTGCATTTACAATGGAATAATTTATTCATTTCCCATGCTATTTGTGCATATTATAGTGGGATAATTTCTCTGATTTCTATTTCATATCTCCTCAAAAAATAAGTTTATACACTATTAACTCTTTGTTCTAGCCTTTTAGGTAAGTAGTATTTGATGGAAGGGAATCAAGCCCTCAGAATAAAATTTTATAAACCATAAAATTTCTCTCTCATTTAGGAATAATGATCAGAAAATAAGCCTGATTTATAAACAATATAATTTTCTATAGACTGGAAATAATTTTTGAGGTGAGGCAGATAGATTTACTTATAGTCTAGTACTCTTCTCTTTTAGAAGCGCAGAATGATCAACTTGTGAACCCTTTTCTAGCCCCTTCTAAACAAGAATCACCTATACCAAAACTGACCATGTACTAGGGTAAAAAAATCTTTTAGTCAAATGCAAAAAGGCAGAAATAATAAATACAGACTTCTCAGATCATGATGCAATAAAAATTACATGTAATAAAGGATCACAGAAAGATAAACCAATACCTAATTGGAAATTAAATAACTTTATCTTAAATAATGGGTGAATCAAACAGCAAATAATAGAAATAATCAATAATTATATCCAAGAAAATGTTAATAATGAGACATCATACCAAAATTTATGGGATGCAGTCAAGGTAGTTTTGAGGGGAAACTTTATATCTCTAAAGGACCATATGAATAAAATAGAGAAAGAGGAGATCAATTTATTGGGTATGAAACTAAACAATCTAGGGGAAAAAAACAAATCAAAGATCCACAATTAAATACCAAATTAGAACTTCTGAAAATCATGAGAGAGAACTTAATAAAATTGAAAGGAAGAAAATTATTGATCTCATAAGTAAAACTAAGAGTAGGTTTTATGAAAAAGTCATTAAAATAGACAAACCTTTGGTTAATCTGATTTTAAAGAAAAAATAGAAGATAACCAAATTACCTGTATCAAAAATAAAGTGGACTAACCACTAATGAGGAGGAAATTAAAGAGATAATTCAAAGCTGCTTCACAGGATTGTATGCAATACATTGGAAAACCTGAATGAAATGGATGGATATTTACAAAAATGCAAACTGCCCTTATTAACAGAAGAGCAAATAAATTACTTAAAGAACCCCATTTCATAAAAATAAATTGAAGAAACCATCAATAAGCTCTATAAGGAAAGAGTCTCCAGGTCCAGATGGATTTACAAATGAATTCTACCAAATATATAAGTAACAATTAATTCCTATTCTACACAAAGTAGTTAAAAAATAGGAGAGAAAGGAGTTCTACCAAACTCGTTTTATGACACCAACGTGGTGCTGATAACTCTAACAGGAAGAACCAAAACAAAGAAAATTGTAGACTAATCTCCCAAATGAATATTGATGAAAAAATCTTAAATAAAAATTTAGCCATGAGACTACAACAAGGTATTACTAGGATAATACACTATAATCAGGTAAAATTTATCCCAGGTAAGCAGGGATGGTTCACCATTAGGAAAACACTCAACATTATTGAACATATCAATAGCAAAAGCAACAGAAATCACGTGATTATCTGAATAAATGCTGAAAAAGCCTTTGATAAAATACAGAAGTCATTCCCATGAAAAACACTAGGAAATTTAAGAATAAATGGAGTTTTCCTTAAAATAGAAAAAATCTAACTAATAACCATCAACAAATATTATCTGTAATAAAAATAAGCTTAGTGCATTTCCAATAAAATCAGGAATGAAACAAGGAAGTCCATTATCACCATTACTATTCAATATGCTATGAGAAATGCTAGCAGTGGCGATAAGAGAAGAAAAAGAAATTGAAGGAATCAGAATTGGCAATGAGGAAACAAAACTTTCACTCTTTGCAGATGATATGATGGTGTACTTAGAGAAAACAAGAAAATTGTCTAAAAAACTCACTGAAACAATTAACAAATTCAGCAGTCTCAGGATATAAAATAAACCCACATCAGTGTATGTGTGTGTGTGTGTGTGTGTGTGTGTGTGTACATATATATATATATATATACATATATATATATATATATATATATATATATACAGCAAAGTCCAAAAGCAAGAGATAGAAAGAGAAATTACATTTAAAGTAACTATAAATAATATTAAATACTTGGGAATCTACCTCCCAAGATAAATCCAGAAACTGTATGAACACAATTATAAATTTCTTTTCACCCAAATAAAGTCAGATCTAAATAACTAGAGAAATGTCAAATGCTTATAATAAAAATTACAATTCTACCCAAATTAAATGATTTATTCAGTGCCATACCAATCAAACTATCAAATGACTACTTTACCAAGCTAGAAAAAAATAGTAACAAAATTCATTTGGAGCGATTAAAGGGCAAGAACAGCAAGGGAAGAGATGAGGAAAAAAAAATTTAAAGGAAGGGGGCCTAGCTCTACCAATCTAAAACTATACTATAAAGCAACAGTCATCAAAACTTCCTGGTATTGGATAAAAAATAGAGTAATGGATCAGTGGATTAGGATGGGTTTTAAAGAAGTCACAATAAATGATTGCAGTGATCTATTTAAAAAACCTGAAAATATCAGCTTCTGGGATAAGAACTCACTTTTTAACAGAAATTACTGGGAAATCTGGAAAATAGTATGGTAAAAACTAGGCATAAATCCATTTCTCATACCTTATACCAAAATAACATCAAAATTGGTACAGGATTTAGAAATAAAGAGTGATACCATAGATAAATCAATAGACCAAGAAATGCTCTCTCTATCAAATCTATGGAAAGGAGATAGATTTAAGACCAAACAAGATTTAGAGTACATTATAAATTGTGTAATGAATGATTTTGACTATATTAAATTACGAAGTTTTTACACTAATAAAATCAATGCTGCCAAAATTAGAAGGAAAGCAGAAAGCTGGGAAACAATCTTCACAACTAGGAGTTCTGATAAAGGTCTCATTTATAAAATATATAGAGAATTGTATCAGATTTTTAAGGTCATAAATCATTCTCCAATTGATAAATGGTCAAAGAACTGAACAGACAGTTTTCAAATGAAGAAATTGAAGCTATATATAATCATATGAAAAAAGTGCCCCCAAATCATTATTGATTAGAGAAATACAAATTAAAACAGCAATGAAGTATCATCTCACACCTATCAGATTGGCCAAGATGAAAAAAAAAAGGGAAAATGATCATTGTTGGAGAGGTTGTGAGAGAATTGGGTTATTGATGCGTTGTGAACAGATCCAACCTTTCTGGAGAGCAGTATGAAACTAGGCCGAAAGCAAAAAAAAAACAAAAAAAAAAAAACCTGTTCATACCCTTTGATCCAGAAGCTCCAATTCTAGGTTTATATCCAGAAGAAATTATAAAAAAGGGAAAAGTCCTATAGTCAACATATTCATCTCAGCTCTTTTTGTAATGGCAAAGAATTGTAAATTGAGGGAATGCCCATCAATTGGGAATGGCTAAACAAGTTATAGTACATGAATACTATGGAATACTATTGTTCTATTAAAAAAACTATAAATGGTCAGTCTCTGGAGAACCATGTAATGACTTGTGGGATCTGATGCTGAGTGAAGGGAATAGAACCAAGAGAACAATGTACACATCTACAACATTGTGAGATGAACAACCTTGATGGAAGCAGCTCCTTTCAGCTGTCCAGAGAACTATGACAACTGTATTAGACTGGACATGGACTATACCCCCAGCCAGAGGAAGAAAAGCAAAACAAAACACATACACAAAAAAGACCTTCACTTCTGAAGCTGATGAATATTTTATAAAAATTGTCTCTAATTTAATCTCTTTCTCTTACTTCTAATTCCTCATAACAAAAATTACTAATCTGTAAACATGTTTATCAAAATCTGTATGTACAATGCTAAGCTGACTGTTCACTGCTGAGGGCAGGGGTTGGGGGGGGGGGTTGGATGGGAAGGGAGGATGGAAGGAAATTTTTTAAGTTAAAAATATACATGTACATATGAATGAAACAAAAAACAACAACTGTTTTCTTCACATTGTTAAAAAAAAAAGAATTAGTGTCTACTTTCAAGAGCGGTAGCTCAGATTCCAGAAGTTCAATTCTCCATGTTAATCCCTTTTTTAAATAAAACATGTGGACATTACAAAAACCTACATGGACAATATGCACCCTACAGATAAAGCACAACCTTGTCATATGGCATTTAATATATAGTAGGGAAATACGATGCATGTTCAATGACTGTAAAATACAAAGAATCATAAAAAGGCATACAAAAAAGAAGTAAAAAGAAAATAATCCATGTGTGTTACAAGGAGATATAATTTCATTATTGAGAGATATCAGTGAAGAATGCTGATAAGAGACAACTTTATGGAAGAGGTCAGTTTGTGTTAGATTTTCACTTATTGGAATCAAGAGTATTTAAGGGGGTAAAGTAGTTAGGTGGAGCCAAGGTGGCAGTGTGAACCTAGCATGCTCCCACAGCTTTTCCCTACCAAAGATAAATGCCCTGACATTCAAACTACAGATTCATCAATAAAAAGAAAGTATTCAAAAGGATTTTCAATGGTAGACATCATGGAGGATCTTCAATGAAAGTCTGTCTTTTTTGGAGACAAGGGGAAATAAAGCCCAGGAGGAGGAAAGCAGGAAAGTCAGTGTAAGTGTGAGTGTAGTCAGTGCTGGATCCTGATTGTTTGATAACATTAGAGGTCCTGGCAGCTAGATAACAAGCCAGCAGGGAGGGTCCCAACCCGAGGGTCCCAACCCCAAACAAAATATGAACCCTGGCAACATCAGGTAAAACACAGGACTGGGTTGGGAACAGACCACTGCAAAGTTATATTCTGAGCACAAAGGAGGAAACAAACCTCTGCAAAAGTAAGTCCTGAAATGCAATGACAAGCCAAGGAATCAGACCCCAGTCCCAGTATAAAAAGTTTGAATCTATACTCCCTATACCTCAGGAGCAGAGCAAAAATAACAAAAATGAGCAAAATAGGTAAAAGAACATTCACTATTAAAGATGGTAATCTATGTCAGAAAAAGAAATCAGTGAAAAATCACTCACAGGGGAAGTCTCAAAAGAGCCTATGAATTAGACTCAAATCCAAAAGCTCATAGAAGAGCTTAAAAATAGTTTAAAAACCAAAGAAGAGAGGAAGAAGAAAATGGAAAAAAAAGAAATGAGAGTCATACTGAAAAATTATGAAAAATTGACCAGAGAATGCAACACCTTTAAAAAGGAAACACAAAAGGTAATTGAAGAAAATAAAAATCCTAAAATTTAGAATTGAATAAATAGAAACCATTGAATCTTTCAGATTACAAGATTCCATCAAACAAAATTGAAAGGTTAAAAAAATTGAAGAAAACGAAGTATATTTTAGGAAAAACAAATGACCTGGAAAATAGATCCAGGTGAGATAATCTATGAAACCCAAACTACAAAAAGCCTAGATCAAAAAAAGAACATAGAAAACATCATGAAGGAAAATATCAGGGAACACTTGTTTAAAATTTCTAGAGCAAGAAGACAATATAACCATTGAAAGAATATAAAGAACCCCTCCAGAAAGAGACCCCAGGGCAAAAACTCCAAGAGCTGTTATAGCCAAAATCCAGAACTCTCAAATAAAGGAGAAAATATTGCAAGTAGCAAAAAAGGAAACAATTCAAATACAAAGGAAACATAATAAGACTACAAAGGACCTAACAGCCTCATCACTGAAGGATCAAATGACCTATAATACCATAAATCTGAGGACAAAGGACCTGAGATTACAACCAAGAATTTACTACCCTACAAAATTAAGCATAGGGGAAAAGATGGTGGTTCAACAAAATAGAGGACTTACAGAATTTCCTAACACAAAGACCAGAACTGAACAGAGAATTCAATTACACAACTCAAGAGATACATAAAAAGGTAAATTACAAGGGGAAGGAAAAAACAACACAAAACAAAATAAATATTAGTCAAGACCATCAAATTGTATACAACCCTAAAAGGAAAGATATAATACTTCTAACTCTTGAGAATTTTTCTTCTTTTAGGATAATTAAAGGGTCAAATATAATTGAAGACATTGAACTTAGAGGACTTGGGTATAGTTGGTTCTTGTATCTCCATTGAAGAGATCCAAGATGACATCAGTTTGTATGAGACAAAAAGACCTGTTGAAAAGCAGACATTTTAAGGGTCTCAGTATCCTTTGAACCACTTTAATTCTGCTGTGCTGACAAAGCTTAGCACTTTCTCTGATGAGGGCATCATAAATCGGGGGGTCGTGAGTCAGTCTCCCATAATTTACAATTATTTGTAAAGTTCTCAAGTGAGACTTTCAGAGACTCCTTGTAGAGCCCTTTGAGATATTTATAGTTAATTAAATCAGATTTGGACTTAATCTTTGCATTATTTAACAAAGGTTTAAGTACCCTGGGTAGAGAGGAGGGGCTAAAGCATAGGAGAAAATGTGCTTGGGGGGAGGGGTACAAATAGTTCATTAAATGATTTGGCTTTGGATGATACTTTGTCTCAGGAGGATTTTGTGTCCTTGGAGAGTACTTGAAAAGGGGGTAAGGTAAAAAAAATTATTATAATTTAAAGAGAATCATGAAAAGTACACTTCTAATGAGACAGAAGAAGAGAGGGTATTTAGTGACTAGGAGCTGATGATGAACTTCTCCAAGCAATGAAATTTTGTCATAATTTTTCATAAACCCTCATTTCTGATGGTATCAAAGGCCTTGGTCAGATCTTCATATGTTGTATACAAACTTCTTGGTTTAGTAGGAAGACAGATGAAATTCAATTTTATACAGATAGTAACAAATAAAATGCTTTTATGATGCCCTGAAGGCTATTTATGGTGCATCTGTTCTACTCAGTGCTAATGGATCCACATTGATTAACAGTAGGGACATGATCCTAGAGAGATGGGCTGAGGGGCGGCTAGGTGGCACAGTGGATGGAGCACTGGCCCTGGAGTCAGGGGTACCTGAGTTCAAATCCAGCCTCAGACACTTAATAATTACCTAGTTACCTAGCTGTGTGGCCTTGGGTAAGCCACTTGACACCATTTGCCTTGCAAAAATCCGAGAGAGAGAGAGAGAGAGAGAGAGAGAGAGAGAGAGAGAGAGAGAGACTGATACTTCTATAGTTTTCTTAATATACCATCATCAGTCAATGCAGAAGTCTTTGACAATTTAACTCAAGTTGAAGTCAATCAGTCTCTAACTGAAGTTCCAAGTACAGAAAAGGTTCTGAATGCTATTGGACTCCTTTCAAGTATTAAAGCACCTAGTGCTGATTCCTTTTTCCAGTTAAGATCTATAAGGTGGGGGGTCCATTGCTCATCCAAAATCTGGCTGAAATTTTCTAGGTTATATAGCATGAAGAGATTATCCCCCAAGAATTCAAGGATACCTCCATCATCATATCTCTATAAAGGTAAAGGGAATAGATTGTCCTGTGACCATCACAAGTATATTTCTCTTTTAGTAATTACTGGTAATATTCTTGCCAGAGTCCTACTCAATAGGCTGATACTTCATCTGGAAGATGATCATCACCCTGAGACCCAATGTGGCTTTGGAAAGGGTTAAGGAACAGTCGATATGGTGTTTGCTTCCTGACAACTGCAGGAAAAAAACAAATACCTAAGCATGAAAATAAACTAAGGAATATTTTGTTTTGTTTAAAATAATAACAGCTATAACCTGCTCCATTTTTCCAAATATAGGTTAGTTATCTCTTTAATGGAGGGTAGCCCTGCTCTCCTAGAGGCTCAACAGACTGATGCTCAAAAACTGGTCTGTCATAGTCTTACTGTAGCTCTGAACTCCTGATCACAAGAGAATCAAAATATTAGCCTCCCAAATGACCACTTATGGGAATGAATGTTCAGGCATAGAATGTAATAGATCATCTCTGCAGTCCCTTCCAACTCTGAGAACTGATGGTGTTAGAATTTTCAGGAATCGGGGCGGCTAGGTGGCGTAGTAGATAAAGCACTGGCCTTGGAGTCAGGAATCCTTGGGTTCAAATATGGTCTCAGAAACTTAATAATTACCTAACTGTGTGGCCTTGGGCAAACCACTTAACCGCATTTGCCTTGCAAGAAAAAGAATTTTCAGGATTCATATTTCAAAATAAAATTTGTACCTTATACTATGGTGACAAAGTGACTTCAAGAATACAAATATTGCTTCATTATCAGGCAAACCTAGATTCAGACCTACCTATGACACAGATTGCTTGTGTGATCTTTAACAACTGGCCAAATCTCTTAGTACCTCCAGGTAATTCTCTTGGACTGTATAATGGAAGTACGTTGTCAATCTGTATTGACAGAGGAAATTTTGTATTAAAACTGTGTAATCATTTTTATTAAGTCAAAGTCAATTTATGGAGTAGAAAAAAAAGCCACATAGGACTAAATTCCTCTTCTCTTTCCCTCCCAACTCCACAATCTAGAGTGGGAGAAATCAGAAATCTAAATTATAATATTTTAATTACTTTCAAATATTTACTGTAATTTAAAAAAAAAAACTAATACATCATTCTCAAAGTGGAAACCAGAATGTTATATTTTAATAATATCATGGATCCAAGATCTATTTCATATAAGTATAACCTCAGTGATAATCATAAATGATCTATTCATCTAAGAAATTTGTATCTTGCTTTATTATTTTTTTAGTTCAGACTCAATCCCTCTGGGAGAGGGCTTTCTGGTACCCTAGTCCCCTGACACAAACATTCTACCTATGGTGATATTAGGGGGAAAGGAGGGAAAGAGAGGAAGGTGGAAACCATGGGAACAGTAGGGAGAAAATCCTTTTCCTTTGTGACATTTGCAGAGCCCTAAAGATCTCACCATGCAAGAGCTTCCTTATATTTAACCAACCCACTTTCTGCCTTCATAATCCCAGTAAACCAAAACTGTAACAAACAATTCTAGTTATAATGAAATGAAAGTCTATTGTCTTCCACTTCCCAGTTAGAGCTCTTCAGCCTCTTCCCTTATAGGTTTACCCCTGGTATGCTGGCCTAAGATTAGTGATCATTCAAACCTTTCCCATTCCCCTACTTCTCAGTCACTTCCAAGCCATGCTGACAAGTTGAGTAGCATTAAATGAGGTTTTGGATTTTTAAATCTACAGAAACTATAATCTTTCTATAAATGTCGGTTTGAAAAAGTGCTCCATGGAATAGGATTAAACTTACAGTGGGTAGATATGTGGTCTAAGAGTAAGGAAGACTTTGTTTAAAAATATAAAAACAACCGACTCTCTGAGGGAAAACACACACATACAATACAATTTTCAGTGTAATCTGCATTGTTGGAATTTTTTTCATCACTTTCATGATACTTTCCAACTCTTCCTCTCCTTTATGTGATGTCTTCTCTTTTAAAAATGTAATCTCCATTAGTGCAAATATTATCTTTCTATTGTATTTGTATTCATATTGACTCAAAATAAGTACTGAATTAATATATTTTCATCCATTTATCTAGCTATCCATTCATTTACTCAATCTTTTTTTTCAATCAAAATCCTTGCAATGTGTTGTAGGCTTCTTAGGTTAAAACTCCTTTCTCTGATCTCCAGGCTTTGTTTTTTCATACTTAGCTATAGCAACCTCATTCTTCTGGAGAGCTTCCTTACTCTTCCCTACCTTTTCATTATACCCTTTAGCTCTCCTAGTTTTAATCATCTCAATAAGGCATAAATCACCCTGACCTACTTTGACTCTGATATTTAACAGGATCTTCAAAGGGTACGAACTCAGATGTCCCTGGAATTAGGAATCTTGATGTTTCTAGAGAATTTCAGAATTGAGTTAATTGTTTACTCCTGTTTTTTAAAACCTTCTCTCAAAAAGAATTCCATAAAATTCTTTTTTCCCTTAAATTGCTAAATGTATTGACACATAATTGGACAGACCAACTCATATTTTTTGTATTTAGACAACATCATTTTGTTCTTTAATGTGAATAGTATTTTTTATCATAAGTGCATTAGAGAATTTGCTTCAATATTTTTCCAACAGTTGCTATTGTAAGTTGTATTTCCCCCTATTCTATTCCCCTACCCTCATTTATTCTATTATTGATCTCCTTTCCTTCTGTTCCTATCTGATTACCCTCTCCCATGATCTTCTCTCTCTCTTCTATCACGTACACCCCTTTTCCCTTCCCTGTCTCCTATCTCTAATCCCTTTCCTCTCCTATTTTCTTCTAGGTTAAGATAATTTCTATACTCAGTTGAGTGTGTATGTTATTCCCTCTCTGAACCACTTCTGATGAGAGCAGAGTTCACTTACTCCCCCCACCTTCTCACTCTTTTACTCATTGCAAAATCTTTTTCTCATCTCTTCTATGTGAAATAACTTACACTATTCTAACTTTCCTTTCTCACCCATTAACTTTATCTTTTAAACATATTATACCTTCATCTGCAACTCCCTCCTGTGCCTTGTCTATATATACTCTTTCTAACTTCCCTAATAAATGAGGTTCATGTGAGTTATCAGAATCATCTTTTCATGCACAAATACAGGCAGTTCAGCATCATTAAATGCCTCATAATTTGTCCTTCCCATCCACCCCATCTATTCTTCACTTGAATCTTGTACTTGAAGATGAGACTTTCTAATCAACTCTGGTCATTTCATTAGCAAAGTTTGAAAAGCCCCCTATTTCACTGAATGTCCATCTTTTCCCCTAGAAGAGTATGCTCAATTTTGCTGGGTAGTTGATTCTTGATTGTAATTCAAGCTCTTTTGCCAACCAGAGCATCATATTCCAAGCTCTAAAAGCCCTTACTGTAGAAGCTACTGAATCTTATGGAATCCTGAGTATAGCTCCACAATATTTCAATTGCTTCTTTCTAGATGCTTTTAATATTTTCTCCTTGACTTGGATGTTCTGAAATTTGGCTATAATATCCCTAGCAGTTTTTATTTTGGGATCTCTTTCAGGAGGTGATCAGTGTATGATTCTTTCAATTTTTGTTTTAGGATATCAGGGCATTTTTCCTGGATTATTTCTTGAAAAATGAATTCAAGGCTCTTTTTTTTGGTACTGACTTTCAAGTAGTCCAATAATTTTTAAATTATCTCTTCTGGATTAGTTTTCCAAGCCAGTTGTTTGTCTAATAGATATTTCACATTTTCTTCCACTTTTCATTCTTTTGGTTTTGTTTTGTTTTATTATTTCTTAATTTCTCAAAAAGTCATCAGCTTCACTTAGCTCAGTTCTACATTTGAAGGAATTATTTTCTTCAGAAACATTTTGTATCCCTGTTTCCATCTAGCCAATTCTGCTTTTTATGGCATTCTTCTCCTCATTGACCTTTTAGACTGCTTTTTATATTTGACCAAAACAGATTTTTATTCATCAGTACTTTTCTATAATTCCTTCACCAAGCTGCTGACTTGGTTTTCATGATTTTCCTGCATAACTCTCATTTCTCTTCTAAATTTTTCCTCTACCTCCCTTACTTGATTTTCAAAATCATTTTTAAGTTCTTCCATAGCCTGAGACAAATTCATAATTTTCTTGGAAACTCTGGATACAGAATATTTGATTTTTTTATCTTCTGAATGTGTATTTTGGTCCTCCATAGAACCAAAGGATGTTTGGATTTTTTGCTGTTTCTTGCTTATTTCCCCAGTCCATGACTTAATTTTAACTCTTTGTTTCTAGGGTGGAAGATGCACTGTTCCAAACTTTTGAGGGTTTTTGCAGGTGGGACAATCCCTGGGGAGCTCAGTTCCTCCAAGATCTTAGGAGAAGCTCTAACTGTTATCCATACTTGTGCTCTGGTCTGTGGAGGACTACAAGCACCCTACTCAACCCTGGAACCATGAGGAGAGTCTTTACTCTGACATAGTAGTAAAGCTCCTCTTCCTGAATCTGGGGACTCTGACTGCTGGATAAATCTGAGTACGGGCAAAGCAAAAGAGTTCTCCCTCAGGGAGAACAAAGAGATCATAGCAATCTCCACCATCCCATTATTGTCCGTGGACTGAGCATTCTGTTAGCAACTGCTGGTGGTTCCCCAGACCTGTTCCTGGGTCCCTGGGGCCAAGTCTGCACTAAGGCCTGTGCTGAACTGGACTCCCCTCTCACTCTATTGTGGAAGAGTTTTTTCTGCTGACTTTATAAATTTTCCTTGGGAATTCCTGAGCTGGCAGGTCTGGGAACTGCCACCATCACCATGAGGCCATGTGCCCCCAGGGACTCAGGAGCCCTTTGGGTTGTTCTTGGATGTTTGGAGTTGGTTCCCTCCTGTGTGGCCCTCACTGTCCTGGGGTGCCTTTCTAACTCCATTGTAACAGATCATTCCTGTAGATTTCTAAGTTGACTTGGATTGGAAAATGTTTCACTCAGTCTTTTTGTAGTTTCTGTCACTCTAGAATTTGTTTATAATCATTATTTAAAGGTATTTGAAGGGCTCTGGGGAGACCTTGACAGAGATTCTGTCTCCATTTGCTATCTTGGCTCTGCCTCCCTGGAAGGTTCTCTTAAATAGTACTCATTGATAGGAAATAATGCCTTAAATCTAATCTTGTATCCCAGCATGATAGTAACCTTTCATTTTTCTTCTGAATTCAAAAGGATGGTACCTGAGTTTTATTATTCTCTGCTCAAGGAGTTGGGGACAGGGGTAGCAAGCTGGTACAGTAGAGCAATGGCCCAGGAGTCAGGAGTACCTGAGTTCAAATCTGGCCTCAGACACTTAGTAATTGCCTAGCTGTGTGACCTTGGGCAAGTAACTTAACCCCACTGTCTTGCAAAAAAAAAAGTTGGGGACAGTGAACAAATGCAAAGGTATTGTGATGTGAGAAGCATTGAAAGTTTCTCCCTTTCCCACACTCCATCATGATCACAAGTCTGAATTTGACCCCTTTGTAGTGCTTTGAAACTGCTTTTCTGTGTTAATCACAGCTTTTTTTCAGGTCAGGGTAATAAATGATTAGGATAATATATTCTCTGGAGGACCTCTGTGAAAATAGATGGTACCTAGAAAAGGAGGAATGGAGAGAACCCTCTGGCTATTTCTTATAGTACTTCTCCATCAATATAGTCTGCTCTATTACTATATAGAGGCAGAAAAACCCGAGAGACCATCTGTCTAGTCCCAAACCTTCACTTTAAAGATGAAGATCCAAAAGAAGTGATATAGTCAAATAATCAATTAGTGTCAAAATGAAATCAAATTATGATCTTCTGTGTCTCTTTGTCAAGAATGTTTTTCTGCATTTGATGAATTAGTTTATTATGAAATCTGAGAATCTTGGTGTTTCAGGGAACTGTAAGGGTCATTTACTTCATTAAGTTCCTGAACAAAAATCCCATTTACTACATACTCAATAACTGGCAGATTATTGAGATAGTCTAGATAGTGATTGAGGGGATTTTTTAGAGTGGAACCTTTGGACCAGAGTGAGGAGATGGAAGAGCATATTGCTAAGGGGCATAAAATGAACAGAACTTACTGTTTCAGCATCACTCTTTATTTTTCATAACTCTGGTTCATTTGGCTACAGCAGATCCACCCAGACACCTTTCCACTATATAGGTATCTTTCTTTTACTTCCCTAAGTCAATGAAACTCACATCACGAAATTTCTTCAAGAACAAAAGGACATAGAAACCTGAGAATTCTGGAAAACAAATGTAAATGCATTAATTAGCTTTACTGACTCTCCTGCTTTTGCATCACTTCTTAAAGGACTTGAAAGAAGACTGGTTACATTGGGAAAACTTAACAAACTAAATCCAGAACTTCTGGTCAAGATGGCAAAAAGAAGCCAGTGCTAAGGTCTCCTGGTTTTCCCTCAGAACTAATATGAATCAAGCCTTTTAACAAAATTCAAATACATGAAATATAGAGAGGAACAAAGGAGAGGCACAGATACCAACAAGGTCTGTCTCAGGGGAATTTGGGTAGACCAGGGGCAGAGAGCAGAAAGCCAGCACAGGGGCAGCAGGGTGAGACCTGGGACTAACATGAGAACAGCCTCAGAAATGTTGGCTTTGTGAACAGGCAGGAGAGCTCCAGAAAGATTAGAGGAAGAGTTCCAGTGCAGCAGTTAGACATCAATCAACTCAGCTCCACTGGTCTGGAAGAACAGGGGAGCCCCGTATTTTCAGTGGAGTCCCCTGTTCCAGTTGAATCTCCTCCCCTATCACTGAGGGAAAAAGGGTCTCTTCCCAGAATAAGCACAGCAACAACCCCCCAACCTCAGCCCTCAGGCTCAGATGTGGTCAGCAGATCTCTCTCAGGACTGAGTAAATAATGAGATGACTATACAGCCAGAGGGCCCAGCACAGATTGTTTCAGGTTAATACAGACCCTGCTGCTCCCCACACTCCCTCAGATCTAGGGAGTGGTTTGCAAATCAAGGTCACAGACACTTCAGAGAAAGCCTCTAGCACTCCCCCCCAACTGGAAGGACCACTTGGAATGTCTAAGCCCAGTGATCTAAACCTCTAGGCATTTCAACTCAAAAGTTCAAAAGTTCAGTTCGGTGAACCAGCCCGCCCCCCACAAAACAAGATCCTAGGAAAATGAAGAAATGTCAGGAGAAGGGGGGGTCCATTGAAAGCTACCTCAAAGACAAAGACCTTAACTCAGAGAGAGAAAGAACTTCTGAGGAGAATATGAATTATTCTCCAGCCAGAAAGAAATTCTTAGAAGAGATCAGGAAGAAGTTTAAAAAATCAATTGGGAAAATTGGGAAAAGCAACCCAAGAGAAAATTAACAGTTTGCAACAAGAAAATAAATCTTTGAAAAATACAATTGGGCAAATGGAAAACTTCAAAAAATAGAACTGACCAATTGGAAAAGGAGTTGAAAAAGGTAAATAAAGAAAATTCTTCTCTACAAAAACAAATGTAATCCACGGAAGCTAATGACTTCATAAGACAACAATAACCTGTTAAATAAATCCAAAGAATAGAAAAAATAGAAGAAAACATAGAATACTTCAATGGCAAAACTACTGACCTAGAGAATAAATACAGGAGAAAAAACTTAAGAATCATTGGGTTTGTGGCAGCTAAGTGGTACAGTGGATGGAACACTGGCCCTGGAGTCAGGAGGACCTGAGTTCAATTCCGGACTCAGACACATAATGATTACATAGCTTGGACAAGTCACTTTATCCCATTGCCTTGCAAAAGCCTAAAAAAAGAATCATTGGGCTTCCTGAACACATTGAGAATTTTAAAAAGCCTGGACTCAATATTTCAGGATCTTTTGAAAGAAAATTGCCCTGATATAATGGAATCAGAGAGCAAAATAGTTATTGAAGGAATACATCAATCCCCTCCTGAAATGATTCCCAAAGTGAAAACACAAAGGAATATTGTAGAAAAATTCCAGTATCCTCAGACCAGGTGGAAAATTCTGCAAGTGGCCAGAAAGAAACCATTCAATATCATGTTAGGATATCACAGAACCTGGCTGCATCAACATTAAGGGATTGAAGGACCTGAAATATGGTTTTCCAAAGAGCAAGGGAGCTTTGAATGCAACCATAATTCACTACCCTGCAAAACTGAGCCTTTTCTTCAGGGGGAAAAAAGATGAATATTTAATGAAATAGGAGATTTCCAAATTTTGGTAACAAAAAGACAAGAACTAAATAGAAAATTTGGATATCAAACAGGGGATTCAAGAGACACATAAAAAAGGTAAAAATGGGAAAAGAAAAACAATTGCTATCCAATAAGATGAAACTGGCTATACACCTACCTGGGTGAAAGATTCTCATAACTCTTGAGAATTGTAACTATGTTATAAAGAATACACTTAGCCAGAAGTAATGGACATTCATGACTTGTTTGTCACTCCTGTAGAATGATTTAAAAGCAATATCTCCTTAAGAGGGGACGGTAAAGAGGGGACAGTAAAGATATGGGAGGATGGAGGAGACTCAATGAGGCAAATCACATTACATGAAGAGGTACAAACAACCTATTGCAATAGAGGAGAAGGGAGGAGGTGAGAACTGCCTGAATCTTACTCTTATCAGATTTGGCTCAAAGAAGTATTAACTTACACACTTAGTTAAGTCAAGAAACTTATCTTACATTTCAAATATTAAAAGGGGGGGGGGGGGCGGCTAGGTGACATAGTGGATAAAGTACTGGCCTTGGAGTCAGGAGTACCTGGGTTCAAATCCGGTCTCAGACACTTATTAATTACCTAGCTGTGTGGCCTTGGGCAAGCCACTTAACCCCATCTGCCTTGCAAAAAAAAAAAAAAACCTAAAAAAATATTAAAAGGGGAAAGGAGGAAAAGGGAGGAGAGGAACTAACAAAAGGAAGGGAGGGAAGAAGGGGGCAAATGGAAATGGGAAAGATAGGGAAGGGGTGGATATAAGGGGAAAACACACTGAGGGAAGTGGTATTCAGAATTAAAATACTGGGGAATATGGATAAAATGAAAAAAGGGGAAAAATACAGAGGGAAGATAGCATGGAAGGCAATAAAGATTTAGTAATTTTAACTTTGAATGGGAATGGGATGAACTCCTCCATAAAATGAATAGCAGAATGAAATAAAAACAAGAATCCTATAATATGCTGCTTACAAGAAATCCATTTGAAGCAGTAAAGGTAAAAGATTGGAGCAGAATATATTTTGCTTTAGTCAAAGTGAAAAAGGCAGGGATAGCTATCCTTATCTAAGATAAAGCATCAGCTAAAATAGATCTCATTAAAAGAGGTAAGAAAGGAAATGACATCCTCTTTAAAAAACTACATTCATAGACAATAAATCAATTTCAATACTAAATATGTATGCACTATGTGGTACAGCATCCAAATTCTTAGAAGAGAAGCTGAATGAGTTATAGGAAGACATAGACAGTAAAACTCTACTGGTGGAAGATCTCAACCTTCCTCTCTCATATTTAAATAAATCTAACCATAAACTAAACAAAAAGAAAGTTAAGGAAACCTAGACATGATAGACCTTTGGAGAAAATTGAATGGAGGGGGTAGAAAGGAATATATCTTTTTTTTTCTGCAGTGCATGACACTTACACCAAAAAACTGACTACATATTAGGACATAGAAAACCTCATAATCAAATGCAGAAAAGCAGAAATAGTGAATACAACCTTATCAGATCATAATGCAATAAAAATAACATGCAATAATAGGCCATGGAGAAAGAGAGACCTAAAACTAATTGGAAACTAAATAACCTCATTTTAAAGGAGTGGATCAAACAACAAATTATAGACAGAATTAACGATTTTATCCTAGATAATGACAATAATGAGGCAACATAACAATGATACAGCCAAGGCTTTTATTAGGAGATATATTATATCTTTAACTGCTTACATGAATAAATTAGAGAAAGAGGAAATCAATGAATTAAGCATGCAACTAAAAAATTAAAGAATAAATTAAAACCCCCAATTAAATACCAAATTTTAAATTATAAAAATTAAAGGAGAAATTAATAAAATTGAAAGCAAGGAAACTATTGAACTAATAAATCAAACCAAGTATTGGTTTTATGAAAAAAACAATGAAATTGACAAATTTTTGGCTAACACGATAGAAAAGAAAGAAGGAAATCAAATTACTAGCATCATAAATGAAAAAGGTGAACTAACCACCAATGAGGAGGAAAATAAAATAATTAAGAATTATTTTGCCCAACTGTATGCCAATAAATTTGATAATCTAAGTCAAATGGATGAATATTTACAAAAAAATAAAAGTTGCCTGGGTGAAATGAAGAGGAAATTAAATACCTAAATTATACCATATTTAAGAAAAAGAAATTCAATAAGCTATCATGGAACTCCCAAAGAAAAAAAATCTTCAGAGATAGATGGATTCACAAATGAATTCTATCAAAATTTTAAGGAACATTTTATTCCAATTTTATATAAACTCTTTGGAAAAATAGGTGAAGATGGAATTTTGCCTAATTCCTTCTGTGACACCATTATGGTACTGATACCTAAACCAGGGAGAGTCAAAACAGAGAAAGAAAATTATAGTCCTATCTCCCTAATGAAGATAGATGCAAAAATCTCAAATAAAATCTTACCAAAGTGATTACAGCAAGTTATCATTAGGATAATAATACACTATGACCAAGCAGATTTAACAAATCTAACAGAAATCATATGATTATCTCAATAGATGCTGGACAAACCTTTGACAAAATACAGCACCCATTCCAACTAAAAACACTAGAGAGCATAGGAATCAATGGATTGTGCCTCAGAATGATAAGCAGTATCTATCTGGAACTATCAAGAGGCAATATATGCAATGGGAATAAGATAGAGGCATTCCCAATAAGATCAGGGATGAAACATAGATGCCCATTATCCTCACTACTATCCAATATTGTATTAGAAATATTAGCTTCAGCAAAGAGAGAAGAAAAAGAAATAGAAGGAATTAGAACTGGAAGGAAAGAACTAAAACTCTCACTCTTTGAGGATGACATGATGGTATACCTAGATAATCCTAAAAAATCATCTAAAAAACTATTAGAAATAATTAGCAACTTTAGCAAGATATAAAATAAACCCACATAAATCTTCAGCATTTCTACATATTACTAGCAAGATACAGCAGCAAGAGCTAGAAAGAAAAATTCCATTTAAAGTAACTTTAGATAATATAAAATATTTGGGAGTCTATCTGCCAAAGCAGACTCAGAAAACAACTATAAAACATGAAATGAAAACAACTATTAAAACGCTTTTCACACAAATAAAATTAGATTTAAATAACTGTGCATATAACTGCTCATGGATAGACCAGACTAATATAATAAAAATGACAATTCTACCTAGGTTAAACTACTTATTTAGTGTCTTACCAATAAAACTTCCAAAAAATTACTTTAATGAGCTAGAAAAAATTATAACTAAATTCATATGGAGAAACAAAAAGTCAAGACCATACAGGAATTTAATGAAAAAAGTACAAAAGAAGGTGGCTTAGCCATACCAGATCTAAAATTATATTATAAAGCAACAGTCATAAAAACTGTTTGAGATTTCCTAAGAAGCAGAATGGTGGATCAGTGGAATAGATTGGATGCAAAAGAGACAGCAGAAAATGATTATAGTAATCCATTGTTTGATAAACCCAGAGTCCAACTTCTGGGATAAGAACTCTCTCTTTGATAAAAATTGTTGGGAAAATTGAAAATTAGTATGGCAGAAACTTGGATTAACCAACATCTCATGCCCTATAGCAAGATAAGATCAAAATGGATACAGGATATAGATATAAAAGACAATATTATAAGAAAACTAGGAGATCAAGGAATAGTTTACCTACCAGATCTTTGGAAAGGGAAGCAGTTTATGACAAACAAAGAGACAGAGAACATCATTAAAAGCAAATTAGGTAATTTTGATTATATTAACTTAAAAAAGTTTTTGCCAAACTAAACCACTGTAATCAAGATCAAAAGAAATGTAATAAATTGGGAAAAAAATTAGAGCTAGTATTTCTGACAAAGGACTCATTTCTAAAATTTATAGAGAACTGAATCAGATTTATAAAAAAAAGTCCTTCCCCAATTGACAAATGGTCAAAGGATATGTAAAGGAAATTTTCAGATGAGAAAATCAAAACTATCCATAATCATATGAAAAAAATACTCTAAATCATTACTGATTAGAGAAATGCAAATTAAAGCAGCTCTGGGGTATCATCTCATAACTATCAGTTTGGACAATATGACCAGAAAGGACAATATTCAGTGTTGGAAGGGATGTGGGAAATCTGGGACACTAATACATTTTTGGTGGAGCTGTGAACTCATCCAACCATTCTGGAAAGCAATCTGGAATTATGCCCAAAGGTCAATAAAAATGTGCATGCCCTTTGATCCAGTAATACCACCACTGGGTCTATACCCTGAAGAGATCATGAAAAAAGGTAAAAACATCACTTGTACAAAAATATTCATAGCAGCACTATTTGTGGTAGAAAAGAATTGGAAATCAAGTGAATGTCCATCAATGCCCATCAGTTTGGGGAATGACTGAACAAGTTATGGTATAGGTATGCTATGGAACACTATTGTTCTATTAGAAATCAAAAGGAGGGTAGCTAGGTGGTGCAATGGATAGAAGTCAGGAGGACCTAAGTTCAAATCCAACCTCAGACACTTAATAACTACCTTGCTCTATGAAGTTCGGCAAGTCACTTAATCCCATTACCTTGCAAAAAAAAAAAAGAAAGAAAAAAAGAGATACAAAGAGGGATGGAATTTCAGAAAAGCCTGGAAAGACTTGCATGAACTGAAATTGGGCAAGAGGAGCACAGCCAAAAGAGCATTGTACATCCTAACAGCAACATGGGGGGTGATTATCAACCTTAATGGACTTGCTCATTTCATCAAGGCAATAATCAGGGACCTGGATAATATCATCTGTATCCAGAGGAAGAACTGCGGAGTTTAAACAAAGACCAAAGTCTATTACCTTTAATTTAAAACAAAGTGTTTTATTACTACATAATTTTGCTATCTCTAATATTTTATTTTCTCCTCAAGGATATGATTTCTTGCTCAACACATTAAATTTTGATCAGCGTATAATATGGAAACAATGCAAAGATTATCAAACTTCCTTCTATAGATGGGGAGTGGGGTGGAAGGAAGGGGGGAAGTGTAAAATTCAAAACCTTACAGAAAAGGATGGGTAGAAATGGTGACAGAAAGAATCAGCATCACACTAAAGGCTTCAAGATAGCCTTACAAAAAAAGAAACCTCAAGCAACAATTAAACTTAATAGAAGACATAGATGGGTTTCAATCAGGGCTGGGTGAGGGGCACACATCATGCATCCTTTGAACCTCAAAACCGCGAAATGACATCAACCTGACATTTGAAGGGACTTCAAGGACTATCCAGTCTATTTTATCTTTGAGCAGCAATCATCTCTATCGACAATCATTCCCAAAAAGTATCACAAGCTCTATGAAAAAGTTGACAGTAATTATGTGTCTTACTCTACCTACACTGCAGCAAGTCAGTTCCACTTGACAACACCTCCCATTGTTTTTTTTCCCCTTTTGTAGAATCCAAATCTGCTTCTTTAGAATTTCCATCCATTTCTATTTATTCTGGTTTCTGATGCCAGCTTTTTTTTAAGTTACATCAAACATAGAACTCTTCATTAAAACAATTGAACTTACTCAAATAAAGAAACCTCCATAGGAAAGGCACCAGTGGAAGTTGAATATAAGGGGATAATATTTTTAAAAGGTGGAGTTAAGGGGTGATAGAGAAATGTCCTAGGAAAAAGGGAAAGTGTAAACAAGCTTTTTGCATTGGAGTGGGAGAGGAAGGGGAGGGTGAGTGAGGGTACCTTACTAGCATTGAAATTGCCTCAGAGAGGGAATAATGTACACATTCAGCTGGGTTTAGAATTTTATCTTACCCTTCAGGGAAGTAGTAGAGTAAAAGGGTAGAAAGGGAAAAGGGACTGAAATAAAGAGAGAAGAAAGGAGAAAAGTAGATGAATGGCAAATGAAAAACGATAGGAACTGATAGAAGTGGGGCAAATTGAAGAAGTTATACATTATTGAGGAGGGAAAGTGTGAGAAGAGAAAGAAAAGTAGAAATGGAGGTAGTTAGAGTGGAGGATAATAAAGTTAGTAATTATAGGGTGGCTAGGTGGCGCAGTGGATAAAGGTATGGCCCATTTTTGTTGTCCTTTGGGAATAATTCCAAATTGCTCTCCAGAAATGTTGAATGAGTTCACAGCTCCATCAACAATGTATTAGTGTACCAGATCTCCCACATTCCTTCCAACATTGATCATTGTCCTTTCTGGTCATATTGGCCAGTCTGAGAGGTATGAGGTGGCACCTCAGAGTTGCTTTAATTTGCATTTCTCTATTAAGTAGTGATTTAGAGCAATTTTTCATATGACTAAGGATAGCTTTTATTTACTCATCTGTAAATTGCCTTTGTATAGCATTTGACCATTTGTCAATTGGGTAATGGCTTGTTTTTTTGTTTTTTTGAAAATTTGACTCAGTTCACTGTATATTTTAGAATGAGTCTTTTGTCAGAAATAGTAGTTGTAAAAATTGTTTCCCAATTTCCTACATTTCTTTTGATCTTGGTTTCAGTGCTTTTGTCTGTGCAAATGCTTTTTAATTTAATGTAATGAAAATTGTCTAGTTGTTTTTAATGATGTTCTCCCTCTCTTTCTTGCTCATAAATTGTTTCACTTTCCATAGATGATCTGACAGGTAAACTATTCCTTGATCTTTTATTTTGCTTATAATATTGTTTTTTATGTCTAAATCCTATATCTGTTTTGGTATTTTTTCTTGTTATAGAGTGTGAGGTGCTGGTCTAACCCAATTTTTTCTTTAATAATGACTTCCAATTTTCACAACAGATTCATTAAAAAGAGAGTTCTTAGTCTAGAAGTTAGACTCTGGGTTTATCAAACAGCAGATTACTATAATCATTTCCTGCTATTGCACCTAGTCTATTGCACTGATCCACCACCCTATTTCTTAGCCAATACCAGACAGTTTTGATGCCTGATGCTTTATAATATAATTTTAGATCTGGTAAGGCTAAGTCACCTTTTGTACTTTTTTTCATTGAATCCCTAGAAATTCTTGACTTTTTATTTCTCTATATGTATTTACTTACTATTTTTTCTAACTCATTAAAGCAATTTTTTGAAATTTTCATTGGTAGGGCACTAAACAGATAGTTTAGTTTTGGCAGAATTATTATTTTTATTATATTAGCTCTACCTATCAATGGGCAGTTGCTATTTGTCCAGTTATTTAAATCTGATTTTATTTGGAAGAAAAGTGTTTTGTAATTGTTTTCAAAAAGTTTCTGAGTCTGTCTTGGAAGGTAAACTCCCAGGTTTTTTATCTTGTCTGAGTTTACTTTTGAATGGGATTCCTTTTTCTAGATCTTTCTGTTGCACCTTGCTAGTCATATATAGGAATGTTGAGGATTTATTTTATATTCTGTGACTTTGCTAAAGTTGCTAATTATTTCTAGTAGTGTTTTAGATGATTTGGGATTCTATACTATCATGTCACCTGCAAAGGGTGAGAGCTTTGTCTCTTCTTTCCAAATTCTAATTCCTTCAATTGCTTTTTCTTCTCTTATTGATGAAGCTAACATTTCTAATACAATATTGAACAGTAGTG